>NC_142207.1:36438815-36738815 GCF_049639895.1 Pseudopodoces humilis | reverse complement strand
ACTTTTTATGGGATGCTAGGCATGGAACCTAGAAACCTTATTCCTAATGTTGCTTAACTTCTTTATTTCTGCCATCCTGGTTTGTGAGTGACTAAGAGCAGGCATTTGTTGGTTCTAAATTACTTCAGCATCCCTGCAAAGGTACTGGCAAGCTGGATGTGAAAGGGGGTGTGTGTATCACACCCTCCTCCAGCTGTGTGAGAGCCAGGTTCTGATGAAACTGCTGCTTGGGAAGGGTTTTTGCATGACTAACCAATCTAGTAATGGGGCTTGTTAATTGGGCAGAGTGTTGCAGTGAACAAACATTTATTAAAGAGGGTCACAGATAAAAAAAATAACTCGGTTCTGGGTAATTTTGGCTGTTTTTAATGAGGAAGTGTTGCCTTGGATGCTGAATGAACGAAGATCTGAGTGCAGGTTGTGGTCCAAGCTGATGGGCACCACACATCTTGCCCTTCCATGGGCCTGGATAAATCCCGGATCCCATTAATACATATAATTGTCCAAGAAGGGCAGGTGCCAAGAGGATGATGCTAGACTTTTCAGTGGTGTCCCGTGCCAGGATAAGGAGCAGTGGTCATAAGCTAAACCACGGGAAGTTTCACGAGAAAGAACAACTGGACGTTGAGGATGAGAATGAGCTCCTCAGGGGAGGCTGGGGAGTCTCCCTCTCTGGAGCCATTCCAACCTCACCTGGATGTGTTCCCGTGTCACTTGCTCTAGGTAACCCTGCCTGGGCAGGGGCTTGGGCTGGATGACCTCCAGAGGCCAATCCGGTGCTTCTGGCCCGCTGACACTGCTGGCAGGGAGGCGTGAGGTGTATCCCTTTGCCGAGAGGAGGTGGCGGAGGCGATCCGAGAGCGCTCTGCTGCCGCTCCCGGCCGGGCGCTGCTCCACTCCGGCTCTTGTTAGCTGCCGGCCGGCGCGGCCGGGCCCCGCCGCTCCGCTGCGCGCTGCCCGCCCCGGGGCGTGCGCCGGGCGCTCCGGCACCGCCGGCACCGCTCCCGCGCGGACCTTCCCGCGCCTCCCGAGCCGCCCCAGCCGCCGCGGGTGCTCATCGGATTTACCCGGCGGAGAACGCAGGAAAAAACCCGGCCGGATCCGCGGCCGTGCGGCCGAGCTGTAAACAATGAGCTCGGAAGCGGCTGCTGCAGCTCCCATGCCGTGAAGACCGGAGCCGGGCTCCGCGGGAGGAGGATGCGTGCGTGGATGTGGGCCGTCCCCCGGCGCCTCTGGGATGCCGCTGCCATGGACGCCGGCCGCCGGCGGGGAGCGCAGCTGGAGTCCAGCCTGACCCCGCCGCAGAGCGGGGTGTGATACCGGAGCATTTTATTTTTTTAAAATTACTATTTATTTATTTCATTATTTTTTAACCGGGTTGCAGTGGTTTGTGGCTCTGCGTTTCCAGCCACCCGCGTCTCTCCATTCATCCATCCCTTCCATCCATCCATCTCGGCGCCGGTGCCCGCGGTAGCCGCTGCTGCCTGAAGGGCAGAGCCATCATGTACCTCCTGGACAGCAGCGAGCCGCCGGCCGCCGCCTCCTCCCCCGAGAGGATGCAGCGGGGCACCCCGCAGAGGAAGACGGTGTACCGCATCTCCGTGACCATGGTGAAGAAGGAGCTGCTGGGACCGGAGAGCGGCCGCGCCGGCCCCGAGCTGCCCCGGCGCGGGCGGAGCCGCCCGCCGGGCTCCTCCAGCCTCACCAGGGCCGGGCTGCTGCTGCTGGAGGAGGAGGAGGACGAGGAGGAAGGCGAGGAGCGGGACAGGGTCCCCAGCCCCTGCGGCTTCCGCACCTTCAGGACGCTGAGCACGGGGCAGCTGGAGCTGGGCCGCCTCAAGGTGCCGCGGAGGGCGGGGCCGCCCGTGCCCGGGGCGCCGCGGGGCAGCGCCGCACCCGGAGGAGCCGCGGCGCCCGCCGCCGCATCCCCGCCCGGGGAAGAGGGAGACAAGGACGGGGGACCCGGGGAGCCGGCCCCGGGGGAGCGGGGCCACAGCCCGCGGCGGCAGCCGGGGCTGCTGCGGCGGAGCTTCAGCTTCAGGCACTGGAGCGGCGGCGGAGCGGAGCCGGCCCGGGTGCGGCGGCACAGCAGCTCCGGCTGCCTGCCCGGGCCGCCGCCGCCCTCGCCGCCCGCCGCGCTGCCCGCAGAGACCCCCGAGAAGCGCAACACGCTGGACGTGGGCGAGGTGCTGAGCCAGGCGGACCCGCTGTCCCGGCTGGAGCGCTGGGAGCGCAGCAAGAGCAAGAACCGGACCCTGGATAACAGCGACCTGCAGCGGCTTTCGGAGCGGCTGGGCCGGGAGGGCCCGGCCGCCGGCACCGAGCACCGGCTCCTGCGATTCTTCAGCGGCATCTTCGCCCGCAGAGACGGACCCGCCGCCCTCTTTGGCAGCCCCCACGGGCGCTCCCCCCGCAGCAACTTCTCCAGGTCCAGGGCTTATTTTAGCAGCCTCAGGAGAGCCGCAGTGGACATGCAATCCAGCTCTGAGAGCATCAACGGGTCCCCCCATAAAGGTGCCCGTCCTTGTCTCATCTGGGTGGTTCAGCATCAGTGGTGGGGGATGGATGGTGGGGTCAAGGGGCTGTTAGGTGGGAGGAGAGGGAGGTGCTGCACTGGGGTACATCAGGATGGAGAAGCCCTGGCACAGGGTGCCCAGAGAAGATGTGGCTGCCTCTGGATCCCTGGAAGTGTCCAAAGCCAGGTTGGAAGGAACTTGGAGCAACCTGGGATAGTGGAAGATGTCCTGCCCATGGCAATGGGTGGAACGAGATAGTGTTTAAGGTCCCTCCCAATCCAAACCATTACATGATTTTATTGATACAGCATGCTTTAAAGCACACAGGAGCGCAGCTCTGGGGCGTGCAGGTCAGGCTGTGTGTCCTCCTGAACCAAAAATCCCTCTCTGGGGTGATTGCTTGTGCATTCTAGGACAGCTGAATGAGACGAGTGTCACTTGTTTAATTATGGAATAGAAGCTGGAGTGCTGCTGTATATGGATCACTGGGTGGCCCAGTGCTGCACATCACTGGGACTTTCTCCTTTTGGAAAGACTTCTGTAATCTGAAAGATGAGCTTTGTTGGTTAGAAATGGGCACTGCTGGAGAAGTGAGTGAATACTGGTGTGTCTCATAAATCCTAAACATTCATTGTAGTAAAAGAGCTTGAACCAAGTTAGATATTTTTGAGGAACACAGTACAGACTCAGAAAACACACTCTTTGAATTATTTCATTATTTGAGTCATTTTATATAGACGTGTACAAATTAGTCAGAGCATTTCTAGTCTAGGTGGAAACCAGATAGGGAATTCTGGGGGTTTGTGAACCCTCAGATACAAGAAAAACTTGAAGAGGAACCTTACTGTGGGATGGAGGTACCTTACTGTGGGGCGGCAGGGAAGAGCTGACGAGCTGCTTTCTGTGAGGAGCTGGAAGGATCCCGGTATCGTTGGCTGGGACGTGTCAAACCAGAAATGCTGGTTGTGGAGCTTCAGCGCTGTGAGATGGTGCTTTCTTCTAGCTGTGCTTTCAGATCTGTAATAAGTATCTGTGATGAAACATTTAACCAGCAATTACAGTCGCCTTTGAGCACTAAGTGCTTATCTGGTGGCACATGATCTCTGAGTCGCTGCTGTTCTGAAAATACAATTCACAATTGGATTAAGCTTTCATAAAGGCCCAGGTACAGCAGAGGATGGTGTAGAGGTGGGCCCAGGTGGTTTATTGGGGAAAGCAATAAGCAGCTGCCAGCCCCTTACAGATCCAGAGCTCCTGCTGCGAGGGGAACGTGCCCAGAGTTTGAGGCACAAGGAGCAGAGCCAAATATTTAGACCTAGTGACTGAGGACTGTAAGGTTTTATTGATGTAGAGGCATTCATGTGGGCTTATAATAATCTTGACGGAAATTGTGGTCTGACCTTGGTTAAAGTTTAAGGTAACCACAACAGAGAATTACTTCATTTGGCTCTTTATGCCTGTCCTGTGCCAACACACTCCAACTCTTGCTCTCTTCCAGCTGCACACAGTCATATACTGGGAGCACAGTCCTCCCAGCCTGGGAGACAACTTCAGTTAATCAGTAGCTCTTGGTACACTGCACTGAGATGTTCCAGAGAGGTTCTTCCTGTGCGTACCACTACCAAATTTGCCTGGTGCTATGAAGCCTAGAGGCTTGTTCTCCAGAAAACATGTTCCTGTGTCCCAGCAATGCAACTGCAGTAGGCAGTGGTGCGACAGGCTTGTGTTATGGGTTAGCAGGCCTGGTGTGCTCTGTTTCCTTCCTTTTAGCCATAAAATTGCAGCTTGGGAAAAAAGCTTATGCACACCTCTGGTTTTTGCTCATTGGTGACCATTAGAAAGCTGAACTTGAACTAATTTGTCTTTAATTTTTCCTACTATATGTTAAGAAAAATGTTTAGTTAGATATTACGATTAGCATGCCAAATATATTTTAATAGTTTAAGGTTGGAACAAGCTGCTGTTCAGCCAGAACTTGTCTTTGCTTCTTTTAGTTGCTGTAAAGCTGGTATGCTCTTGACAGTCCTGTGCACAGATTCTGGAGTAATTGCAGATACAAAGGTGGAACCTTAATTTCAGTGTGAGTTTTATTCCCTGGAAAATTGATAAATTCTTGTCTGTGAGAGTGCTGAGGCCCTGGCACAGGTTGCTCAGAGCAGCTGTGGCTGCTACTGGGTCCCTGGAAAAGGCCAGGTTGGACATTGGGGCTTGGAGCAATCTGGGATAGTGGAAGCTCTCCCTGCCCATGGCAGGGGGTGGAATGAGATGTGCTTTAAATTCCATCCCAACCCAAAGCAGGCTGTAATTTTATGATTCTACAGTTGTTTCCCTCATGGCCTTGGTATTCTCTGTGTTTGGTGCTGTGCATGAGTTACTTGATTTTGTAGTTGCAACAAAAAAACTGCCCATGCCCAGGGTCTTAAGAGAAAGTAGAAGTTTTAAAATATGTAGCTTAGGTTCAAATATCCACCTGAGTACTGCGATACCTGCTTGGATGGTATTTCCTGAAAAGAAATACCTTACTTTACCTACCACAGTCAGGTATAACATAGTTTTGAACAAGTTTTTAAGCAGAAGAGTCAAGAATTTCAAAATCTACATGTTTTTGATGTTACTGAGTCTGGCTGTAGGTAATAAAGTGGGGAAAGGTTGGTTTTTGGCTGCAGTCAGACTCTGAACTCTCAGTAGTTATTCATGCTGTCACTAAACTGCCCTTGAGCATCAAGCCTTTACCTTTTCTACCTGCAAACCCCATTTGCTGTGCTGTTGCTTGCCTCAAATCCTATGCAAGTAACAATTCTCAAAACTTTTGCAAGGGGAAGCAGGGGATCCATCTATTTGAAGGAAGAAAGGTTTTCTATATGCGTGACCACTATCCCCAAAGGCAGAAAGACAGACTTCCATAAACTTCAAGCCAGAGAAGTTATTTTTGCCTTAAACCATTTAGAAGAAGTCATTAAAGGGAATGTCATTCCTCATCTAAACTTTCTTCTCCTTGAAGTTTTCATTATTCTTTCCGGAAGAGAGGAGTTCTTGCTGCTCTGGAGGAAGAGGAGGAGGATGGCTCTGAAGCTGAGGGCATGGGGGTGGTGTTAAAATAGTTTATTTTTCGGTAGTTTTCACTTGTTGCGTTTGCTTTGAGATATGTTTGTTTGAATAACCTCTCTTTAGGATATACTAAGCAGATTTGGGTATCAAAATTGTTGACTATCAAAAAGAGTATCATTATAATATGATAAACTGCCCTTTTGAGGTTTTTTCCCCTGAGGTTTTAGAGGAGTTAGTTTTAAGCTCTTATCTCAAATTCTCTGCAGCTTAGAGTCGTGGGAAGCAGGGGAAAGCTGCTGAGTGATCTTTGTTGGAGGCCTCCAGCCTTTTACTTGCAAAGCTTCACTTGAGGTAATTCTTGTTAGTTCTGTGTCATCTCCTTGCTCCCCTGGTCACTGCTCTGCTGTGCTGCTGGCATTCCCTGATTTACACTTGTACGGATGAGTGGGCAGAGATCTGGAGCACATGGGATTTGAGCAGGGAGATGCAAATGCACTGGAACTGGTCCTGTGTGGCTCCCTGGGTCATAGCTTCAGGTTTTTGGCGCTGTGCTGGCATAAGCATGATCTTTTTCAGTGTTGGAGAATCCCTGATGTCATGAACTAAAAAGCCTTCTAGGACTCCTTCATCTGTTTCAGTTCTTGTGAGTGTTGTCTAGAGGTTGTTACAAAATAAAACCCAGCAGATAAACAGATTGCAGTTGGGGTCAAGCATTTTCAAGCATTGTCTAAGTGGGGTTTTTATTATTATTTATTGGGTAGGTCTTGTGTCAAGCAAAATGAATGCCAGCTGCACTGATAGAGCCAGGTGATTAAGAACTGAACTGGTATTAAGGTCACTGGCTGAATTAGAGAATGAGATGGATTAATGTTTGCACAATATTGAAGTATGTGCCAGCTGCTAGCAGCTGTGGTCTTTGTTTTTCCTCTTAAAATTGAAAAGAAATGTAGAATTTTAATGCCTCTCTGCTATAATCTTGACAGTTAAATGCCTCATGTCAGTAATGGGTGACTTTGTTTGGACAGATCATGGAATACTTCAGTCAAGTGTTGTGCAGGCATTCATCTCCATTCCCTCCCAAACCGACCTCTGTAAATTGAATTGGCATTCTGTTGTTTTGCCAGAGATCTGCCTGTTCCTTGGTTTACCAGTCCAGGTAACAGTGTGTTTATCTAATGAAGCTCATGCAGATGACCAAAGCACAGTCTGCACAAGGAAAAGAAACATTCAGAACATGATATTCCTTTTCTTTTCCTCCAAATTCCCTGCCTTGAATCTGAGGTTGCTCGGTATGACACGAGTGTCCCATCCTGCCCTTGAGTCACAACCCCTGCAGCACCGCAGGCTGAGAGAAGAGCAGATGGAAAGGATCCAGAAGGAAAGGACCTGAAGGTGTTGGTCAACAGCAGCTAAAAATGGGTCCAGGTGGGCAAGAGGCCAGTGGCCCCTGGGTTGTGCCAGCTGTGGGGTGACACAGCCCCCGGGCCCTGGGCTGGCCCTGCTGAGGCCCTGCTGGAGCTGTGTCCAGTTCTGGGCCCTGTGGCCAGAGGGACACCAAGGGGCTGGAGTGTGTCCAGGGAAGGGAATGGAGCTGGGAAGAGTCTGGAGCCCCAGGAGAGGCTGAGGGAGCTGGGAAAGGAGCCTGGAGCAAAGGAGGCTCAGGGGGCCCTTCTGGCTCTGCACAACTCCCTGCCAGGAGGGGACAGCCAGGGGCGTCAGGCTCTGCTCCCAGGAACAGGGACAGGAGGAGAGGGAACGGGTTGGGTTAGGGGAGGCTCAGGTTGGACATCTGGAGGAATTTCTCCGTGGAAAGGGTGGTCAGGCCTTGGAAAGGACTCCCCAGGGAGGTGTTGGAGTCTCCATCCCTGGAGGAGTCCAAGGAAGGCCTGAACGTGGCACTCAGTGCTCTGGGCTGGTGACAAGGTGGGGATCGGGCACAGGTTCAACTCAGTGGCCTTGGAGAGCTTTTCCAACCTAAACAATTCTGTGATTCTTATTATCATAAGCATAATAAGGTTCATATCTTATTACCATAAGCATAATAAGAGCATAGGGTTCCTCTGGAGCTCTTTGCTCATCCTGGTGAGTCTAAAGTTACTGTTTTTTTCAGAGGTGGGGCCTGTATGTGAGGTGGCAGATGAGCTTTTCCCTGAGACCAGAGGAGGGTTTTAAGTTGCTCATATTTGCTGCATGACTTGACTGCAGTTCTTTACTGGACATAATGGTCGTTTTGCCCTGCAAAATGAAATCACTGGTACCAGGTGCTGAACCCATACTCTCTCTAGTGAAGCAGCCAGAACCTGCCATCACTCTCATTTCACAAAATAGAATTTCAAAGCAGTGTGAATTCATTAGCAGGGCTGCATCCAGGTCTTGGATTCCTACATCACCACTGAAGAACCACTTGGGTGTATTTGAACGAGCAGTTTGGCTCTCTGTTGCAGAGCAGAGCTAATTTTGATCCTACAGAGCTGATGATCAGTAGTAGTTGAACGCTGATTGCCCAAGTACAACTCTCCAGTTACCAAATGAGTTTAAAACGATTGTGTGTACTGGGGTTTTCTTTGGCATGGCCATAACCTCAGGAATCGGTGTTTGGAAAGCAGGGACAAATGTTTTAAATGCCTGAATATTCCTTTTCACTTTGGGCTGCATAGGATTTAACAAGAAATCATTAATGCAGACTGTTAATGTGCTGGTGTTACTTTTGATAAGTGGTGTTGGGATTTCCCCATGGCAACTGCAATAAACACACAGCGAGAGGCGCTTTCTGCCAAAAACCACAGAATGGCTTTTTTCATGTGCGAGGAGAAAGAAATGTCAGTATATTGAACCCGTGAAACTATCATCTATTTTGTTCATGAAAAGCATCCAGCATAAAGCTATTATCTTGATGGGAGTTGAAAACGGGGTGTTTGATGATTTTGATGGTTCAGGCTGGTACATAATGACAGTGTGTGACAACTACTTGTGCTTTATTGACAAAATAATACCAAATGTTTCCTTAAAGCAAAGCAGGCGGCGAATGCCAGCGAGAGAATAAGCAAACAGTGTGCTGTAGCTTTCTACAATCTTCTTTTGATCATCACAGATGACATTAATGGTCAGCCTTGTTATTTATTGAGGTTCCCTTTGGGAATAAGGAGGGAAATAAGGCAGAGAGACCTGCAGTGCAGCTGTTGGGCTGCAGGAACAGCTGTAAGGGGTTTTTGGAACAGGCAGGGACTCAGGGCAGCGTGTTTGTCATGAGGGTCACTTGGTCAATAGGTGTCATTTGGAGGGATGTTTGTGGAGTGGGTTCACTTAAGTCATTGTTTAACCTCATGCTTGGTACTTGTCCTCGTGTTCTGGGTTCCATTGAGGCTGCCCAGATGAAGATGTAAAGGTCACTTGTCTGAAGCGATAACCCAGAGTAAATCTCTCCATGTATTGAGATGTTACAGCAAGGGCTTTGTGAGGAGCCCTGTAGGATCTGGCTGTAATGTCAGTAGAGTCCCTGGGATTTACCAGGTAGGTACATCTGTATTTCCTGGCTGTAAATGTTCCATGTGGGTGGTACTCAAAGTCTGTCTCCTTGCTTTGAGAAGTGTTCTCTCTATATTGCCTGACATGTGTTATTTGTACCTTTATTTTCACTAGTTTATAGAAAGAGAGAGCTATTGAATTAAAGATTCAGAAATGTCAGTTCTGGTTACATCAAGCAACTTTGACTTTTAAATGAATTGATGATGTGTCTCAACTTCTGAGCTTGAGGAAGTTCATTTCAGCCTTGAAGGTACTTAATAAGAAATAAATTCAAAGTTTCTTGGGAAAATCCCAATGTTAGTAAAGGGTTCTTGTTCTTCCCAGTTCCCATTTTGTGAATGAAGCCTCCCAGCAGATCTTTCCTACTTGGAAGGATTAGATGCTGATGTTTTGCTACTTAGATATGAAGGGGAGCTCAAATACTGTGCTGAGTGCTGCCAGCTCCTGGTGCTTCCAAGTGATTTATAATCCCTCTTTGTTTGCATGTATTTGTCAGTCAGCTTGTCTGGCTCCTTTGACAGAGAATCTGGATTCCTGAAAGTGCTGTTTTAGGACTTGTTGTGTATATACATATACATGTGTGGGGTTTGAGGAGAGGGTTCTGCATCACTGATGTAAGTTTTTTCCCTGATTCCCATGCAAACAGTTGCTTAACAGCAGTGCCAATGGATTAAACATAAGGGAAAACCCTTGAAAAAGTGGGTGATGAACCACTCAGTGCAGCTGTATTTGATTTGATTTGTGGGGATGTGAAGGCATTTATGGAGCTGCCTTCGTTTCTCTGCTGCTTCTGTGGGTGCAGATGTTATTTGGGTGTTAAAAGCACAGTATTTCACCTTAATGAGTTACTGTTCTCACTACTAAGTGGCACTTCTTTTCTTAGTGAAAAGAACTGAAAAATCAGTAGTAGCCCTTAATCCTGCTAGAGTTGCTCTTATGAGCATTCCTGCAGAGGTGATGCTCTCCATCCTCCCAAAACCGAGGTCTCCCAAACCCCAAAGCCTTCTTTGGGATGAGTGTCAGAATGACAGAGTGCCTGAGACATCTCCTGCTCTTCCAGGGCTCATGTTGCGTTTGTATCCGGGGTAAACTGCCTGGGAAACTGGGATGTTGACCCAACTGTTCCTTATGCAACATCCTAATTCAGAAGCTCCTCTGTTCAGAGATACAGAAATATTTATGTTGGCAAGGCAACAGCTTTTATGCCTTGACCTCTGTGTCTGCAGAGAAAAATCTGAGTTTGTGCTCATGGAGGATACAAGGTTTAACTTTTCTCCAGTTTTAATTACAAAAGCTGTTAAAATTAACCCTGCGTTGTTCTTCACAACTTTCAGGGGGTTGTGTTCAGGCCTTGGAGAAAAATTAAAATTTGTCTAATGTAACCAGACTTGAATTGAAAAATCACCATTTTTGCCTCATCCTCAGCTACAGATTTCTGGTTTCCTTGCTCAGGCTACTCTTCCTCAGGATGAAGGAAGATGTCCAGGATGGCAGATCCTCACTGGCTGTCACTGGTACCCCTCTCACGTTGTGTCCTCTTGCCCCTTCCTCATGAGGAGCTCATCTCACTCCACCCCTGCCATGGGCAGGGACACCTTCCGCTCTCCCAGGTTACTCCAAGCCCTGTCCAACCTGGCCTTGGACATTTCCAGGGATTCAAGGGCAGCCACAGCTGCTCTGGGCAACCTCTGCAGGGCCTCCCCACCCTCTGAATAACGAATTTCTTCCTAATATCTAATCTAAATCTTTCTTCTTTTACTTTAATACACTTCCCCCTTGTCCTGTCACTATCTGACCTTGTAAAAAGCCCTTTAGGTACTCAAAGTCCAGAGTGAGGTCTCCCCAGAGCCTTCTTACATCCTGACTTGTTAAATTTGTCAATGAAGAGTTTGTTTTAATAAAAAGAGGCTAATCTCTGCCCTCATGAGAAGGTGATAACTTTGGTTTTGTGCTGTTGGCCAGGAATTTCCTCACATTTCCAGCATGGCAGCCTTGTGCTATTCAAGAGTTAACTAGAGATATTTTTAATTCCATGCAGAGTTGTGCGTGGCAGGGTTGTTTCCCAAGGGTCAGAGGAAGAAGAGGGCAACACTAAAGGACTCTTTCTGAAAAAAATATGTTTTAAAAGCAGTGTTCAGAAGTCCCTGGGAGTGAAGGGCCTCTTTCAGCTCCTGTTTGCAGTGCAGTGTCTCTGTGGGGTCACCTGGGTGTTAGTGAAATGCCTTTGAATGCAAGCAGTTCTGGCCAAAGTATGTTATTTTTGTATCTGATTCTAATCTCTCAAAAATATTTTAGCGTGTCTTAAGTCTTCAAAATTCCCGGCTATTTCTGAGTTAGCTGGAAAGTCACTGCTTAGGGCAGATGATGGAATTTATATTCAGCTTCTGGGTAAGGTGGGGATGGGGCCTTCGAGGAGGGGAACTGAAGTTCTCAGAAAAAAAATTCTTTATTTTCAGTTTAGATATCTGCAGAGCTTCCCAGGTGACTCAGGGTGAGGTTATTTGAGAATGACAGTCTCTGAAAAGAGCAGGTTGGGATCAGATAAGAGAGATGTATGTTTGGCTGTGTATAAAGATGTGTAAACAGCTGTATGTTATTTCTGTATGTATGCACCAGAGGCATGGAAATGCTGGGAGTCTGTTTGGCTGCCTTGAAGACTTGTAGGAATCCTTCCCTTTTGCCCCTTCTTATCTCTTGGTCTTGTGAACATAAAGGGTGGGGAGTGAAAAGCGAAATTGTGCAGTTGGTTTGCTTTATGTTGGGACTTAAACATTCCTGAGATTATTGCCACATTTTAGTACTGCCACTTGCTTTACCTTCTCACTGCCGGGGCTGAGGAGGTTCTGCAGAGCCTCAGGTGTGTCTTCTGACTGCTGTCTGCCAGTGAATCACCTGCTAATGCAGTTGACCTCCGGCCCTTTGAACTGACTCTATTTTTAACCTAAAGCAGGGAGGAGAATTCATGCTAAGTAGAGTCTGATCAGACAGCACTGCAGTCATCTAAAGACTTCTTGTTGCTCTAACTTCCCTCTTCCTTCAGGAAACAGGGCTGATAGCATGGAAGAACTTGTTCTGAAAAACATTTTGAGAGATTAAAATTAAAAAAATTAAACAAATGTGTATATATATATATGTAATTTGTATATAATATATATGTTTAATCGTGGAATCTGGAAGTTTTTCAGTTCAGTTGTGCCTGTAAAACAGAGACATGATGGCTGCTATTTTATATGAATGCTGTAAAACTTTCTTTTCTGGTTTGGCAGATGGTTTCATTCAGTTTAACTCTGATTCAGATATCACAGTCCTGGGCAGATGTGCTGTTCCTGTCCTGAGGTGGTTGTGCAGTGTTGCCTTGCCCTGCTTCTGTGTATTTCTGCCACAATGGCCAAGTTACACTTCAGTGGTGAAGCTAAAAATCGAGAGGAGACCTTTCCACGAGCTCTCCCAGTCAGTGTAAGAGCAGTTCATAACCCCAGATGCCCTTCCCAGTCTCACAGCTTAGTGGCAGAAACAAATAATCTTCCCCTGAGGGACGGTGGGGATTAAAGTGCAGGTCAGTGTTTGTCCCTTGGCTGTAGCATCTCTCAGCACTCGTCGTTCAGCTGCTTCTTGATGTTCACAGAGGCTCCTTGCACCTGGAGTATTCCTGATCCAGCTCCTCCTGTAGATGAGCAGCATGTCAGTACCACTCACTTCCTTTTCCCAGATTCTCCCACCTAAATCTCAGCCAGAGTAGCAGCAGGATTTGAGTTTTCCTTTGTTTAAGGAGGGAACCTTTCTGTTGGGTGGCCTTTATTGGCAGTTTTCATCTGATCTGTTTGGAACCCATCCTGATTTGGGGTGGTGAAATAGCCATGCTTGATTTTGAGGGACCTTTGTGTCCCTTCTGAATGAAGTCTGAGGGTCTGCTAGGAAGCATCTCAGAAGCAGGGCTTTCCTGGGAGTGCTTTGGTAGGGGGAACAGAAAAGTGCATTTAAAATAAAGGATTCCAGAACAAAGTGGGATTTATTTGCTGTGTTAATTACAGTTTTGTTCTAGGTAACTGTTGAATGATGCTATATTAACTTCTTCCTATTATTAGATGCCTTTTGCCATGAAAATGGAAGTTCTGATTTCCTTCTGGATTATGGATTGCAGTCCCAGATGTTGTATTTCACACTGTACCACTGAAACTTCAGTATGAAATCCCTGCAGGCCCTCAGTGTGCGTGTGGGCATCTTGTGTGCTTTCACCTGGGAAGCCTTTCATTCAGGTGGCTTGGAAAAGAAATGAGCACACTTAAGGAAATTGTTCTTGGAGTCCCTCCTGGAGTTTCTTTGGCAAGAGCACAGGCCAAGTCTGTTGAGGCTGGCTGCAGTAAACCAGGCAGAGGTGTTAAGGTGAAGCTCCTCTTTATACTTACAGGGTATGTTCCTGTCACAGCTTGCTTTAACCTCTACCCTTGCAAGGTATGTCAGGAATTGACTGATAACAAATCCCTTTCCATCCCCAAATAAAGAAGAAATGGAGTGTCATCTGAGTGTGCATGTTCTGGTTTGTATTTTTAGGGCCCCCAGGTTGAGAATCTGCTGTATCAGTGTGATGTTACCCATAAATAGTGTGGATAAAGTATGGAGACAGGTGGCTGTTGTGTGGAAGAAATTATGGAAAACCAGTTTGGTGCTGGGGGCTTGACAGCATTTAGTGGGTGATGGAGCTGGTTATGATGTAGTAGTGATTTATGAAATGTGTGTGACCCTGTTTCCACAAGCTCTGGACTTCACACAGCTTTCCTTCAGCTGTAGTTGGCTGCCAGGTCAGTGCCCTGTCCCCAAATACCCCACTGCTGCTGGCTCTGAGTGTCTCTCAGTCCATGTTGGCTTTTCCAGCCCTGTCTCATGTCCAGCCTCCTTCCCCAGCCCTCTCACAGCTGCCACTGCTGCCCTTGGGGAATAAAACCAGAGGAATTTAACTGTTCCTTCCCTCCTGCAGGAGGGGGCTGAGTTACCCAGCCAAGCTCGAGTGAGCTCTGCAAATTTGGGACGGAGAATTCCCGCTCCCAGTCTCTCTGTGCATTTCACTCTTACAGCTGGGTTACGTGGTTCACACTCGAAATAAAAAGCTGATTTCTTTCTGGACCTGATCTGAGTTCCTTTCCTGCACAATAATCCTAGGAATGTGTCACTGCAGTCATCACAAACACTGCTGGCCTTCACTGTTTACATGTGCTGTCCCCTGTCCCCCAGCGCTGGCAGCACCAGCAGTCCTCAGGGGAGGAGGAAGGAAGGGTTTTGTGCAGTAAAAGCTGAACAAAAATCACAGCAAAAACATAAAACATGGGGGTTTTTTCCTGCTGAGATTAATAAAAATGGATCTATGTGCATTTTTTCAGTCATTCAGATGATGAGCTTTGAGAAATACTTGACCAACAAGCAGTGGATGCTGGATGAGAGCTCAAGCAACCTCATGTAACCTCCACAAAGGGCTTCCCAGATAAACCAAGGCTAAATTTGGGCTCATACCACTGTAGTTTAGCTTATCTTGTCAGCTCTTCTACCCTTTTCAGCTAGTCTCAGAGGAATTTTTTTTTTCTTAATTCCCTTTCTTCAGTGGCATGGCCTTTTTTTGGGATTACATATGATTTATTTACATATATAAATATATATATATATATAATATATATGTATAAATATGTACGTGTAATTTTAATATATAAATCCATGTGAAATTAAGTCTGCTTGCAAAGCCTTTATTTCAGGCACATTCCTATGCATATTTAATAATTTTATGGCTGTGACTAAGCTGGTGAGCTGTGTGATAGGAGTTTGGACTCAGGCTGTGTCCTTGTGCTCTGGGCTGGGAATTTTTGAGTAATAAAGGCAGGCAGTTGTGTTTAACTCCAACTCGTGAAATCACTTAAAGTGAATTTTACCACCTTTATTTCTTCATGTTTGTTTAGTGGAATATGCATCCAGCAGGCCAAACCTAGGAAAAAGTGATTGCAGAACCAGTAAAATCAGCTGGGTGTTGAAATAAGCGGTTTTGCAGCATTCTCACTTGTATTTTTTTCCCTTCATTTCAGTGTCATGTTTTTTCCAGTGGATGACTTGTGCTTAAAACCTTGGGCCTCAAAGTGGTTGTGAGGATTTTTGTTGGGAGTTTTAAGGACATTTTTAATGATTCTGTCACAGATTTTGGTAGCATTTTTGAGGAGCATTTCCAGGACACTATAATTGGTACATGAAGTGGGAGCCAGTTTGTGTAAATGCAGCTTGAATTATAGCACAGCTTTTGAAGTCTTGAGTCTTTGAGGTTCTGGTCACCTGAATTTTCAGGAAGGAGTGTGGCATTTTAATTCCTAGAGCAGATTTTTGAGATGGAAACTCTATGGCTGTTTATATTAAAGTGAGATTTAAGTATGGGATTTTCTTGGAAAATACCAATAAAGGCTGAGGGATCACTGCAAAACCCCAAAGGTCAAGTTTTCAGTAGACTCTTGTGCTGTTTGTACCTTTTGTCCCTAGGTATGTTATAAATCACTTCTGGAAATAATTTTGGGAATTACTGAGAACTTCACCAGCCTTGAAATTGCTGTGAGGAGGAAACATCCTGTGCTGAGCAGCTTTGAAAGAATGGCATCACATTTCTCCTTTCTTGTTGATGCTGTTGTGTTTGGGGGCAGGCAGGGGATGGGTATGGATTTGGGTTCTTCAGCTCAGGTTTAGGTGTTGCCCTCTTGTTAAAGGATCTGCTTTTAGCTCCAGGGACTCTCCTTCCCCAGCAGTTTTGGCCTGGGTAGTGAGATTTATTTACTGGAGTGTTTAAGGTGGATCTTTGTCCATAATGCCAGTGGATGCCATGTTTTGGGATAAATGACTGACTTTCTGAGGATCTGATTGACAAATGCTTCATTATAGCTTCAAAATGCTTAATGCTCACTGTATGTCTGTGTTGGGGAGGACACTGAGGTACAGGCTGTAAAATACAGTGTCTGCATCAAAGTATTGGAAACTTCTGTTGTTTATTCTTTATGCAGAAAATCTCATAATTCCTCATCTGATTCATCTTGGACATTTTATTCCCCAGATACCAGTTGGGTAATGTCAGTTTTCCATTTCTTGCACTGTGATTTCCAACAGTTTCTTTTTGAAATTCAGCATATTTCCTTTTTTTTTTCTTTTTTTAACTATAAGGATTGTGGTGACATCTCTATTTAATTTAAAAGATAAATGCCTGACTCTGGGGAGTTCAGCTGTCTGAAAACACCTTGAAAGTTCTGTGAGGTTTCTTTTCCTCCAGGTGAAAATGCTCCCTTCCTTTGTTGAAAGTGGGAATGAGCATGGCAGGTTGTGAATTCTTGGGAAGGATTGAGGGACAGTGATCCAGGGTATCTGCAGGGGTGGTCACACCTGGGGTCACTCAAGTGGCACAGCCAAACCTTGTAAACAGGCAGGTCATGGATATTTTAAGGTGCGGTGGTGCAGCACTTGAGAGCAGCCAGAGGTTTTCAGTTCTCGGTATCAGATGCAATCCTGAACAAGGATTTAATTCACAAGCACAATTTTCAGCCTGAAATCCATAGTGGGTTTTTTGCTGCATTTATCTCAGGCTTTTCCTTCATATGGTGACTGGTCTGTACAGAGATTTCTTCATCCAGTAATTCTTTGGGAGCCCTCTGTGACTGCCTGCCTGCTTTTTTTTAATGGGGAAAAACTCATGTAACACTTCCCTAGATAATTTTGCTCATTTTTCTTGTGCCTAAAACAATTAAATAGGTAACATGGTTTTGGGGTTTTTTTTTCTGCTGTAGCCTTGGTATAATTCACCATGATAATTGCTTTATTGCAATGACAGATGACATCTTTGTGGTTCTAAGTACACATCTGGCTTAGCTACTTAGAATAAGGTTGGACTTGATCTTGGAGGTCTTTTCCATCCTGAATTTCCTGTGATTTTCACAGGGATACAGGCACTTTCTGATGCGTATCCATGGTGCTTGGGATAGAGCAGGGCATGTTGATGATGCTCAGCTGTAATGCTGGGCAGGATTAATGAAAATCACCTCACAAGAAGCACCTGGGCAGCATTTCCACCAAAGCAGGCAGCATTTAAGGAGCCTGGAGGCAGCTCTGGAAGCAGGGATGCAAGGTAATGTTTTCAGTTTGTATTGTCTGCTGTCCAGCTTTTTCATCAAAACAGTTGTTTTCTTCTATAAAAACAGTAGGCTTGTGTGTAGCCTTTAATTTTGTCATGCAGCCTGGTAAGGTGATCCTGCTTAAAACTGCTGGGAGACTTTTCTTAGCTTCTGGTAGATCCTACCAGAGGGAAGGGCAATAGGATGTGATCCACATACTCTTTTAGGCTCCCTGATAAAGTGTGCTCCCAATGAAGGGGCCAGTCCTAAAATGATATGGAAATATTCTCTTGCTGTAGAGGCTGGCACCGAGGCAGATAAGGGGAGCAAATTGTTCTGAGATATTCATCTTATGATGTGAACAAGAGGAGAATGAGTTGGAGCACAGGGTTTATCTGAAATCTGTATTCTGTGCCTTTTTCTTTCAATGCATGGGATAAGTGGAGCTCAGAGCAACCTGATCTGGTGGAAAGCGTCCCTGCTCATGGCAGTAGGTGGTTTTTTAAGGTCCTTTCCAACCCAAACTATTATATGATTTTTAATAATTGGAAGTCATATTTTTACATAAATAAATGGGTGCTGCTAGAACTGTTTACCCTGCTTTTGTTTAGTGGTGAATATTCTGTTACATCCCCAGGTGTGTCTTGTCAGATCTCTAACTGTGGTCTCCTCATCTCCCTGAGTTGGTTGTAATTGGCATAATTTGGTGGTGGAGCACCACCTTTCAAAGGCTGATTAATATTTGTGTGAGTCAGCAGGGACACGAGTGGTGGGTGGTTCTCAACCCACCAGGAAATGCTTCCACAGCTTGTAAAGGTGAGGTGTTAATTTGAGCCAGCTGCTATGGATGGCATTACCTTTGCCTCATATTAAAATGGTCTGGAGACTTAGATTTCAGGTGTTTGGGGTCACCCAAACCACTGTTATAAAATGATTTGGGTTTTCTTGTCTGCCTCTCGTTGGTGTTTAGGATAAAAGCTGCTTTGTTTATCTATGAACGAGGAAGAACCTTAGGCTTTTGTGGAATGGAGAGATTGCATTGCTGGGATTACTTTACCACTGTATGTAAAGGTTTGTCCCCTCATTTCCTTGCATAATATGGATAATAAGTACATCTGCTGAATCTGAAGATTTCTCTATTAAACCAGCTTTGGGTTTCCCAAAACAAACCACTTGGAGCAGGAGACACCTCACTTTTCCAGCTCTGCTTCCATCAGGTACAACTTGGTGCCATTTTTCTAATCCTGGGGTTAGATGTCTTGAGCATTCAAGGGAAAAAAATCTGGAATGCAGTTGGAACAACCTTACAGCCATCATTTGGGACCAAGTTACAAGTGGAAACTTGTTGGCTTGTTAGAAAAGCAGTGAACTTGTGCCGGGAAAGTGAGATTTTCATACTCCATGCCTTTGGGAACAGTTTCCTAGAGCTAGATGAAGACAGTAAATTTGGAAATGCTTGTTTTTCTCTTGGTTTTAAACTCATGCCTTTTGCTGTTAAGTCCAGGTTTTTATCTTATAAGTAGTATTATTTGTTGGCAGTGTGCCCTGCAGTATGATAAAGCCCCATCACTGCTGTGAATTAAGTGGAAAGGTCAGCAAAGGCAATTAAAAATGTGCCAGAATTATTAAATAAGACATCTGTTGAAATTGCCACATCCCTTGAAGTATTCCAGGCCAGGCTGGACGAGGCTTGGAGCAGCCTGGTTTAGTGGCAGGTGTCCCTGCCCATGGCAAGGGGTGAAATGAGAAGGTTTTGTGGGTTCCTTTCATCCCAAACCATTCTGGGCTCTGTGGTGGCTGTCAAAATTCACTGGCTCCTCAAATGGAATGGGAGTGAAAACCTGGATGCTGGAGAAGAAATTCCAGTATTGCTTGGATTTAGCTTATGCAAATGTCTTGTGGCATTTCAAATAAATATTGGGGCGGGGGGGAAACCCTTCCTAGACAGAGCTTTTGATGATGCTACAGGAGTAGTCAGGTTCTGGTTTCCTTGCACAGCCTCCATAAAAATACTGGAAGGACTGAGTGCTAAAAATACATCCTTAACCCCACAGCAGTGGTTTGTGTTGGCCTTCCTGGAGGAACGAATCTCTTTAATTAGTAAGACAGCGAAGTTTATTTTGGGGTTTGCCTTGTTTTCGTTCTGGGATGTGAATGAACTCTCATGCACTGCAGCTTAAAAAAATACAGAATGCTGTAGCTCTGCTGGGGTCTGCTCCAGCTGCTGGCAGCAGCTGCAGCCTGCACTGCGCGCCTCGTCCCCCTGCCCGCCTTTGCCTGGGAAAAAATAAATCCATTTAAACGGGGAGGAGGAGCCAGGAATTGTTTTGATCTGCCCCAGTAGCTGCCTTGATGTGCTAACCACATGTTTGTCTGTGTGATCCTAAGGACAGAGCTCCCCTGGCTTCGTGCGGGAGCAGCTTTTGGGAGCTCTGTGGAAAGGGCAGAGCTGGTCCCTCTGGATTCTGGAAGTGTGCATTCATTGTCACGTGTTCTGCTGCTGCTTTTGGGGTGGTTTCTTGAGATTTGGAGACTGTGGCTGTTTGCATTCTCTTTCCCTGCTGTACTGCTTCCAAGTGGCTGTGTTTTATTAAGGCTTTAAGGCTGCACTTGATTGTGTTAATTATTTTCTTAAGAGTGTGTGCTGGTGGTGTTGCTGGAGTAGAGGCTGACACCCTTCGTGTTGGCTTTGAACTACATTTTAGATCTTTGTGTGGGTTTTTGGCATTCTTTATTTTTATTTTTTTCTAGACATGAGAAGAATTTTTCATCATGAATATCAGTGGCTGATGGGGTTGAGTTTACCTGAGGAAGTGGCACAGAGGTGACAAAGAATATAAACTGGTCCCCAGCTTTCCTTTCTTAGCTCATATAAAGGAAATAGGAGGTTATATGATTAGTAGGGAACCGGATTTGAAGGGAGGATAATTCTTGAAGTGTTTGGGTGCAGGGACTTTACAGCATGGTTTGCTAGAGCACATTATAGGTCAAGATGCAGCAAGAGGGCTTGTGCAAAAATAGCTCATATTTTCCAAATTATCTTTTAATAGGCCTCATTTGCATGTTGTAAAATAGCAAACGTGCAAAGCATCAGAGCCAGGACTTAAAGGACAGAGGTGTTTGGTCTCTTAGGTGAACAAAATTGGTTTCTGATTACTGAGCTCTGCATGGGCTCTTTTAAAGATATAATTTCTAGTGCAGGGCTTTGAGTTTAAAGTATGTGCCTGAGGTGATGGGAACCTGCTGAAGCTTGGAAAACACACTTGAGTTTTTTGGCTTCACCCAGGAAACACAAATAAGAGTGTAGCCAGAGGGCAGGATTTTTGCAAAGACCCACAGCAGTCTGATTCCTTGATGAGTGGTATTTTTTTAAAATAAAAAAATAAAAAAAAAAAGTCATATTACCAGTTCTGGCAAAGTAAAGATTGAGCTATATAAGCCTCAAATGGAGAAGGATTAACAAATGGATATTTGCAATGGTTCTGTGTTGATTTAGATCTCGGGCATTGCAATAATTCTTCAGGTGCTGTGGGTGCTGGATGGATGATGGGAGGGGAGGAGAAGCCGAAGGAATGATAGGGAATGGACTTTGGCATCCTCGTGGTTTTTCCTGACTTCTGGCTTCCTCCAAACCTGCAGCTTTATCTGCAGGGGAGAGCTGAAAGAAGCTTTGTGTTTGCAGCCACCGAGTCCAAAGTTCATGTGAACAATGTTTTGGATTTCCAAAATAAATACTTTGTACTTGCATGGGTCCTGTATTTTCTGAAATGCCTGGTGGTAGCAGGTGCTTTTTAAATAGGAAGCTGTGGAAGGAAACTCTTTCCTAATGGAGCATTTAGTCATGTTATCTTCTCTAGCTGTTATTAACTGTTTTTAAGCAGTTCTCAGGCAAAAGGTGCTGGCAGACCTGAGCCCTCCCCTGCTTGCTTGGCTTTCTGTTGGCTTCAGGATGCATCCCTGGCTCAGCTGTGCTGGGTCCCAGGTTTTTAGTGCTGGTTTAATGTTTTGGTGGCTTTACAGGCTCTTGGGCAGCAGGGTAATGAAATGGAGTAAGTGGGTATTAGCCTTGTTGCAGGAAGATAAAAACTAACTGGGAAGCTGAAGCATCTGAAGTGAGTCTGCATTGCTCAGGTGTGCTGCCAGAGCAGAGTTCCTGGACAGGGAGAGCATCCAGGGTACCTGCCTGTTCTGAGCAGCTTCATGGGGCCATCTCCTCACCTCAGGAGACCAGACACTGACCATGTGTTCCCTGCCCCACTTTCCTGCTTTAGGCTCTCCATGTCAGCTCTGAGGAAATCAGCCTTTTTCTCATAGTGGATCTCTGCACAACTGACAGAAAATGGGCCCCCTCTGCACCGTTTCCTTGTTGCTCTAAGCAAGGCTTTTGCACTGGTTCCAGCTCAGCATTAATTCCCTTTGAGACCATGCCTTGGATTGCACTGACTTTTTTTTTATTTTTTTAACATTTGACAAAAGCTTTGTTTAAACAAGTTAGATGTGCATCAGGCTAATAAATATAAACCCTGTCAGATTATTCCTGCTGGGCTGTTCTCTGGAGAACAGTGTCCCATTTGTGTATTTTCCACTAATCATCTCCAAATCTTGCATGGGTGATATCAAGTTAAGGAAAGTGAATTTAGGATTACATATGGCACAGTCAGGGAAAAAGAGGCTCTGTTTTGACAACCAGCATAGCAATCTGGGAGACATGACTCCAGTTCTAAAAAATGTTTTCAGAAATGTGTTGCATAAACAAGTCATCATTTCCCTGGTGGAGAGGGGAAATGTTTTTCTAGATGTACTTCTGTACAAACCTTCTGGACCTGTTTTCCGTAGCCTCAGTTAAAAGCACTGAAAAAGGTCAATTTGAATGGTTAGATGATGTCAGAGCACAGATTTGGGTTCAGAAGCAAGGAGGATGAGCCATGAGCTGATTTGTAAGTGACTGAACTTGTGTCACTGCAGGTTTTGGCATGTGGGTGCTGTGACTGCAGCAGGAGAAAAAAGAGTCCTCGATGGCACCATCACTCCTTTGCAGGTTCCTCGAGAGGGTAGGGGCATTTTGGGGATGGGGAGAGTTGTAGGTTCAGCTGAGTTATAGGATCCCACCCATTAAACCATATTGACTTCATCCTGGCTGCCTGGGTGTGATGAAGGGTAGAGTTTGCCTCTGCCAGCAACCAGCAAGATGGAATTGAGTGAGGTCTATAGCTGGCTGGGTAAATGAGGTGCTGGGGAAAGGCAGACTTGTCTTCATGGGGAGAATCATAGCTCACATTTACTGGAGTTTTGTAGGGGAGAACAAAGGAAATCTGTTCATTTTGATTGCTCTTGCTAAAGACCTGAGCTGAGCTGCCATCAGATAAGAAGGAGGGTCTGTCCTCTTGTGCATAAAACTTTTTAAAAAGTAGGAAATCATGTCTAGGAATAAATAATTGATTTTCTTTTTTGTGTTGAAAAGACCCAGCAACAAATCCTGGAGGAATCTGCTGCAGCCTCTTCAGGTTAAGATACTGATGAATGCCCAGGGAAAGCAAAAACCAGGAGCTGGTTGTGCACAGCTACAGAAGAACCTGGTGATGGTTAGTGATGGACATCCTGGTGGCTTGAACTTGCTGTAGGTCAGTGTGGGGACAGTAAAAGGTGACGAATTTGGTCCAGCCAAGAGCAACCCCCGGTGAGGAGTGGGGCAGCCAAGAGGGATCAGCATGAGAGAGGAGGGGGACGTAAAGATGGAGTCACTCATGTTCATCCCTTCTTACTTACTTAAAGATTAAGAAGCATGTTGTGAAACTGGTAAGAGGCAGATTAAAACCCAGCCCAGTAGTTTTCCCTTTTGTTACAATCCCAAAGACAATAGAGCTGCAAGTCCCTGTAGGACCTTGGCAGTGTCCTTAGCAGAGATGCACAGCTGTGAGAAAAACACTTCAAGGTCTGTGTTTATGGGAAGAGACTGCCTCTCTCTGAATTGCTTGTTCACAGAATCCCGGGATGGTTTGGGGCAGAAGGGACCTTCAAGCTCACCCCATCCCACCCCCTGCTGTGGCAGGGACGCTTTCCACTATCCTGGTTGCTCCAAGCCCTGCCTAGCCTGGCCTTGGGCACTTCCAGGGATCCAGGGGCAGCCACAGCTTCTCTGGGCACCCTGTGCCAGGGCCTGTCCACCATCACAGGGAAGAATTTCTTCCCAATATCCCATCTAACCCTGCCCTGTGGCAGTGGGGAGCCATTGCCCCTTGTCCTGTCACTCCAGGCCATCAATTTTTAATCTGGAACTTGGTGTCTGCCACTCTCATGTGTTTGTACTTTTGTCACCATTTTGTTGAGCATGACTTGTTATTCCTTTTCTCTTCTTCCTCCTATGCCTTTTTTCCCCCAAAGTTGCTGTGGTTTTGCTCATTTGCTGCCATCTGCTTCATGTTCTGCTGCTGAAGTTTTGGTGATGCTCAGGTGTTGCCCCAGGACAATCTCCAGTGGAATCCCAGGGGTGGGAATCCTGTGCAGGCTGGCTTAATGTGTGCTTGGGTTTTATTTAGTATTGCTTCTGGAGCTGTGTGAGGAGATCAGGGAAAGGTTCTTCCCCCAGAGGGAGCTGGGCACACCTGAGGTTGTCAGAGTCCAAGGAGCATTAAGGGATGCCCAGGGTGGGATTGTTGGGATGTCTGTGCGGGGCCAGGGGTTGGACTGATCCTGGTGGGTCCCTTCCTGCTTAGGAGACTCCATGATTCCATTTCCTTCTCTACCAAGTAGTCAACAAGTGGGAACTTGCTAATTTTTTGCCTTTTTTTTGAGTTGCAGTCATTCTTACCTATTGGAAAAGCTAAAAGTCTTTTCAGCCTGCCCAGCAAGCAAAGCCTCTTTCTTTTTTTTTTTTTTTTTTTTTTTTGCATCTCTATTGTGACTTTTCTTCTTGCCAGATAAATCTGTTTCTATATATTCTTTCAAAATGCTCTTTTTTCCCCCCACTTCATCTTTTTTAATTTATCCTTTGACGCCGATTCTTCTTGTGCCAACTGCAGAAGCTGTCCCTTTTCATCTTTGATGCTTCTCAGGGAGGTTCCTCATTAATATTTGGATTTGAATAAGAAAGGCTAAATCCTTGTTTGTGTCTATAGTCAGGACAGGCAGCCCAGGCTATGGTTTTTGAAGGGTCTCATTTTGGGTACTTTGGACATCCTTGCTGGGACACAGATTTAGTTGTGGATTTTTCCTCCTGTGTGACTTGAACAGCTTGAAACTTTATCGCCAGATTTTCACTGAGTTCCGTGTGGGATTGTCTTTCCTGTGCTGGCACTGCCCTTCCCCTGAGGCAGGAGATGGGAGACAACAGACCTCACCTCTGACACTGCCCTGCTTTTGGGCAGACCCAACAAAATAAGGCATTTACCAAACATTCCATCCCCAGTGCCTTCTTTTTCTTCCTGGATTCCATTTCTGCTGTGCTTCTGTGTTTAGCTGAATTTCTGTGGGGATTTGGCCCTTAGGAAACATTGTTTATTGCCTGTAAAAAAAGATATTACTGCACTGCAGAGATGATCTTTTCCCAATTTTATTGGAGCAGGGAGCAGTTGTACTACAGGGATGCTTTCATTTTCTCTTTGTCTGCTTTTTATATTCCTTCAGCCTCTTGATGGGGTTGTCATTGCCTGTTGGAAAAGGGGCTGGCCCAGACTTCCAGTGCCACATTTCTCAGGGGGATGTGTTAGGAAATGTGCATTTGATTGGAACTGAGCTGTATTCCTGACAGTCCTCACTCCGAACATCCCTTGCTGACGTGCTCTGGGTTTCTCCCACGGCAGAGTTGTCTCAGGAGAAAGCTGTGGTTTCATCTGTGGGATTTTAATTTCTCTTACACTAACTGTGTGTGTCAGCTCCTGAACCCAACCCACTGGGAAAATACAGGGAATGGGAAGTTTTACTTGTTAAGTATGTAATTTATTTTTCCTTGTAAAAATCCTACAGCCAAAATATCTGCTCTGTTTGGTTTTAGGATTTTGTTTTGTGGGGTGGGCGGGGTTAGGATGAGTAGTCAGGGTTAGAGCTACATTATATTTAAGGGCAAAACAAATAATTTGGTGGTGTTACTTGTAAAACTTAGTGCATGAGATTGGGTTTGGGAATATACTTGGATCCACTGTCCATCATTCCTTTTGTAGGAATGGGGTTATCCCTAAGGAGGTAACATCTCTGCACCCACCTGAAAGCTGTGTAGAGTGGCTGTAGATGTGAGGGGGGGGAATATTAGCAGCAAACTGTTGAAATATTTTTATTTCAACAATTTGAAAATTGAAGACAAAACCCAAATGCCGTGGCAAGAGCCAAGTGCTCTCCAATTCCCAAGGCCAGAAGCGTATTTTGGGAAAGGCTGGCTGGGGAGCTTGTGCAGCTCTTTGCATCCCTGGTCCTCCTTTTGTTTCCATGGCAGCACAAAGGATAACGCTGCTGCAGCTGCCAGACGCTGCTGGAAGAGAGATTACGGCTTTGACCTAAATATCTCTTTAATACAGTTCTCAGTTACAGGGAAAGGTTTTTCAGATGTTGGAGATATGGGAGGCTCTGGTGAGCAAGCTCAGATTCCTGATGCTTTAACTGCTCTAAGCTCAGCCTCGTTTTCCTGTTTATAATTAGGAATCGGGTACGGCCAGCGATAAATCTGTCCAATATCAAACATTTACACTGGAGCTGGAAGAGCTGCTGGGGTTTTATCCATCCTGACAGCACTGGCAGGGGATGGGAGGAGTCTTAAACTGACAGCTCGTGAAATCCCTCTGGTTTTAGGGCTGTAATTGAATTGCTCTGTGGCAGTTTGGTGACTTGTTCTGCAGTGTGTGTATTAATGCTGTTAGTGAAGTGTAAATACAGCATTGTGCAGGGGTGGGATGTGATTCCCAGAGCCTGGCTGGAGTTCCCACCCGGAGGAGGGCAGGGAGCTGCAATGCTGCTTTTTGCCTAAAGTGCCTGAGAATTATAAATTACACATCTGCAGTTCAGGAAGGAAAAAAGGGGCTGTTTGGAGCTGGGTGGTTGCAGCAGTAATTCCTAACTGGCATACAGTGGAAAGCCATAGAATCCATGATTCTGTCACACTGAGTAGGGAGGAAATAAAACCTTAAATCATCCTGGTACTGCTGTGGGTGGGTTTCTCAAGGTTTTATTTGTTACTGCTTTGTAGTTATTGTTTGGTGTAATGGAACAGAGTGAATAAGCAGAGAGGACCTGTATAAAAAAACTGATTTTAAAAATCTAAACACATCAGGGGTAAAGATTCATAGAATTCCAGGGTGATTTGTGTTGGAAGGGACCTTAAAGCCTGACCAGTTCCACCTCCTGCCATGGGCAGGGACACCTCCCACTAGACCAGGTTGCTGAGAGCCCCATAAAATATATAAAAAGAGCCTTTTGAAACATAACACGATCTTCCAAATAATATATTATGCAAAGCTTAGAAATCAACATGTCAGGATGGTTTTCTGCTATTTTCTGTTGGAACTGACTCAGTGCTTTGACTTAAGGTGCTTGGGGCTGGGTTGGAGAGGATGTGCTGTGAGATTACCCCTCCTGAAAAATGCATGTTTTAGGAGGATCACAAGTCTCAACCCAAAATCTGCACGTTTCCCTCTTTGCTAAGAAAATCAGCACACGAGCCTTGGGAAATACGTCCTGAAAGTGCTGCTTTGATACAGCTCCAAGACAGAGATGTGTGGCCTTATTTGCATCCTTGTGGACAAGTGGAAGCTTGTAGGAATATTTTCTGTACCTGTTCACTCTCAGGTTTTTATTTCAAAGGAGAAGAAACTCTAAATATTGCTTGTAATGCAGAAATTACTGAAGGGGAGAGCAGTGTGTGACATAGCTGTTGGTACTTGTAACTTAATTCCCATGTTTCTGAGGGTTCCTGTTCTTAGCAAAAAGGATCTTTAGCTGTGAGTTTGCAAAGAAATCCCTTGGCTTTTCTATATTCTATTTATTTACAGCTTTTCCTCATTTAGAAGGACAGCAAAGTAACGTTGGGATTGCCTGAGGGAAGCTCTTGCAGAGAAGCTTTCCAAGAATTGTGAAAGATTGAAGTCCTTTCATGTCATCCTGCAGAGAGATCTGCCCATCCTTCCCTCACCACTCTTTTTGGTCAGGTTGCCATTGAATTTCCATGTGGATCAGAGGAAGAGAAAGCTCTGAGCTTCTCAGCTTTTTGCTACTCAAGGGTGAGAGATTAAGGTGAAAAAAAGGGCAAAACAAGGTTGGTGGCTCAAGGGGTGCTGATGGGCACTGCCCAGTGCTGTGTTAATATTGGGGCTGCCCAGGCTCTCCCAAAATAGTAAACAGACAAATTGCACTGGCTGGGGAGGATTTTTTCCTCAGGATGGAGGGGGTGGTGTAAATCTGATTGGCCCCAGTTAGAACCATTTTCTCAGAGGTCCCATTAGCTGCCTTGCTGCTGTTGCCCGTGGCAGTAAATGGAGTTAATTTAGGAGAGGGTCTCCAGTGTGAAAACCCAAGGGTGGAATGAGCCAGACTGCTGGACTCTGAACAGCCAGGCCCTTGCTGTGGTTATTGCTGGAATGGCTGGGAAGCATTTCTGGTTTTCATGACTTCCCTCCCCTCTTGAATCGTGGATGCTGGGATTCATTGGTGCTTCACCCTGTGTTCTCTCATTAACATTCTTTTGCTAATATTTATTTAGAGTTTAGTGGTCATTCCTGGATTTGAAGAAGTAGATTTTTCTGTTGGAAAATTCTTAGCGGGGTTTTTTAAATAGGAAGTGTTGGAACAGTCAGACCTTGGAATCAGCTGTTGTCCAGTGCCATGGAGTGCATGGATCTGGGCAAGAGTGGCCATCAGACCCCAGGATTTCACCTCAGCAGGTGTTGCCCCATCCCTGGAAGTATCCAGGGCTAGTTTGGACAGGGCTTGGAGCAACCTGGGATAGTGGAAGGTGTCCCTGCCCGTGGTGGAATGGATGAGCTTCAAGGTTGCTTCCAACCCAAACCATTCTGGGATTTGTGTGGTGGAACCAAAGTCTACATCTCATTCTTAATACTGGAATTAATAAGGTTCCTCTGGGTGGGGCTGAGTTACTAAACTGAGGTTTTAAATCAGCCAAGGATCCTCTTGGAGTTCGTGCTTTAGTGTAGTGGTAGAAATAAAACCAGAAGAATTGAGGAAAAGGAAAATGAAGACTTCTGTTGTGGCAAAGAAATCTTTGTGAAGGAGATGCAGCTGTGCATCTTCTTGGTGCACGTTTTAAAAAGACACAAGTGACACCATGAATATTTGAAGCTTTTGATCAGTGATGCAGAAATGAAAGGAGCAGCACATGCAACTGTGATTAATTATTGACAAAAGTAATTCCTTGCATGTGTGGAGCCTGGAGTGGGACATGAAGGTTGAGTTCACTGGAATTCCAGAGCTGGGCAGTAATACAAACAAGACCCTAGTTGATCAACTTCATACATATGGTTCTATTTATTATGCAAATCTCTTCCAATATGTTTAAATCAACATGTGGTGGTGGGGGGGTTGTAGCTTCAGCAGAGGATTTTTGTGGGCTGCACAATTTGGACTCTGCACGTTCCAATTTGATGGATCCAGTGTTTCATGCTGTATCTATAATTTAGTTTTCTCTATTTAGGAAATTAAGGCAAATCCCCAGACCTGTCTGTGATGTTCTATCTGCAAGTATTTGACCTTTTCACCTTAACTTCTGTGGATCTTGGGATTAACTTGGAATGAGTCAGTCTTTCCTGAGGCATTCCTAGAAAGTGAATTGGGTGGAGGGTGCTTCCACGTCCATCCCAATGATGGCACACAAACCTCACACTGCTGGAGAGACCAGGCGCTGTTTCCTGCCCTGTTCTGTGTTTTACTGTGGTAATTCCTTGTAAACATGCCAGTGTAAAGGAATCTCATAGATCTCCTAATAGAAATGGCTGGCTTTATTTTTTTAAAGGGCACTGGAAAACCTTATGTAAATTAATTGCAAATTGAGGGTATTAGAAGTGGGAGATTTTAGTTTAAATTAGCTGGGTTGAGGTCAGGGTGGTTTTTGTTTGGGTTTTGTTTTGAAGAGGTGTACTTTCGCAATAAAATGGAATTTCAACCTTTATCAAGTATTTTAGACACTCAAAACCTGTGCGGGGGCAGGAACCAAGGGCAGGTTGGGCAGCAGAAAAGGGGAAGGTAGCTTTGTTAAGAAGTCTAGCACCTTGACTAGTGAATTTAATTTTATTTCTTATGTTGCCAATCAGGATTAAAATACATATATTGCCCATGTGGAGGGTCTTTGAGACCTGATACAGTTTTGGAAGCTCTTGATGTGGGGTTTTGGTGTATTTTGATGAAGGAAGGACCAAGTAGGAGGAATAAATCCACACCCTTGGGCTTCCTTTCTGCAGCTGCCCACCTTCTGTTTTGTCTTTTGGCCTCTGTGCTTTTTGGAATTCTAGCTTTCATTGCCTCCCTGATTTGTCCTTTTGGAAAGCACAGGTCTTCCAAAATAATATTTTAAGGTTTTTACTGTAGATAAAAACAGGATTTGTGATGTTCTTGTTACCCTTGTGCAGTTTACCCTTTGGCTTGGCAGATTTTTTTGCAGTTCTCCAAGTCAGCACCAGTGATTTGCTCACTCATCTTTTTCTTACCTTCCATGGTGATAAAATCCAGTGGTTCTTTTTTATGGAAGCTTGTTGACATTAATAGGGAGCTCTTCCAGTTTGTTTCACACATCTAAACCTCCACGAGTCAGGGATAATACCTGCCTGGGACTGATGGTTTTGTTTGACTCCTGAGAGTCTGGAGATGAGCTGAAACCTCCTCATCTCATTCAGCCTTGGCTGTTCCTTCCCAAATCCACAGCAGCTCAAAGCAAACCATGACAGTTGATAATTTCCTGTTAGGGCAGTGAAATTTTTCCCAATACCCAATCTAAAGCTCCCCATTCCATTGCTCCCTGTCTGGGAAAACATTCCTTACCACAGGAAGGTAGGAGAACATCCCTAAACCAAGCTGTGGTCCCTTTGGAATGCTTTAATCATGAGCAGGTCTTGCATGCAGTGTTCCCAAATGAAAATTGTTGCTTGTTTTGTGTCTATCTCAAGTTATTGTCAGCTGGGTGTAGCACAGAAAGCTCTTCCTGGGGTTTTGATCCAGAGGGACTTCAGGTGATGGAACAGGAGCTGCATGACCAGTGTCTTCTCTTGCACATGGAATGCCAAAGGTTACCCTAGGTCTTCAGAGCTTTTCACTCTGAGCCTTTGGTTTTCCTTCCCCTGCCAGTGAGTGTGTGGGAGGAGCTCATCCCTGTACCAAAATACTGATCATTTTCCATGTGTTTTCATATAGGTACACACAGGATTTAATACAGAAAGATGTTACATACATCTGGAGCTTTCCTAATTCCTAGCTAATAGGTCTTTTTGGGATATTGAGGCAAGAGCAAGATATTTAATAGAGACACTGGAAAATGCAAGTGTTTGTTTTTAGGTGGGTGCTGGGAAAACTTGGGTGGTTTCTGAAGTTAGTGAGGGTCACATCTAGAGTAGGAAATTGCCTTCAATTTCACAGAATCACAGAATTACTCTCCAGATCAAAAAATGAAATGAAACTGCCTTCTCCTCCTGCTGATGGGTTTATTGGAGGGGAAGCAGTGGCTTGCAGGACCTTAAGTGGCTTTCTTAAAAATGTGGTAAGGTGTAACTTTCCATCTGTTATTTTCCTGTGGCTTCAGGAATTGATTGGAACACTGGAAATCTCGGTGCTGCTTCATTTCTGTGGAGTTGGAGCTGATCTCCTCAGTAAGAGCATTCTGTGCAGAACAGGCATTCAGCTGGTTCGCATGGTTCTGGAGGGGTTCAATCAGGATCCATGCTGGGTTTGTAACAGAAACATCACTGTCTGTTTGCTTACAGCTGATCAGACCTTTAGGGAAGGAACGAAATTGTGAAAGTTTCTAAATACAGAAAAACAGAGCCTTATTTCTCTTCTTTGGTGTGGAATTGTCAGTGAGGCAGGAGCCAAGTGCAGCCCAAAGAACATAATTTCTGTGAGAAACTTGCCTTTCTTCAAGAAATCAATCCCTGCCCCAAGTAGTTTTTAATTAATTTTGTAGTAAATGGATCTGTGGTTTATTTCTGCTTAGATTATGCTATTGAAAAAATAGTGTGTTTGAGGAAAAAAGAGAGATTTCCCCCTTCCTAAGCAGGGATGTTCCCACTGACTGGTTGCTGAAGTTGCTGACATTGTGATGTGCAGTAGAAAATAACATGCTTTAGAACCAGCGAATTTTCTTATTTACCTGGGTGGAGAAGTTACTGCAGATGGTGGCAGCTGCAGTCAGTGACTTGTAACGTGACAAATCCAAGGCTTCTCCTGTAGGGAAGGAATGTGTTGCTGTGCATGGGAAATGGTTTAACCAGGTACACACCGGAAGAGCCTTTGCACAGCTCCAAGAGCCTGGGGTTACTTTGAGCTTGCTGATGATGTGGGAGCACTTGCTGCTGAGAGCAAATCCATGCAGAATGGCAATTTCTGGAATTTTTTTTGTATCATTTCCATGGTTTTTGTCATGTTGGACTGTCAGCCTCCCAAGAATCAGGCGTGGCCTTTGGTCTCGCATTCCCAAAACCGTGGCATGAAATTGTGTGCAGCAGAGTATTAAATGTCATTATCCTGATGTTGGGAATGTTTTCCTCTTCCACAGATGCCTTTGTGAATAGCCAGGAATGGACACTGAGCCGATCTGTACCAGAGCTGAAAGTGGTGAGTTCATGTTTGCTCCTGTCTTGGAAAACATCCTGGAAATGTCCCACACAAGTGGGGATCTTCCAGGCTTAATTTGAGCTGCTGTTGGGAAAAAATGTAGAAAGCAATTTTAATAAATACAGAAATTTTCCCTCTATGTATCTGTTATAGACCCACTGAAGGGTTTAGATTGGGAGGGACCTCAAAGCTCACCCCCTTCCACCCCCTGCCACAGGCAGGAACACTTTCCACTATTCCAGGTTGCTCCAAGCCCCCTCCAACCTGACCCTGAACACACTTCCAGGGCTGAGGCTATCTTTATGAAGATGATGTATATTCAATATTTATTTTAATCATACTTCAAAGATCTCTCAGTATTTTATTGCTGTTTGAGTTTGTTCTGCTCCAAGAAGCAGCTTCCAAGGGGGATCTTCTCAGCAGGGAAGTCTTATGAGGGCAGTGGAAGTTAGCAGCTGACGCGTAAAGCTCATTTTATCTCCCCATATTAAGCTTTCATGATTTCTTAAAGGACCAGATGTCTGTTCTCCCTCTCTTTAAAGAATTTAACCCTTTCCCAAGTCTGAATTGATAATAATGTTTTATAGAGGTGAGAGTATCTGCAAGGGCACATTTAACAGGATAAATTCACTGAGAGAGGCATTTTAATGGGGGCAGCATCCTCACAACTACAGTTGTGTGGCCATTTTGACTTTAGCAGTGCTCAAGGTGAGTACAAGAAGAATCTGCCAGTCAGTGCATGTAACTCCCTAATACAGGAAAGGTGCCTGAGTTTTGTTAAACAGATGCTGTCGTTTGGAAGACCACAAATACCTCACACAGTGAAAAACCAGGAATTCAGGACTGGGATGTATTGGTTGGATAGGAGTCCAGCACTGGTAGCTGGCTTATCCTGGGTTTCCTTGCACATGCCTTCCCCTTCTCTGAGCCCTGTTCATTCACAGCACCCACCAAGAAAATTGGGAATTGCAGGTGAGACCAGAGCTGCAGGTACTCCATGTTGTAGTTGAGAACACAAACGATTACCAAGCACCATATGATGGTGTCAGGGTACATTTTTCTCTTGTGACAGCCTGGCTGCATCATGTCAGTGCTTACCTTGGGTGTCTTGCCTGTGTTGTCTGAAGCAGGGCGGTGGGAAAGCAGATTTCAGCTGTGTGGCTGCTGCAGAGAATTGATTTGCAGTGGTCAGCATGCCACGAGATTGCTGCCAAAGGGTAAAAGCAGAACTTCTGCTGTTACAAAAAGAATAATTTGATTATAGCACTGCAAATGATGGAAGCCAGCAACAGCAGTTGTTCCTGTGAACTTGAGCTCCAACAGGAAGGGTAAATTAGGAAGCCCAGCTGAAATCCGCTCTACCTTTCCTTCACGTCTGCCCTTGGGGAGGGGCTGGGGCTGTGGGTCACCTCTGTCATTCCCAAAGTTCAGCTTCATCCTGGGTGCTCCTTGTGGCTGAGGAACATGAGGGCCATGTTAAAGGGAGAGGGTGTCCTCCTGTACAGGCTGGGAGGCAAATACTTATTTATTATTTATTTCTAGAGTGGCTGTTGTTGCACCCTTTGGGCTCTGCATAATTTTAAAGGGAACAGAAACTGGCTCTGGGAGAGCAGAGAAAGCCCCCAGGGCTGCAATAAAGGAAGGAGGTATTTTTCAGTGTGCCTTTGAGGAAAAAACACCAGTCTTTGCCTCCTTTTTTCAGCAACATGAGGGTTGGTTTCTTTCCAGTGCTCAGAAGGATATTCAAGGCCACCTTGGAGGGGGTGTGGAGCAACCTGAAATAGGGGAAGGTGTCCCTGCCCATGGCAGGGGGTGTAACTGCATGAGCTTTAAGGTCCCTTCCAACCCAAACCAGTCTGGGATTCTGTAATGGGTTCCTGCTGATCCAGTACTTGAGTTTAACTTATGGCTTTTCATGCTTTTATTGTGGTCAGGAACATGGTGATACCAGTGCCTTTGGGGTTTCTGGGTCCTGTTTATTCAGATATTAAATAAGGATATGTTAGGCTGAATAAACATGACGTATTTCTGGATAAAATCACCAAATTTCTTGCAAAAAAATATGCAAAGTGCAGTCAGGCTCCTCTCAGGGACAGCTTTAAAATGCCAAGTGCCATCAATACAGTTTATTATTTTTCCCAACAGGCTTTAGGAGGAGTGGGCAAAGTGGCTTGAGTTTGTTTTACAGCATGTCTGGCACATGGAAATAAATGATTCAGTGTTGCACAAGTCATAACTGAAAAGAGCAGTGAGTTGTAGCTGAATTTTCTCCTCCCAGAACTGGGTTAGGGTGGTATTTTTGTTCCCTAACATGCTTGTCATAACTTGGTGCATTTCAGACATATCCATAAATAAATGGAGATGATTCGGATTGTTTGTGTATGAAACAGGGGAGAGAGGAATATGACTGCTGTGAAAACAGGCTGGCATTTTTGTCATACTGTGGGGGATCAGCCTTGAAGCAAATACTAATGCTGATTAAGAGAGAAACTGTATCAGAACTCAGATTTTTATTTTTTTTCACCAGTGTAGAATTTCTTTCTGCTACTTTGTAAGAATGTGTCAGAGAACCTGAAGTGCTGTCAAATGGTGTAACCTGGTATGACCTTTGGGATATTTAAAAAAATTGAAGTATGTGTTCTTGAATCATTTGATGTCTTTCAAATATTGGGGGTCTCTGGATAGAAAAAACCATCCGAGCCATGGGATGTTGCCTCTGATTGGACCCCCAGGTTGATGCTTTTCTCTTGTCCCTGGAAATTACAGTTTTGGCATGAGTGTAATAGAAAATAACATTAATTTCCATCCACACAAGGCTAATCACTTGTAAGTGAAGGTTTCACTGGAAAACTGTGTCTTGGCCAGATGTCTAGACCATTAAAAATACAGTTCAGCTTTCACACACTAAGTTAACTCTTTTTTGATGGTGGTGAATCCTGAATGGGGGGATTTTGTACATTGTTGTAGGCAAAAAAAATAGTGGGAAGGAACTTGACTGGGAAGCTTTGTAAGGAAGGGGAGGTGGTGTTGGTTTGGTGACGAGAAGAGGTGCCAAGGCTGAAATGTTTACTCACAGGGTTCCCTCAGGTCTCAATGGTTTTGTGCTGTGAGTGGGAGTAGGCAAACGTATTGCAGTACATGGGCATATAATGGAGAGAAAATTCATTAATTTGAGAGGTTGCTTCATGTTCTGGGGGTAAGGGACATGTTAGAGATGTCATTTTCTTCCTGTGACTCATCCCAGCATCCCTCCCTCCCCTGCTGCCCACGCTGTGGGCTCAGTCCAAGGCAGGGGGGAATTTGGGGTGCCAGCACATGTGGCTGGCTCCTGTCTGATAAGGAGGACAGTTCCTTGCCAATTAGAATTAAGAAGATGGGGTAGAGAATGTGCAGTGATGTGCAGCCCATTGCTGCTGCCTCGGTCCATTTGGCAATCTTGAGCAGATCAGCAGAGTTCATCTTCTCTCCAGGGACCTTCTGTTCTCAACCTCTGGTGAGGGTCAAGTAAACAGGAGAGAACAGAGCAGGCTGGGCTTGTTTCAAAGGGGGAAAGAATTTTCCATCACCTCCCACCCCCAAGAAGGGAGCACAGTGTCCTCAGCTCTGTGTTCCCCTTTACATCCACAAACCCCAAGTACACTCAAGTCTTTTGGCTTTTGAGCACCTCCAGGAAGAAAAACCCCTGTGGGCTTGGGCTGAAATACTTCCCTGTGAGTGTGGGGAGGCCCTGGGACAGGATGCCCCATCCCTGGAAGTGTCCAAGGCCAGGTTGAATGAGGCTTGGAGCACCATGGGGAGGTGGAAGGTGGTGGAACAAGATGATCTCGAAGGTCCTTTGCACCCCAAACTGCTCAGCCATTTATTTTATCTCTTGGCACGTTTTGCACCATGTCTGTTGTTCGGGATGTTACTGCCGTGTGAAGATTTTGCTTGAATGCATTTCTTTTTACAGGGATTAATTGCAGTTGAATTTTTTGTTCCTCCTCCTTTTTATTTTTATTTCCAGGGGATTGTGGGTAACCTGGCAAGTGGGAAGTCAGCGCTGGTGCACCGGTACCTGACCGGCACCTATGTCCAGGAGGAGTCACCTGAAGGTATGTGCATACACAAATCCCACTCTTCTTTTCCCCTCCCAAAACTACATCCTTATTCATTCTTGATCATGCAGGAATGAATTAACAAAAAAAAAAAAATAAAAATCCATGCACTACTTCAAAATTCATGGAGATTTTTGCTTTAACATTCTCCAGACCAAGTATGTAGGATGAGTATAATTGTAGATTTTCCATAATTGCTTAGCATCCTTTAACTACTTTGGCCCACAGTGTGTGTCCATATGGGAATTAGTCCTGATGCAGAGGAGTTGACTGCTCTTAGTAGTGCTGCTTTGGGCTGTTGAAGGCCACAATTACTGTCTGTAGTGGTGGATTTCTGTACAATCAGGATGTTGAGAGGATAACAATCTTCACCAGCCTGAACTTAAAGGTGTAACTTTGCTTATTGTTTAATGTATTAAATATTTGGTCTTTTTTTTAAAAAATGTTTTTATGGCATAGAAAAATAATTTTTATGCTGTAGTGTTTAACAGTAATCCAAGTTTATAGCTTGAAATCAAAAATATCACAGTACCTTATCAAGGTTTAATTTACAGTAAATACTTTTTTGATTATTTTTCTTTATCTGTTCTCCTTATGAACTTTTAAATCCAACTCTGAGACACTGAATTTCTGGTTCCTTCTTTTCCTTACTGGCTGTTCCCTTCTTTGCAGATATGGATGCAGGTAACTATACATTGTCTTCATGGCAGCTCTTGTTTTGAAGAGACAGATGGTGGTTTCTGTACTAGAGCGTTTTTTCCCCTTGTTTTGTGTATCATTTTGAGTTGTTTCCTTTTTATTTCAAGTCTTTAGTACATCTCACTGTTTTTGTCTCTTGCTGTAGTTGTCTCTTCAGCAGTAGTTTGTAGTTTCATGCATCTCTGATAACATTTGTTTCTAATTAACTCTTACCACAGGAAGCTGGTTTAGCTTGGTAGTTGACATTTTAACAGCCTGGAGTTGTAGTTAAAATGGGAGGAGAGGGGAAGGGAGGGATGGACAAGGCTTTTCCTGTGCAATTCCACTAACACTGAGGTCTTGCAGTTTGTAAGTTTGCCCTAAATATTTTTGCTGGTTTGTAGCTAGAACTGACAATAATAATTGGTGGTAGCAATTGAGCCTCTGCACAGAGGTGTGTGTGGATCCATGCCTCTGGATGCTGATAGTGAGAAATGCTGATGGAGGGTGTCGTGTCACTGAGTGCAGCAAATCTTCTGCAAAAATCACTATCCTGACAGATCTTCATGGACATCCTCACTTCATGAACAGAGGATATTTGGCTGTTGTTTTTTTCCCTTGGAAGATTCAAATCTACTGACTGTTGACAGGGCTAACCCTCCTCTCCTCCTAAAGGATGAATATTTTAGGTGATACTCCTTGGGAGTGTTGCCATCTGTCCCCTTTGTCTTGAAGGATTTTTATTTACAGTGCTTGAGTGACGCTGTGACTGTTTTTCCTGAAAGGATTAGATGACAAAAGCAGTGTCAAATCATTTCTCTGCACATAAGTGTGGCTGACAAGCCTCACTAATGACACTGTTGCATTTCATTAACAAGAGGAAAACTGGAATAATTAAGAGCTCTGATTTGCCTTGTGAGGGATAAGGTCAAGGTTTCCAATCAAGTCAGCATTAAAGGAAATTCAAACCATATAAATTATCCTCAGTAAACATGCAGTGGTGATTTGGTTGTGTTTTACTTCTGTCAGAGAATCACAGAACCAAAGAGTGGTTTGGGTTAAAGGGCCTTTAAAGCTCACCCGATTCCATCCTCTGCCACGGGCAGGGACATTTTCCACCATCTTGGGTCACTCCAAGCCTGGTCCAACCTGGTCTTGAGCACTTTTAGGTCCTTCAAACAGGCCCCTAGAAAAGAAAGTGTAATCCTTCACGTTGGAGACCCTTGTGGATCCTCCCCTCTTCCTTTTCTGAGGGGCTGTAAATGTGCCAGGCTGTTAAATTGGATAAAGAAGAGGATGTGTATCGGATGTTAAGGTGTCAGCTACTTGATCAATTTAGAAAAACCTGAGTTTACTGGTTTGGAATGGCTTCCTAACATCTAAATTTATCAGGCATCATAAAATCAGTGCTTAATGGATGAAGTGATGGATATTTGCCTCACGTGAAAGTGGTGGTTTAGGGCCAGGGACTGCTATTTCTGCTCGCCTTTCCCTTCTAAATTGCTACAATTACCACAAAACCTGCCCTGCATCAGACAAGTGCCACATCTCCTGTAGGCCTTGAAGGCTTCAGCATTCCAGTAAAGGAATTTTAACTATGCAAAAATGGTTTCAAATTTCCTTCAGCTCTCTAAGTGACCAATTTCTCTTGCTGCCCATCACCACCTCCCCACCAAGAGGAGGAATCCTAGGCTTCACAGTGGAGTTTTCTCTCACTGCCTGCCCCAGTTTTTATTTCTTTTCAGAACTTTTCAGTCCCTTATGTGTTTGTAACTTGCAAACCTTTGTTTTCTCAAAGAACAAGTTTTTATTAGGAAGAAAAACGGCCTTGAGACTCTTCCTCTGCATATTTGACATACACTTAGCTGTGCTGCTGAGTGACACATTTTAAATCAGATGTAAGAAAAGCAGCAATGTGTTACCCTGTTGTTAGAGGGGAATTTCAGTAGTCTGGGACTGTCAGTTTTTTTCTGTGATGATACAAGGAGGAATTGATGGGAAATAAGGAATCCTAGGGATTTGTGATCTTCTAAGGACCTTCTAAGTGACTGGAAGAAAAACCTACGACTTCTGGGTGCTTCACCTACTGGAACAACAATTAAGGTGTGGGAAATGCTGTGGCTTTCTTTTTCCCACCCCATTTAAAATTTAATTCTGCCTGTAGGAGCAAACAGAAATGTGTGGTGTATGTGGAATTTGAGACTGAATTCTTTGCAGACCGAGGTGAACTGAAGTTTACAAGAGTAGTGGGTGTCAGGAGGTTTCTGTTAGTTGTTTGGGTTTTGTTTCCAAAAAGCTACAGAGGTGTGAAACATGACTTAAAGGCTTTTCCACATCTCTGGCATGTCTGTCAATATTTTAAGTTATGTCATGATTATTTCAGTACTTTGTTTTCTGGTGAGTCTAATAAAAAAAAAAAAGACAAATTATGGTCCAGGGTGTCTCTGCTGGGGTGACAAAAAAGTTTTTTTTTCTCTGTGTACTTTGGGATATATTTAAGAGTTATTTATTCATTTCATGTGGAGTAATTATTTTTAGTGTTTAAAAAAGCATAAAAGCCATCCACCATCCTCACTTGAGACAACAAGTAGCTGTTGCAGTCACTGGAGGTTCCACCTCTCTCAGTGGAGAAACTTAAAATAAAAATGAGATTTTCCCCCAGTAAAAGGTACAGAATAAAGTCTTTAATGCGTTTTTTCAGAAAGCTGTGATCATTTACTCTCTTTCCAAATTTGACCTAAAAATATTTTTATACTAGTGCAGCCTTCACCACCTTACTTTTTTCAGTACCTCAGTGAGCAGTGTATCACTTGAATGTCAGGAATGGTCATAAAACAGCAGGAATGGTCATGTTTAATGTTAAAATATTAAATGAAGTGTCACACTCAGCCTGCCCTTTGAAGCATATCATGAAAGTATCATAAAAATAAGTTGCCAGCCTGTAAGAAAAACATGCACTGATGAACTTGAAGCCTTTTCCAACCTGAAGGGTTCTGATTCTCTGTAGAAATTACATCTTGAGGGATGAGTGTCCATGTTTTTCCATTTATCTCGAGTAACTATTTCTGTCTGATGCTTTCTCAGCAAAGGGTAATTATGCAAGGAGGATTGAGGAAGAGTGCTTTAAAATTTCAGCTGCTTTTGTTCACATCCTCTTAAGAGATTTTCTCCTGGTCACAGGCCCTTACACAATATGTATGCAGAAAGTTCAGGAATAATCTGTTAACTGGGCTGAACTTCCAGGTGTCTTCATTCAGGTCTGATCCTGGGCTGAATCCAAGAGTGTGGATCTGGGTTATGATGGAAGATGTCCCTGCCCAGGGCAGGGGGTGGAATGGGATGGGCTTTAAAGGCCCTTCCAATCCAAGCCACTCTGGGATCCTTCTCTGCTTGCATCTGGTTGTGCTGAGAGATTTAACGTTGGGGTGGGGTCACAGGTTGTGTTTTGGGTTGAATAGGACATGGGAGCTGCAGCAGAACTGGACAATTGTTCCCCTCTGTAGCACTGAGGTTCTTGTCCCCTTCTCCACATGATTCATGCAGTTCTGCCTGCTGTGAACAATTAGGTTCCTGAGGCTGCCAATCTCTTCACAGAAGCCACTTGCTATTTTTATCTAGTTAATATATTTTCAAATATGTAGGAAGGCCATATTTACTAAACACCCAAATTTGATCTTTGATGAAGAAAAGGAGGATGTGTCCCAGACTAATGTGTGTGCTCTGTTCTTGGCGAGCAGCTGGCTGAAATGTAGATGAAGAGCAGATCAATGTGTCCTGTGAGGATGTACGTGGGTGCTTTCCTCGGAAGCATTCATGCCTTTTTGTTCAGGATTTTTTGGAATTCCAAAAAAAAAACCACCTTCATACATGTAAAAATTTACACAGGGCTTACACAGGGAGGTTTTTCAAGAATCCCAACATAAGTTCAAAAAAGCCACATTTACCTTAAAGTTGTGTTTTGTGGTTCTTGGGCTGCAAAACCCCAGGAAGCTGAAATTTTCTGTGTTGGTTTCAAATCCTTGGTGCAGTTTTCACAAAGCCCTCTCAGCTTTGGGGCAGATGAAGGTTTTTTTGGCGTGTAAACCCCACAGGCAGATGCTGTCCCATGTTCAGAAGATAGTGATGACTTGGGACATGTGTTTCAAAATTACCTCTTTTCAGTTCTTTGTCTTTTTGCTCTAATAGTACTGGCTGATTATTTTTATTTGGCATTTCACGCTGACACCTAGATATAAAAAAACACTTGTCTCTTTTTTGATCCTTTTAAAGCACTGCTTTAAAAGTGGGTTCTCTTGGGCTTTTGGAACCTTTCAGGCTCAACATAAAAGAAGGTGTTTATGTATTCTGCCCTCTCCCCTCTGGAGCCCTTCCCTCTCCCTGCCCTCCCGGGACTGCCTGTGTGGGTTAGAGAGTCCTTTGAAAACCTCTCTGTTCCAGCTGTTGGGCTGGGGGCTGTTTAAAGTGTCACACAAATAAGGAGCTCTGTTAATTAAAGGAAAAACCTCAAGTATTTGTTCTTTAGGAGGTGCTGAGGAAGCAGATTGCCAGAAAACACTTCCCTTTTAGGTTGTGTGCCTTGAGGGTCCTTAAGGTGTTCTCTTTAACAGTTTGCACCTTGAATGCCCAGAGATATTTGGGAAATAATGTCTGTAGCATTTGTGTCCTTCTCATAATGGGCTCCTCCGAAGGTTCTGTCTCAGGGAAAAACTGTAAAGCAGATTTAAAACTTCTGTTACAATTTTAGGCTCTGAACAGGAATAGAAGTGACTTCTCCCAAGTAGCGAGTGATGCTACAAGAGGAAACGGCCTCAAGTTGTGCCCAGGGGAGGCACATATTTAAGATATTAAGGAAAAGTTTTTCACCAGAAGGCTTGTTGAGCATTGGAGCTGGCAGTTCAGGGCAGTGGGATCACTGTCCCTGCAAGTGTTCAGAAAAACACTGTGTGGATGTGGCACTTGGGGCCAGGGGTTAGTGGTGGCCCTGGCAGTGCTGGGTTAGGGGTCAGACTTGGTGATGTGAGAGGGCTTTTCCAGCCAAAATTCTGGGATTCCACGGCTTTGAGTCTCCAGTGCTCCCTGCTTTCTGCTGCTGTTGCTTTTGAAGCCAGTTTGGAGTGGCTCCTGCTGGCCCTGCCTTTTGCTTTATTTCTGAAAAACTACTTCTGGATGGATTTCTAAATCACAGCCCACTGTTTCACTCTTGATCTCAAAGCCAGATTTTAATATTTTTCTTTGAATTTGTTCCTTGTTCAGCTTAGATTTGATTTCTTATTGTGAGCTTTTTTTTTCCCCTTCCACTGAATTTGTTGTTATTTTGGGAAGTTGTGTCAGAAAGCATTTTATTCACAGTATTCTGAATTCTCAACAGACCCCTTGATTTGCTGCCACAGCAGGCTGTCACCAGGTGTTTGTACCCATTTTAGGGAGGGCAAATTATGGTGTAATCACTGCAAAGTCCAGTTTTAACTTCAGGGTTGCTATTTGTGATGTAAAACTGTAATGAAAGGACAGGTATTAGAGAAGCTGGCTAGGTATAAAAAGCAAAGGGGATGTTTGAAAAGGCAAGAGGGGTAAGAAAAGGCCTGAGATCTGTGCATCAGTGCTTATAGGAGGTAATTTTTGGGCTCATCTTTGTGGGCTGTTTAGGATTTGTTAGTGCACCTTAAGATTTTGCAATTATGTTGGAAGCTTGTGAGGTCAAGCAGAAATTTTGAGCAGATGAATTTTGTGTTAGATTGAAAGCTGGGTTGTCTGGAAGATGGAATGCCTGCGAAGCCAACTTAGAAGTTTTATTTTAAATCATGGGGCTGACTTTGTAAGGATCTTTGTTTGGAAAGTGATGTCTTGGGCTGTAAATGTTTAAAACTGGAAAAGACTGGTGGTGGAAAAAGGTAGGAGTGTGCTAAAGTGGTATCACATCCTGCCTGAAGGAGCTGACGTGCTGAGGTTTTTCTGTCTCTGCTTTGATAAAAATAAGCTTTTAAAATTAGACTTGTGTGTATACAATTAGTGGGTGTGAGGTGTAAGCAACCCTCTGCACCTGCTGTCAGTAAAATAAACCAAGAAAAGGAAAATAAAAGATGCAAAGTGAGCTGTTAGTAGAAATGGGAGCAGTGATTGAACTGTAGGTCCTGGTCAGCTTGTGGCTGCAAGAGGCTCCTGATATTGGGGAGGTTGGGTGGGTGTGAGGGCTCTGTGTGAGTCACAGGAGGGAGGGTTCCCTACAGCTTCATGGGTTTTTTTTTCCTCCCCTTCAATCCATCAGAAATGCTTCTGAACGAGGAGAACATACAACATATTCAGCTTTTACTTACACAGTTTTTGTGTATTGATGTGCAGTGGGTGTCTGATAAAGACAGGTTCTACTTCATGTTGGACTAAGGGGTGTCTGAACCCAAGGTTTATCCCTAGAATTGGGGTGTAGAGCTTTTTATGTCTGCTCCCACTTGATATTCTTCCTTATTTCCCTGGAACCATAATAATTAATAACTGGAAAGATGGAAAAAATATTTCCATTTTATTTTATTTCTTAGTAAGACTTCACCTCTCTTCTGCCTTCCTAGTGTGTTCTCCTAAATAGCCAGGGTTCACATACTTATTTTTTGACTGGGTATTTTCTAGGCAGATTTTGGTCCTTATCTGCCTTGGTATTCCCTATCCAGATCAGCACAGGCTGAGGCTGGCATGGTGACATGGGCTGGGATGAGCTGTCCCACTCTGTACTCTGCAGGAATTCCCAGCTGCTTTTCTCTCTTGTGCCAGAGGTTTTTGCCATCGTCTCCCATCCTTCCACAGCTGGTTTGTTCCTACTTTTGTCCCCGTGATGCTGCTTTTATTTTTCCCCTCTATTTCTTGAACTCATTACGCTCATGTTGAAGTACAATCCAATTTTCTACCATAATTACAGTCCCTCCTGCTTCATTATCTAGAAACTAAATAGCCTGTTACTTCCATCTTCTAGGTTATTAATAAACTGGGTGCAGGAGAGTTGAAACTGCTGCAGAAACTTGGATTAGTATTGTGCTGCTTCTTTCAGATGAGTCATTTGATGGGGACAGAGTGTGCTTTACATTTATATCTGCACTCACATTACAGTGTTTTTTTGAAGACTGGCCCTCTCTAACTGGCTTAGCAAAGCCTACCCTGGCTGTCAGGAGCTTTGCAGTGAGAGTAGAATCTGCACTGCTCTGCTCCTGAGTCCTGTCTCTGGGTAATGAGGGAAACTTAATTGCTCAGAGGCCGTCTCTGGTTTGTTCCCATTTATCTTGGTGGTTTAATCAATCACCTTCCCCTCCTTCTGTTTGAGATAAAACATTAGATCTAGCTCAGCCTGTTTATCATGGAATCCCAGCATGGTTGGACTTGGGAGGGACCTTAAAACTCATTTCATCCCACCCCCTGCCATGGGCAGGGACACCTTCCACCATCCCAGGCTGCCCCAAGCCCTGTCCATCCTGGCCTGGGACACTTCCATGGATCCAGTGGCAGCCACAGCTTCTCTGGGCACCCTGTGCCAGGGCTTAACCACCCTCACAGTTTCTTCCCACTGTTCCATCCAACCCTGGAGATTCTGTGCAGCTTGAGGTAATTTTTAAATATTTTTGAAGTGCACAATTTGTTTCCTGAATGCTTGAAACCTGAAAATTTCATTCATACATTCCCTTCAAATCACTTCCAGGTTTAGAGAACCCATTACATCTGCCCTTCTGGAGAGGCACTGCAAATACATCAGTGAATGCATCTCAGAAATAAGTTGTTGAATGCTACTAAAATTCCAGCAGTGAATCCTCTTTCCATGGAGTTGCAAGATCATATATTAGTGCTTCCTTGCTAGTTTTTAGGTAAAGATCAGATTATGTGGTGCAGTATTGCATTTATACGTGGTACCTGTTGGGGGTATCTTCCTTTAATTGGGTATGGCTTGATACTTCTGGGAGACCTCTCCACGTATTTCCTGAACTACATCTTAAATCTGTTGAGAGAAGCAGATGGTAGGGGTTGAAGAGCTCAGTCTAGACTGCCTTTGGGGTTTGTTTCACCCAGGTGGTCTGTTGGGAAGGTGGGCCAGGGCTCCTTTTGCAGCTTTAGTCTCATGTGGCAACAACGGTTCCTTGGTCCTTTGGTCCTCGACCCAGCTCAGCCATTCATGGTTTCTGAATTGTTGTTTAGCAGTGTGCTTGCATTCAGGAAATACCCAAAATCACACAATCATGGAATATCCTGAGCTGTGGAAAGTCACTGATCCAACAAACACACACCTGTAACTTTTTTCACTGTTTTATGCTGCACTTCTTGAAATGGATTTCTTGGTCTCTTCTGGGCCGAGCTCCTTTGAGATCCTCCCTCATGGGGAGCTCCGTTTATCTCAGTTCTCCGGGTCAGGAAGAAAACTCCAGAGCTCGTTAGGATCTTGTTTCTTGTGTTTATTAGGATGTTATCAAAGACTTGGCAGGTCTCTCCAGACTTTCTGCACAAGTTCAAATCATTATAACCTGGCTCATTTTGGTTTTGATGGCACAAAATGGCCTCCAACCACATGGCTGTTTCATCTTTATGTCCATTTTTACCCAATTAACAATAGACATGGGTATTGTTTTTATATATTAGCAAATTAGTTTTCTGTATCTACTTACATAACTAAAACTGTGACTGACTTTCAACCAATCACTCTTTGTGCTCCTAAAAACTGCAGAATCATGGAGAAGAAGGAGAGTTAAGAACTACACCTTTTTTCTTCTATCTTTACTCCATGTATTAAACACTCTAAAATCTATATATTTCACTTCAGTGACATACTAAACATTCTACTACTTTCTACTTAATTTTTTATAAATCCTGGTTTACCCAGGGATATTTGGCAGTTTTTCTGTCAGTGACAGACAAGGTGAACACCTTTTTGGAGAATAGGACAAACAGAGAAATGTTTCTCCATTTCTGGATTCCTACAACACCAACAATCCCACCCTGTGCATCTCTGAGAGCATTGTCCAAATGCTCCTGGAGCTTTGGCAGGATTTGAGGCCATGACTGTTCCCTGAGGGGCCTGGGTGGTACCCCAGCACCTTCTGGGGGGAAAGAATCTTTTCCTTTGTTTTGTTTTGTTTTGTGGAAATGCTGTGGAATGTGAAAAACATTTTAAAATTAGTTTATTTAAATAAAAAACGTGAGTAGCAAACCAGAAGACCACTATTGGGCCATCTGTTTGAACGGAGAATTTTTGAACGTGTTTCCCTGAAGAGGAGCCAGGTTCTTGGCACTATTTTCTATCTTCTGGGGGGAAAAAAAAGGGAGAGAATGTGCATGTGTGAGACAACTGGCTGCTGTTGTCAAAATGCACATGTCACTGGGAATATAAAATACAGGCTTTTAGAGCTGCCTCAGTCCTACCTTCTGTCTTGCCGTGCCACAGAAGATGTTCAGCTGCTGCCTGCGCTTGTCGTGTGGCCAGCCCCCTGAATTTATCCTTCTCATATGGCTAAATAACTTCATCCCCGTGGCAATTTGCTTGAATAAAGAGCCTGGTGAGCACAGTGGAGCCTGGGGATAGAGCAAGAAAATCAGCGGCTGCTCCGGTGAGCAATTACGCGGTGGAACAGCTCTTGGCGAGAGGAGGGGGTGGCCAGGCTGTCAGAGCCTGGATTAAAGCCTTCATCCCCGGAATTCCCCATGTAATATCCAGCTTTTGTAACAGAGAGCACTGCTGATTACAAATGTGTGCAGTGTTGAAAATTAATACCGATTTCTGCTGGTTAATTTCTGCGCCGCCGCTGATTCTGCGCGTTCGCCTACGGAGCGTCGTGCATGAAAATGAGATCAGGAAGCTGTTGTTGATCCTCCCAATTCCAATTTGTGCCGGGTCTTCAGCCAGGGCTGTAAATTTATTTAGCACAGAATTTATTTAGCTTTATGTTGATCAAAGCTGTGTATTTATGTGGGGCATTTTACAGCAGGAGTGTGGCCAGATGCACCTGAGAGAGCGGGGTGGTTTGTGGGCTGCTTCACGAGTCCCTCCCACCCTGTGCAGGGTGGGTTTGAGCACAGGAGCAGCATTTGTCACCTGTAAAAATGGTGTGCTCATCTAAAAATGAGCCTGTGTGAATGGATGATACTGTTCTAGCCTTGGAAAACTGGGAATAACTGCCTTGGAGTGCCTGTGGTGCCCCATCCTTTGGCCGCCAGTCGTCCCCTCCCCACGGCCTCCCCTGGCAGGTACAGCTGGGAGCTGAGAAGCTCCCTCATTAAAAAGCTGCGTGTGTCATAATCCTGATGGGACCAGAGCAAAGCCAGCCACCTCCCCTGGGAGAGGGGATATGGGTTTTGAGCTCGTTCTTTACATTAAAAAGGTCATTTCTTTGTTCTCAGTACCATTGGTTTAGACAGTAATTCCTGGCTCCATCACATATGCAGATATTTAGGAAAATCGAGGGGGTGTTTTGTAGCCCTGGGAGAGTGTTTGGTTTACTCATGGGTTGCTGTAGTCCAATATTTGAACTGGCTGATCTCTCTGATTCCTCTTTGCCTGTGGTGCTTTACAAACTCCTAGATGTAATTTTAAAAAATAATGAACGTGCTGCTGTCCAGGCTGAACTGTCCCAAAATCGCTGTCCTTGCCCAAGCTGCTCACGGGTCTCATCAAGGCTCATCAAATCAAAGGCAGAAGCAATTTGTTGTTTGCTTTCATCCTACAACCACAGATACTTGCAGGGCCTTTATATTATTCACTGTTAATGCTTTTGTTTGTGTAAATTCGTGATATTGAGGTAGGTTTTCTTAATCTCTCTCCTGTGCAGCACCTAATTTTGTGGTGTGCTCATGGTAAGGGCTCCTTAATGGTGTAGAAACACAAATTATTAAGGATGAATCCTGCTGTGAGCTGAGATTTGCATAAAATAATTCTTACTCGAGGGATGAGCGTGAGTTTGCTGTTCCATTTCTGAGCCTTCAGATTTGTTTTGAAATATTTAGTACAGCTTGGAAATGCAGGGCATTCTTTGAAACAGTTTGGTTGGAGGGGTGTTAAAATTCAGACTATTTGTCGTGAAATACTTAAATCCAAACAAAAATCAAGGATTGTGAGGATGTGCCTATTCCAGCTAATGAGCACATCCTGCTTTTAAGGGTGAAGAAGCCACTTGAGCAGATTTGAGCTGACTGTGCCTGTTGGCTGCAGCAGGGTGATAGCCCTCGGTGAAGTGGAACAGCCCATCCGGGTCTGAATTCAATACTGGAATTAACAATAATTGCACTCAGCTCCACGCCCAGTGTTTTTTGGGAAGGCAAGGAGCAGGTCCCCAAGGTGATAATTTACTGTGGATTCATGAAGGAAAAGAGTTGCTGGCTGACTTACGCTGTATTTATTAAATTTAGTGCCCTTTTCCAAGCTGCCCTCAACAGTCAAATCCTGAAGAGTAAATCTCTTAGGGCTCACGTTTGTGAGCTGGGTATGTACACTCAAACACTTAATATTTTTCAATTCTCAACTTATTATTTTTATTCCACCCTGTCTGTACCTTCTTTGTGCCTCTGAGGAGTGTTTTGAAGGTACAGTGAGACTGGCAGGGCATCCTGTTGACCATGGGAATAATGAGTTGGCTCCTAAACATGTTCGGTGTGTGGTATTTTATAATTAGCTGGGGGAACTTGCAGTGTTTAAAAAAAAAAAAGAAATAGGAAATGGCAATTAGGCAGAACTTTCCCTCTCTGATCACTCATATACTGCATTTCCACTGTTGCTTACAGCTTTAAAACCCCTCTCTGGAGGGCTCTATATGAAGTAATTCATCTTAGTTAACACTTCATTGGGAAGTGCATGCAATTAATCGACAATGTATGGAAATAATGGCCTGATTAATAGAAATCCAGTTCCTGAGAGCTGAGACTGGTTTCCTTTACAAGTCTTACACTTGTTTGGGATTGTTCTTTTCAGGTTCAGTAATGATATATATTTATCTGCCACTTGATCTGCGGAGGCAGGATTGAAATCCACTTTGTGAGCGAGATAATGAAAATCCATACATAGCTCTTCTGGTCCTTCTGTGCCATTAAACAACCAGAAATGTGATAGTCTTAATTGTTGCATGTTTAATACTGCTAATAGGATATGTTTATAAAGAAAAGATTAAAAAAAACCCCAACAAAAAACCCCAGTGCAAACCCACAAAACCTCCCATTCTTACCTCTTTTATTAAACACAGAATGTGTTTAAACATGCTTAAATGTTGCACAGAGCTGAGCTGGGGAGTAATCCTGGTTTTAAAGCTGCTGTTGTGGCTGGGCTGGGGGGGAATGCTGGGTCTAAGCCAGTGTGGGGTTCCCCTAAGGCAGCAGTTGTTGTGTGGATTGTTGCATTTTGAGGATCAGGACATTAGCCTGACTTGTTTGTTTGGGGAGCTCATTTGGAGAGCAGGTCAGAGCTTTGGCTCTCAGCCCATGTTTCAGTGCATTGGTTTTGGTAGAATGACGAGTTTGGAAGCTGAAAAATAGGGTTCAAATCAGAACTAATCCTAGTTTAAGAAATAGGGGTGAAGAGCGAAGTTTAGGGTGTGTTAAGGGATGTGTTTTATCTCAGTGTGGGAAGCTCAGCTGTGAGGGTGGGTGATGCTAAGCTGGAGGCCTTGGGGGCTTTGAGGTTTAGGTGGGGAGATGAGAGTGGGTTTGCTCCAGCAGAGGAGCCTAAATGCCTCCCCAGTGCTTAGGCCAAGCTCGCTAATCCTGGCTTAGGCTCCGTCACACCAGAAGCCCTAAATGGGATTTGTCATTTGAGAAAGGCAGCAGAGTGCCTGAAATACACAGTTAGCCCCAAAAGAAGCAATCCCAACCTTGCCCTGGGGTGGTGGCTGAGTCCCTGTGAGCCAGGGGACAGGAGGTGACAGAGCAGCTGCTCCAGCTGCTGGGGTTGGAGCCTCTTTGGTGGTCACAGGCACCTCTGTTCTGCATTCCCTGCAAATACAGGATCAGGAATAGGATGTGGTTGGAGGCTACGGCTCCAGTCTCTTTATCCAGGTGTCCAGAGCAGGTCTGGGATTCATCCCCAGTCAGCAGCACAGGGTTCTCTGTTAGTTTAGCACATCTCTCCAGAGGTAGCACCATTGTAGCTTTTTTGTCTAACATGTGTCTGGTATCTTCCCCTAACTGTGGTGTGTGAGTGTAGAACTCTCATTCCCATAACATCCCACGTGTGCTCTGAGAACTGGGCTTCCCTTGAGGAAATGCTGATTGATACAAGAAGCTGATTTTGGTGATGAGACACAATGTTGTTTGTGTGCAACTTTGCCTTTCTTAGAGACACTTCTCTCTCTCACAGTTATTTAAATGAGGTGATACATACAGGGTTTTAACTGTATGTATCAACCCAAGGACACCTAAAGTGGGTTGTAGTGCAATTGCTGGCTTTTTCCCACATTATCCTTATTCTTTATACATATATATATGTGTGTATATATATATGTGGCAAGTACATGCCTTAACTTGAAGTAGAAAATAATAACTTTAAGTAATTCCCATGTGTGCACGTATCAGTTACATTCCAGTCGCTGGTTAATTTGCAAAAGATCTTTTTTTCCACAAGCGAAGCCTTTTTCTGTTGAGTGTTTTGCACCTTTGCTGTCTGTAATGAGCTGCTTTGTGTGGCAGGTGGGAGATTCAAGAAGGAGATAGTGGTTGATGGACAAAGCTACCTGCTGCTGATCAGAGATGAAGGAGGCCCTCCAGAGGCACAGGTGAGCCCAAAGCTTCGCTTTCCTGGTTTTTCAAAAGTTCCTTTGAAAGAACTGCCTCTGCTTTGTTCTGTCCTGGGTCCTTCTCATCATCCAGCTCATTCCAGCATCACCCTCAGGTGAAAAAAGATTTTGTCCAGAAAATGGTTGGGGTTTCAGTTATGATGGATGGATGAGTGTGGGTAGCAAATATTTGGGATTCTGACTGAGACCATGCAAGTAAGAATATACAATTCATTTATACATATAAATTTATATATGAATTTATACATTCATATATATATTTATTCCTGAATCCCAAGCAGTGTGCTTCCCCTGGTGACACATCAGGATTTCATAGAATCCCAGGATGATTTTGGTGGGGAGGGACCTTAAAGCCTGTCTCACTCCCACTCCCTGCCATGGGCAGGGACAGCTTCCACTATCCCAGGCTGCCCCGAGCCCTGTCCAGCCTGGCCTTGGGCACTTCCAGGGATCCAGGGGCAGCCACAGCTGCTCTGGACACCCTGTGCCAGGGCCTGACCACTCTCCCACGGAGGAATTCCTTCCCACTATCCCATGTAACCCTGCCCTGTGGCAGTGGGAAGCCATTCCCTGTGTCCTGTCCTGCTCCAGGCCATTGTCCCAAGTCCCTCTCCAGCCCTCTTGAAGCCCCTCTGGAAGAGGCTCTGTTCTCCAGGTTGGAACCCCCCAGCTCTCCCAGACTGTCCAAGCCATTGGCTGTGAAGACACTTAAGGGTTTGTGTGCTTGACCCTTACTCTGTTTTGAGTAAGATTTTGCTCATGTGCTGCTTGAATCACCTCAGACCCAGCCACCCTTTCTGCAGGCACCATCCTTGTCTTGGGCATCCTCTTCCTTCTCCTCTACCTCTCCTCACCTGGGCACTGGCAGGATTTCCTGAGTGTTGGCTGCTGCTGTCCATGCTTTGTTCAGGTCTTGCAGGAGGGATCAGCTTCCAAACAAGCAATAATTTAGCATCAGGAACTGCGCTGTTGCCAAACAGCTGAGGGGGAGCGGTGCCAGCAGCAGCAGCTTGGGTCTCAATGCACCACTGTAGCTCCAGGAGGGTGAGAGCGTGGGGGAAGGTGCCAGGACAAAGGGGAAGAGAAAGGACGTGGAGGAAATGGAGGCTGAGAGAGACATCCTGGAAGGAAGTCACAGGACAAAATAAAACGTTGGCACATCTGCAGCCGTGTCAGCAGGAGCAACAAGGAAAGCTCTGTCTGGGGCTGGGAGGGATTTGGCTGAAGCATTCCCCTGCTTTCCAGCCTCTGATGCTTAGAGAACATTCACTCATCTAAAAATGTCAACAGTGGAGGTGTAAAGGTACATGCAGCAATCTGAGATGGTTTTGTGCTGAAGAACTGGGTTTGCAGAGCTCACAGGATGAACAACACAGGGTGTGCTCCTGGTATGTGCCAGGTAAATCTGGGGCTTTGATTGCTGCTGCCCAGTGGGAGGTGTCCCTGCCCATGGCAGGGGGTTGGAATGGGATGAGCTTTAAGGTTCCTTCCAACCCAAACTATTCTGGGATTCTCTGGTGGCTGAGATGTGTTCTCCATCCTTAGGATTTACCAAAGAGGTTTGAGGTGTCAGTGTTATCTCACCTTTCCCATAAATTCCCTTTGGATTTTTGGGTGTAATTTCAAGTTATATGTCTATTAAAAAATCTTTAATCATTTGATTAATTCCTGCAATGCTTGTGGGTTCATGAATAATTGGGATTGAATTCCAACTGCAGTAATAAGGAGCTGACACCTGGAGTTCCTGGCACTGGGTCATGGCTATTCCCCAGGTTACTGTCCCATTATTTTGCGCAGAATTGGAGAAAAAGCAAACTTCCCTGAAGATTCTTCTTGTGGGTCTGTGGTCTCTCCTTTCTTTGCCTAAGATAAAATGGTTCAAAGATGAAAACAATTCAATTTCCTATTGTAAAACCAAATTAACCTAGTGACTGACTGACCTAGGGTGACTTTATGATGCTTGTATCCCCAGTCCTCCCAAAGTTGCCCTAAACCAAGACACTGACCTACAATGACCTGCTGCATGCAACTTTTTTAATTTAAAACTTATTTTATAATTTGGTTTTGGGCTTGCCTTGAACTGACAGCTCTGCTCACTCACATTAATAAATAAGTCTGAGAATGGATTTTTATACCAGCACCTGATTTGTTCTTGTTTCAAGCTATTCCCTGCACATTATTCTGGATGAGACATTCAGGCGTTCCTGAGACCTTGCGTTTCCTGAAATTCCTTTGGTTTTCTGTACCACAGGTCTGATATCCACAAAGATTAAGCTGTATTTCAATATGAAAAGAGAAATAAGGAATTGCTGGAAATGTTTTGTCTGCAGAAACTGCACTGTGTAAATCTGTGGAGTGTTTTAAAATGATCTTTATTAGAAGGCTGCTCTACACACTGCTCAAACATTCAGCAGTTTTAGAGAGACTGTTGGCTTCCAAATGGATGCCTTAAGGACATTGCAGTTGGTGGGAAGAGTCCTTGGCATGATGCTGCTGAGTCCAGTCAACAAAAACCATTTTATAATGAGATGCAAGCCCACAACTCCCAAATAATGCTGCTGTCTCCAGTTCCTCTGGTTGCATCTTGTGGTTCGAACAGTTTAACAGTGTGGTGGTTGACCTTATTCTGGCAGTGACTGTGCTATGTGTTAACCAGTCCTGTCCTTCCCCTCTAGAAGTTTGTCCTACTGATTCAAAAGCTCAAAACAATTTTTTGTCTATTTTTGCACCATAACAGCCCAGGCAGTGCTTGGTTTCAATACAATTGTCGTGAATATGCAGAGCCTTTCCCCAGTGAACCTCCCTGTTCAGTGTGTCCCCTGGCACATAGTAGTAATAATATAACACAGAGCATGAAAATCCCCTGGCTGAAGCTTGTTTCCATTGCTCTAAATTTGGGTAGGAATGGAGTCACTTAGGGAAAAATAAAGGCAGTGAGGTAAGCTGGAGTTTTTTTTTCTTGACGTCCTGTTCATGTTCACTGTTAAGTTAAATGTCTTTAAATAATCTTAATTCACTTGTGAGCTCAAAGCTTCTCACTTTGCATGGTCACTGAGGAGCACCTTGGCTTGTCCTGTGCACCTGCATGTCTCTCAGCAGGTTCCTGATGCCAAGAGAGAGCAGTTTGCTCTTCCACTGAAAGCAGAACAAGGCACTTGGTGCTGTTTGCTCAGCTGAGAGTGTCTGTATGGTGAAGAATTGGAAGTCTCAAATTAATGCTTTTGGGCATGGATTAAGATGTGAGAATTCCTATCAATGCCTGTCGTGGCATTGCCAGCAACATCAGCATGTGTGCATGCAAATCACAGCATGGGGACTCAGCACTGCAGATGAGTGCTGCTCATTTCAAATGCACAGATCCAGCAATCTTGGCCTGCTGTGTTTTCTGGAAGTCAAACCCAGTGTGCACTGACTGGGCTGGTGCTCACACACCCCAGTCAAGAAGAGATGCTCTTGTGGGGAAATGCCTTGTGTATCCCAGAGCCCCGTGGCTTGCAGGGTGATGAGATTCATCATCTTAGCAGCTTATCCATCCCCCTATTGAGGCCTGGATTGTTAGTGAGTTTTTCTGGTGTGTGTTTCCCTTGCAGGAAGGTAAGAATGTTTCTCTCTTGGTTTTCCTTCCTTCCCTTTGCTGCTCTTCTCACAGTTGGCCTTTTCCATTTTTATCCTGCAGTTTGCCATGTGGGTGGATGCTGTTATCTTTGTGTTCAGCTTGGAGGATGAAGTCAGCTTCCAGACTGTTTACCACTACTACAGCCGTATGGCCAACTATCGCAACACTAGTGAAATCCCCATGGTCCTGGTGGGCACCCAGGGTAAGTGCAGCCCTCATTTCCAGCTGGCCTTTTCAGACCATATTGACACTTCCAAGCTGGCCAAGCCATGTCCTGTCTTTTCCCCTTTGCTACAGGGCTGTGGCATTGCAAGGAGGAGATTTGGGGTGAGAGAAAAATGTCCTGGCAGCTCTCTTGGAGAGGGAGTGTAGGACTTCCAGCACTGAAGAAAAAGGGGAAGTTTAGGTTAGATATGTAGAAGAAATTCTTCCCTGTGAGGGTGGTGAGGCCCTGCAGAGGTTGCCCAGAGAAGCTGGGTCTGCCTCTGGATCTCTGGATGTGTCCAAGGCCAGGCTGGATGGGACTTGGAGCAACCTGGGGTAGTGGAAGGTGCAGGGAGTGCAACACAGTGAGCTTTAAGGCTCCTCCCAACTCAGACCATTCCAGGATTCTATGACTTGCAAGGAAATTTTAAGTAATACTTTCACTGTGTGCTGGTTGTGATGGTTTTCTTGCTCAGCATGGAGATGCCCTCATTGAATTTGGGCAGGTAAATCAGTTGTGTAGGGAAATTCTGCAGCCAGTTTCCATGTGCATGGCAGTGTGGAAGGGTTCAACACCCTGGTATTGCTGAGAGGCAGAAGGATGAGGGGTGGAAAACCTCCAGCAGCACGGTAGAAAGCAGAAATGAACCCTGGCCTCAGGCTGTGCCTCTGGGGACCTCTGTAAATCAAGTAGAAAGGTAGCTCTTTGTCACCTGAGCCAACCTCTCTCCCCCCAGTTTTTCCTTCTGAAATAGCAGCTGTCCTGAAGGGAAATATGGCAAGGGAAAGGTACCCAAAATATTTCAGTTTCTTTGGCATTTGAGTGGTCTTTTGAATATTCTCTTCCTTGTGCCAGCATATCCCAGTAACATTTCACCAGTTTCCCATACTGTGATTGGTTTTCTGCATTGGTAGAGTTGAGGCTGTTCTGCTCCTGACCATACAGAACATGGAATCATTAAGGTTGGAAAAAACCCTTTAAAATCATCAAATCCAACTGTTCCCTCAGCACTGCCAATGCCAGCACTAAACCATGTCCAGAGGTGCCACATCCACACAACTTTTACATCCTTCCAAGGATGGTGGCTCCAGCACTGCCCCAGGCAGCTCTGCCAGGGCTGGACAACCCTTTGGGCACAATTTGAGGCCATTTCTCCTCATCCTGTTCCTTGGGTACAGAGCCTACCTGGCTGCATCCTCCTGCCAGGGAGTTGTGCAGAAGCAGAAGGTGCCCCCTGAGCCTCCTTTTCTCCAGGCTGAGCCCCTCCCAGCTTCTCCTCACTCCTTTTAACATCTCTTTCTAAGAGTATCACCAGGTTGCTGTTCTGTGTTAGAAGCAGAACACAGGTGTTTTGAATTTTTTGGTTCAGTTTTGGGCATCCTCCTTTTTAGCGCGTCTCAGTGGTTTTGGTCAGGGAGCAGTTGGCCTTCCCCTGCCTCCTGCCAAGGGATGACAGCACAGAGGGGATGTGTGGGCAGCAGGGAAGGAGGAATCACTGCCCAGCTGAAGGGAGGAAACAGATGATGAGGAAGAAAAGGGGAAGTAGGAACAGAAAAAGTCTTAGGACAGCAGAAACTCCACCAAAAAGCAGAAAGGAGCTTGTTTGAAGGGCCACGTTTTGGGCTTGAAGCTGGAGTTAAAAAGATGAAGGGGAAACATTTCTTAAACATTTTATTTTCTTTGTGCCCTTCTGACACCAGGGTATGGTTTTCTATCTCCTTCCTGTTACTTCCAGAAAAAGAAAAGGTCATTTTCTGTTGCAGCACTGATGCAAAGCTGATCTTTTGAAAAGATGGAAATAATGCTAATTCTAGGAATAAGCATCAGGAAAAATCACAGCTTTTCGTCTGTGTTTGATAGTGAAATAAAATATATGAAATATGTAATACACTTTAAATGTTAAATTAATACACTTTATATGTTAAAATACATATTTGAAATATACCTTTTATATCACAGAATCGCAGAATGGCTTGGGATGGAGGGCACCTTCAAGCACATCTAATTCCAGCTCTGTGTCATGGGCACAGACACCTTCCAGGAGCCCAGGATGCTCCAAGCTCTGTCCAACCTGAACTTGGTTTTGTCAGGTGTTCCTGAAATGAGATGTGAAATGAAATCTTTCCCAAAATATTAACACTGGCTCAGTGCTTCCAGTTGTCCTCCTGTGACTTCCAAAGCCAACTCGGTGCCCCAGCCTGAGCCACTTTGGAACAAGGAGGTGAACTTTGGGAAGCTGTGGTGTTCTGGAGCTGAATCCTATCAGTTCCTATCTGGTTAAATGTTATCAGCGCCCTCTGCTGATAAAAAAATAGGCTCCTACTTTTCCTTATTTCTGCTTTATTTTTATTAATTGGATCTGATGAGAAGATAATGACGACATCAGCTGAGGTCTGGTCCTGTCATGCCCAGGGCAGAGCCTCAAATACAGCGTTGCAAGAGGCTTTGATTCCATGTTTAGGTTCAGGTGATGTTTTTTTCCCAAAGAACAAATCTGTTTTGCTGCTGTGGGCGATTGCATATTTTAAGGAAGATTTTCTGGGAAGCTTTTAATGCTGAAATTAGCATCCCAGTTCTGGAATGTTGTAGGATCCCAGAATTGTTTGGGCTGAAATGGACCTTGAAGATCATCCAGTGCCACCCCCTGCCATGGATAGGGACACCTTCCACTCACTATCCCAGTTTGCTCTCAGGCCCATCCAACCTGGCCTGGAACACTTGTAGGCACAGGGTGGAAGAGTAACACAGTACTTCTGGGGGAAAAAAAGTTCCATTTCAAGATCTCTTAATAAGATTGTCACTTCAAATAGTATCACCTTTGTATACAGAGTCCATCACTATGATGGAGTATGATGGAGTAGCAAGAAAGAAGCTTCTCCTTTGTCTATTCTGGTGTAAGGTTTTTTTCAGCTCCTCTGGATAAGCACTAGAAACTGAAATTTCTGATTTTCAGCTTTCATGAAAAGAAGCTGTTGGAGAGAATTCCCAGGTATGATTGTTTGGAAAAATACAATTTTGATCAGCTTTGCAGTATGTTCCCACAACATCTCCAGGTGCCCTTCACGGCAGAGTTTGAGAAAGCAATTTACAATTAAGTTCAGTTTCTTGAAAATACATCATGTTTAATATTTCACATAAAATAACCCTAAAAAATATTTGGCATGTTTGTACTAAGCACCCACTTGTTTCCCTAAATATATTTTACATCAGAGCTCATGTGATGGTGTTTTTCGGTTTTTTTTGGTGCAACAACTGGGCTCAATATATGTGTGTAAGGAAAGCAAAAAGTGTTGGAGGTTTTCCCCCTGCCTTTTAGAATCAGTGTACTCGTAATTTTAAAATGTAAATTAGAGTGATGTCCACCCTGTTTCATGGTTTGTATTTAAACTCACTGCTTGGGTATTGGTCAATATGAGAGGAGCTGGCCTGAAGTTGCATCAGTGGGGAGGCTCATGCTGGATATTAGGGAAAATTTCCTCACAGAAAGGACTGTCAAGCATTGGAACCATCCCTGGAAGTGCTCAAAAACCACTGGATGTGGCACTTGAGGGTTAGGGGTGACTGTAGGTTGATGTTAACACTCGGTGATCTCAGAGGTGTGTTCCAACTTCCAGGACCCTCCTGTGCCTGTGTGACTCCCAGTCTGGTGTTTCCAAGTGACCTTTAATGGGTATTTTCCCCCTGTGGTTATGCAGATGCCATCACCTCCACCAACCCCCGTGTTATCGACGATGCCAGAGCCAGGAAGTTGTCCAATGACCTCAAGAGATGCACTTACTACGAGACCTGTGCCACCTACGGGCTCAACGTGGAGAGAGTCTTCCATGACGGTACAGCTGCCTTTTTCATCCAGCACATCACTCCATCCTCTAGCTGTTCTTTCTAAGCAGTGACCCATCTGGGATAGCTCAGATATTTGCCTGCTCAGTTAAAGAAAACGCTGATTTTTTTTAGGCATTTTTATTGTGTTTTCTAAGACAAGTCCTTATCTTGAACACATCACATGTGCATTGATGTGTTCTCCACCAGCACCTTTAGTCTTAAGCATCTTAAGCTATTTTTAGTCCTTATTTAATTTTCAGTTTTCTTTGGTCCTTGCTTTATTTTAGCAGAGTTTTCTTTGGTTTGGTTTTAGCGCTCGTGGAGAGGCTGAGGGGCTGTTTGTGCAGAGTAGCTGAAAATGCTGAGTTTGAGTAGCGTAGTGTTCCGTGTTCTCTCAAAACTGAGAGACGGGGGTTGGATCTTGGGAAGGAATTGTTTCCTGGGAGGGTGGGCAGGCCCTGGCACAGGGTGCCCAGAGAAGCTGTGGCTGTCCCTGGATCCCTGAAGTGTCCAAGGCCAGGCTGGACAGGGCAAGGAGCAGCCTGGGATAGTGGAAGGTGTCCCTGCCCATGTTGGACAGGGTGGGCAGGGTAAGCTTGAAGCTCCTTTCCAACCCAAACCATTCTGTGACTCTTTGAGAGTCTTATTTGGGGGTTTTGATCCTTGTGGGTCCCTTCCAGATTAGGATATTCTGATTTCATGATCCTGGAGTTGAATGAGATGGGATCTATGCCCCCTCTAGTGGAATTTCAGCCAAGTGTCCTGGGGCTTGCCTGGCTTCTCCTCTCACCAGGCTCCTCTTGTGGCTGAATGTGTCAGCTCCCCATCACATCAGTTTTCTCTGTCTAAAAACCTTCTTAATTAAGTTTTAATGCTTCTCAGAGCTCCTTAGTTCTGGAGGGTTTTTGTTGCCAGCTTCTCCTTACAAAGTCCTGCTCTGCCTGTGCTTATGTGAGGCAGTGTCACATCAGCACCTCACAACAGGGTGTGAAATGACACTTCAAATTGAAAAAAAAAAAAAAGCAAACAATTCAGATTTTTACATGGAACGAAAAGGTGATAGATTCTAATGTTTACACTGAAGAAAAAATTAAAACTGTTGTGATTTTAACATGGGGAGAAAAGAGGCAAAACATAAAATGTTTTACATGGAAAATACTGATGTGCCATGTGTTCTTTACCTATGCTGTTGGTCAGATTTCAGAGAAGAGCTTTTGAAGCTGCATCTTCTTGCTTTGCTCCCTGTTTTCACTCAAACTAGTTGCAAAAATTACTGTTTTGGCTGCCTAGATTTTCTATATTGATTAGGAGTTTCAAAGAGCCATTAGGGGGTTTTGTTAGCACATTTTTGAGTGCTGGCTATAGTTAGATTGTTAATTATATATTCCCAGTCCTAGTATTTGTGGCTCTGTCTACAGTCTCCTTCTTAGTTTTTTTTTCCCTTTCTCAGAGATTTTGAGAGAAGTCTCTTGGCACAAAGCTAGTGTGATAAACTTGTAAGCTTTCAGGAGGCTCATTTGTCTCTCTTTGGTCGTAAGAAAGAATTGACAGGGATCATGTGTTTTAAGAAATATCAGGGTGTTGTTTTACCCCCATGGCAGCCAACCAGCTCTTTAATATTTGCTAGCTAATAGGATTAGAAATGCTTCTGTATGGATGGGTTACACTTGCCAGACATGTCTGGGACCGAATCCAATTCCTGATAATTTTTGCTGTTTATTTCAGCAGGAAACAAAGCAACTTCTTAACCCCATTAAATGAGGGGGTGTGAATGAGCAGTGCAAGCTCTTAATAGGGAGCACTTGATTAAATATCTCTTGGTTTGTGCTGCTCTGGGGCATTCAGGTTCAGTGTAGCTTTAATGATTTTTAGTGGCTTCTTCAGAGGGTCCACATTAGTTGGGCAACCTGGGATAGTGGAAGGTGTCCCTGCCCTGGCAGGGGGGGTGGAACAAGATGAGCTTTAAGGTTCTTTCCAATCTAAACCATTCTGGGATTCTCTGATGTTGAAAAAAAGAAAAACAAACAAAAAAACTTTCCACCTGAGGGTGTTCCAGCCCACAGACCTTTCTTCCACACACAATTAGTGGGTTTTGACACCAGTTCCTGGTTTGGGCTGCGTTGTTTGCAAGCTTTTTTTAAAACCTGTTTTCTTGTTTCTGTGTTGTGCTTTGCTGTGATGTAGACCTGCCTTTTGGAGGAAGAAATTGGAAATGGCATTGAAGAGCCTTTTACTCTTTCATTGCACACACTTTAGAAATTAAATTTCTAATTTATCCCCTGCAAGCAGCTACTTGAACTTAGTGGTCATCTGTTACGATTCTTCTGTGATAACTCATTTCCCATTTTCTCCACAGCTGAGTGGTAAAATAATTTAACTTGAATGATTATTGTTATGAAAATGCTACTTTGTTCTCGAGTTAAATCCAAATATCTCATTTCCAGCACTTCATTACAGCTGATAAGCTCACTATTGATTGTAACAGAGATGGAATCATAGAATCACTTGGGTTGGAAAAGACCCTTAAGATCAAGTCCATTGGTTCCTATTTTGTAAGAGGAAAGCTGAGTAAAGGGCAAGCCAAAATCCTGCTTCACATTTGGCTATTTTAGAGGATGTTTTTTAACCTTCAGCCATGTCCCACTGAGGTTTAATCCTGTTGGGAATTAAAACCTGAATTTTGGGCTGAAATAAAAAAAAGTTGTTCCATGTTGCAAGGGTTTAGCTTAGAAATGTGCCCAATGGTGGAGGATAATAAATACTTTCTTACTTTTTGGTATTTTGAATAGTTGAACAAGGAAATTGCATTTTAAAAATTAGATAAATGCTAATAAGATCCATTTTGCTTCATGGTCCCAATTAAGAATTAGAGACCTTTCTTCCCCCCTGCTTATCAGAACAGATTCTATCAATGACATTGGAAATGATTATTTTAATACTTCTTGTCAGCACAGTATTGTAATGACTGTGTACTGCCCCAGGATGCCTTCTTAATGGTTTTAGCCTTCTTGAATTAGCTTGATGTACCATTAATGCATGAGAATTGCTTTTATTTCTGTTCACGGTGGATTTGTAACTACACATCTTGCCCTGCTTTACGTTCAGATTTTCCCTGACCCATTTAACTGTGGGCCATGTGAGTCTCTGACACCACAAAGGAGCAAATGTTCAAATACTTAGAGGATAAAATTTTACTATCACAGGGCGTGAAACAAAAGGGTTGGAGTCAAACTTGGTTTCAGAGTTGACTCTGCCTCTGTAGCCTTAGCAGTTCAACCAAGGGGGTTTTACCTCATCTGGATGGCTGTAACACTCAGATTTTGATCTAATAGTGCCCAGAATAAAAATAAACCTGTGTGTGTTGAGACAGGAGTTGCAGGTATGTGATGGCAGAGGCCACTGCTGCCTCACAATTTGCACTTTGCTCTGATGCTGTGCTGCTGCCAATATTTTTGGATGTTTTATTTGCAAACTCACTAGTATTTTATTAAGGAATGTGTCTGCGCTGTGTAAAAAATCTACCAGAGGTATTTTATTTCCAGATCCAAATAGTATTTCGCGTGTGGTGTTGAACAAAGGTGTCTAAAAGGAGAACTTCAAAGCACCATTTCTCTGTTAAGGGATGGGAGATGACAAATTAATCCTGGTGCAGCCGCATTGAGGGGAAGGGCTGTCACTTGCCATCAGCATTATCAAGTCAGCTTTTATGGATGTGTTTTCATTAGGAAATGTTAATCAGCCCAATGGGAAGTAAATAAAAGGGAAGTAAATCGGTCCCATCCCAACAGCTGTTTTGGGAAGATGCGACGTTCGCTCTGGCACTGGATGTGGCCTGAGGGATTCTCTGCTTGGGGAGCTGGGCTGGCCTGGTGGGGACCCCAGTGCTGGGCAGAATGAGGCAGAGGTTCCTTTGGCTCCGGGAATTCCTTGGAATTCCTTGGATTTCAGCTGAGGCCTCTGGGAATGTGGCATTTGCGGTCCTGAGCGTCTCTGTGTGCTCAGGCTGGTCACACATGGCCTAGATCAGCCTGCTGACCCTTTGGCAGGCCCGCATGCTTCAAACCCGCTGGGAAATCAATATTTCGGCTGGTTAGATGTTTGCATTTTCCTGGTTTGTTTATTTTTATTTTTTTTTTAAATGAGAAAGTGACGTGAGGGAGTCCATTTCTTTCCCTCGATGTTATGGCTTAGCAGCTCAAGCTGCGTTCATTTTAAGCCCCCGTTCATTTCAGCTTGAAGTTCATTTTAAGACGTTGATTTTTAATGTAAAATTAACGTTTTGGTCTTAATGCACATTGCGTTTCCCTGGGAATAACGGAGCTCGGCGGGAGCGGCCGCCAGGGGGCGCCGGAGCCGCGGCGTGAGGGGCCCGTGAGGGGCCCGTGATGGCGGCGGCCCCGCCGAGCCCCCCGGGGCTTTGTGTCACCGCACCGGGACATTGAAACGCCCCGGCCGCCAAAGTCGGCTGGAAAGAAAAAGATATAAACACACAAATCTGCTCACCCTCATCTTGTCAAGTGTTTGTGTTTTATTCTGAACTTACTTCAGCTTCGCCCTTGCTCATGCTTTGCCTTTACACTTACTTTACCCTTCCTGCCTGTAACTCTTATGGGCCATAAATAAATGAGAAGATTTAATTTGGGAACAAGAATTTCACACCACCATTTTTTAATTTTATTTTATATTATTTTATTTTATTTTTTGGCTGTTTTTGTTTGCACAGATGTTTCTTCTGGTTTGCAGGTAATCTCTCAGCCCCATTCCCATAGAGGACAAGTTCTGGTGTCATAAATCAGACTGCACATTGTTGTAGGATGGCCTAGTGTTACCTAGCAGGAAGAAATGAACCAATATCTGAAATTGATATAATTTTTATATATAGGTTTGAAATGAGCTGTGTGAATTGAGCAGTGCCTGGTGAAACAGGTCTGAAGAAGCCTTCCTTGGGCTTTGGGTTGGGCTGGAAAATGGATCCAAATCCTTGAATTTCTATTTTCTGACTGATTGCCAAATTTCACACTTTGCACATTACAGCTGAAGAGGTTTTTTTCTTGTTGTCCCCAAGAAGTTCTGAGGTCTCTGTGCAGTTCCCCTTGTGCTTCGTGCTGTCCAGTGTCACTGCTGTGCTGTTTGGTGGGCACAGATTTCACCTTTTTGCCAATTTTTGGTGAAAATTGCAGCAATTTTGCAGGCTTTGGGGACTTTGAGATTGGTGCTGCTCTATCAGGTTTTTCAACAGCACACCTGGATCCACAAATGTGTGAAGGAAAGAAAAGAAATCTTCCAGTGACTCGTCTGCATCCATTTTCTCATGCTTGGAATCAAATAATGGGATGAGGAGCTGTAGTATTTCCATCCATTCCAGGGTATGGAATTTAAGAAGTGCTGCAATGAGCAAAGAGGAATTGAATGATGTAATGCCAGTGAAAGTTCTAGGGAGGTTTTGGTTTTTGATTTCTGGTGTGTCATTCAGTAGGTGACTTGTAGAAAATCATAATCTCTTGCGGAACTTTTTGTGTGACTTTTAATTTTATAGCAGTTATTTTATGGCACTTCCTTTAAGTCTTAATATGAATTTTATGCAGTAAGACAGGTTATTTAAAACCTAGAGCAGAGCTGCTGGTTTTATGCAATACTTGACAGCTGTTATTTTTTTTTCTGCGAGTACAATAAAGGCAAGACCTACTTCAACGTAGACAAATTCTTCATTAAATGGCAACAAGAGCATGATAAATCTTAGCAAAATGCAAAAGAATTTGGGTTTTCAGTAGTGATGATTCAGAATTAGTCCAGTAAAGTCATATTGTGTAATGCAAACTCTAATTGAAATCCTGGGGCAGGAAACAAGGTGGTTGTTTGGGGGTAAATTGCCTTTTTTAAAGTTTCACAGTAGACATGAGAGTAAGAGGCAGAATCAGTTGGTGTTGTGCTTGGGAGATAAAGTGTTATAAACATATTTGTGGAGTGTCTGGCAAGTAAGTAGGAATTGTATTCCCTTAGAAACAGACGTGAAAAATTCTGGAAGAAGGAGGAAGTTTGAAAATTCCTTACTTTGCAATTCTCTGCTTTTCTCAGTAAAGACACCAGGAAAAGCATAATAGAAATAAGCTATAAATAAGTGTTGTCATGCTGCAGTTCCTGGCGGAGCTGGAGGCAGAAGCTGAAAAGAGCAGACAATTTCTGGGATTCTTTTTGAGCCAAGTGACCTGAACAGCAAACTGATGGCACAGCATGGCTGCTAGCAGGGTTCAGTCATGGGCTGTGCCCAAAGGGGAGGGTTTAAAAACAAATAAAATTAAATACTGCTTCGTGATACCTGTTAGAGCAACAATCCTTTTAAGCTGCAAAATGATGCTGCAGAGGAACTGACCACAAGGTTAGGTGAGGGCCAGGAAGGGCTTCAGCAGAGCATGACCTCCACAAAGTGCCAGTTTATATTTGCTTTGTTACAGCCAGAACCTTTCTCCCTCATGTCTGCTTTATTTCTAAGTGTTCTGTGTAAACTGTACCTCGTTTGCTGCATTTTGGGGGATGGTCTGCCTTGTCCAGTGTGTCTTTGTCTTTCTTCCTAATGCTGTGCTCTTTGTTACATTGCTGTGATTATGGTTTGATCATTTAATTTGACTTTTTCTTCTTAATTTTTAACTGACAAATCTTAAAGCCAATTCACCTCGTCTGTTGCTTTATGCCATGTTCTGTACAGCTTCTCCAGCAAGCCTTCACATAGAGACCAACATGAAATGTCTAAAGCTTGATTTTTTTATTAGGTGTCCTCAGTACATCTTCCCTTGGCCATTGGTTTTAACTGTCCTTTGTGGATTTCTTTGTGGGTTAAATTTGCTCACAAAATAATGGCTTTGCTGGCTTAATATTGATGAATGGAAGATTAAGAGCTAACCCACGAGATGCGTTGTCTGAAGACAGAAAGGGAAGTGAAAATGCCTTTTCTGTAACTTCATTCTGTTCTCTGTGTGTTTAGGAACATTTTTTAAAGAGGAGATCCCACTTTGCCCCGTATAATGAGGAGATGCTTTTGTCTGAGCTATCAAACGTTTAGAACTGGTGTAATAAACATAATCCTTTTGTAACCTTCTCTGTTGTGTAACAAACACATTTTCAACATCAAAGTTGATTATTAGCATAGCTGGTTCCTCAAAAGCCATTTCCGAAACGCAATGCAAATCGTTGCCTTTCAGCTAATCCGTATGCATATGCAAATCCCATTGAGATGTTTGCTTGGCCAGGATTAGCATCGTGTATTCAGCCTTTAAAAGCCTCCCTGGATTCCTGGGGGTGGTGCATGGTGGAGCAAGGCTCAGTGGTGGCATTCGCCTCAGAATTCCTGTGCCAGCAAACTTCCAGCACTGCTGCTGAGTTTGAGATATGATTTTTCCTTCCTCCTTCTCTATAAAGTAGAGAATCTTTAATTGTGTATAATGAATTTTGAAACGGAGGTTAGGTCTGATGAGGGTTGGTGCTGCACAAGGAAACATGTGCCTGCCAAAGCTGGAACTTCTGTCTCTTCCTCTAGAAGAAAAGCATTTGCACCCATAGTGTTGTGTGATTTTTTGTCAAATGTCAGTGCAAAGTGAATTTTATCTATAAGCACCTCCTTTCATTTAAGTGTGTGTTACTGGCCAGTCTTAAACATCAAGGCTGTTGTTCTCTGCATCAAACTCTTTCTTTTCTTTAGTTACTGGAGTGTTGTGTGAGCCAGAAGCAGCAAGGTCAGGTCCTGCCTGCTGCGGGATCTGGTCAATATTTTGAGGAAAAGAGAGAATCCAGCACAACACGGTATTGTACAACTCGGGAGATGAGAATGGAGAACACTGAGCTACTTTTTGAACAGCCTCTCTTTGCATGTTTTGGTTCTTTCTTTAGTTTGGTCTTTCCAGGGGCACCAGTCTGGCATCCATGTGGACTTTTTTCCACAATGCGTGCTGGGTTTTGGTTAGGAAGTAAGCTAAAATCAGGAATGAAAATTAGTTGGCAGGTGGATGGGACTACATGGGCTGCCTCAGTTCTGAAAATTATCCCAAATATTAAATGTGAGCACAGGGGCTCAACAGGTTTTATTTAGGGATTGGGAAAACTGGGAGACTCTTTCACTTCTAGATGTGGCACCTGGGGATGTGGTTAATGGTGGCCTGGGCAGTGCTGGGGTAATGCTTGGACTTGGTGAGTTTAGAGAGCTTTTCCAGCCTAAATGGTCTTGTGATTCCTGTGTGATTCTCCGCATGTGACTTCACTTCATTATCTGCTGAGAATTGGTCACAGTTTGCTGTTGTTTGGTTTTCTTTGATTTTTTTTTTTTTTTTTTTTTGGCTGCTTGTAGCTCTGGACTGAAAGTTTTATGCAACTTTCAAAACTAAATTTTGGAATAAATTCTAACTCTGATAGAAGACATTTTTTGGAACGTATTTGTCATGTGTGACAAGTGCATTCCCTCAGCAGCCTCTGTGGAGTGCTGGCTTATCACCTTTACTTGAAAAATTATTATAAAGCTGGTACATGACTAAAAATGGAGTAGTTTTGTTTAATAAATGCGTGGATGTGTGTTCCTTTTAGTTTCAGTGCAAGATCCTGCTGTGTCAGGTAACTTCAGCACTGTCTCACCTTTGAAGAGGCTGAAGGTGGCTTTCAGAGCCACAGAACCAACTTTAAATTAAGGCAGAGGTTTGTTTTTCTTCAAGCTCTATCTGCACTTAATGAAGGAACATTATTGGCAGATGCTGAAGAAATATTTTTTTCCATAGAAAATTGGATTTGGAGCATAAAACTTCTTAATGTTAATAAAGACAGGTCATTACTGGTCTCAAGTCAGATATGCAAACTCCAGGAGATGGAGTGCTGCTGGTGGCACTTCTGCTGCTGCTACTTTTGTGTGAAAAAAGCCCTCGTGAGGAGTAAATCAGCGGGAGTTGAGCGCACGTACAGTCGCCGCACTCCCATCATTTATGCCCCTCCTGATGCCTGATGCACTCGCTTGTGTCTTAGGCCTGGTAATTTACAGTCTCCCAGAAAGGTATGTTTAGATTTAAGCTGTGCAATAGTGTAACTAATGAGAAATAGAGGGGAATTTATAGCACTTGGTGATTGATTGGCCAAGTACCTCGACATTAATTGAAATCTGAGGACTCCCAGCTGTCTTTCAGTTTAAAAAAAAAATTAAAAGAAAAAAAAAAAGTGCTTTTAGGCAAGTGAAACTATTGCTTTGTAGCATGTATGGAGAACATGGTTGGGGTGAAAAGGTGGGATTCTCTCAAGTATCTAAAGAATGAAAGGGTTATTTTCTAATCACCTGCAGACACTACACTGGCTGATCTGCACCCCTGGCAGTGTCACTCAGCTTCTGCTTTTACAATCCCAGTGTGACTTCAGTTGTCTTTCCCTGGGATTTTGGACCCAGTTCCATCAGGCAGCTTGGCTGTAGAGCTTCCCCTGTTAAGTAGAGGCACTCAGGCCTAACTGTTGTGTGACAAATTATCTGGATAAATACTCAGTGTTAGTCTCTCGCTTAATAACGCTGTTTAACCGGTCATTTCCACAGAGAACACACAGCTTTCTCCTCTGCTGTCATCCTCTAAATGCACCATTTTGCTGGAGCTTAGTCTTGTGAAAATGTCTACATTTTCCCATTAAGTGCTTAAAAAGTAATAAAACTAAAGCCATTAGCCTTCACTCGTCAGATCTGTATCAAGAGAAATATTCTTGGGCGCCATAAATCTGATCAAGTGTTCGACATTTATATCATTCGACTTCATTCTCTGGAAACGGACCTTTGAAGGTAAATTGCATTAAGTAGGGCAGTTTAAATTTTTAATACAATCTTATTGTAACTGTTAGCAAATGATTAAAGTGCAAAGGGGGGGCTTATGTGTTTTGGGAGATTTATGTGAAATGCTCTATGATGCTTCTGCTCTGGCAGGGAACTGCTTTTGTGACAGCTGGATGTGCATAAACCCACAAACCCAAAGGATTTTTAGCCTTTAGTGGCGGAGGAGATAACTTCCTATCTTCTGCTGGATTTGTGGAGGGTGTTTTGGGAGCAGGATTTATTCCACCTGCACTGAAGCAGTGATGTTGGTAACACAAAGCTTTACTCCTTTTTCCAGCAGGCCTCTGTGTGCCTGAGAGGTGGATTTTGATGGCTCAGTGGGAAATGAGCTCATGGGCTGAGGTGATGTATTTAATCTTATTTAGGACCTTGGTGGTTTGTTTGGAGGAAGGTTTTTCTCTTAAGTGTAAGAACATTCTCTAGGTTGAGTTTGGTGAACAGCATAGATAAGTTGTGCTTCAGAAGCAGTGGTGTGTTTATGCACCTTTTTTTGGTGTTGCTGTAGTAAACCTGGTTGCTCTTTTCTGAGGAGAATACTCAAGTCTTGAAGAATAATATCTGTGAATATTTAATGTGAAAAAAGTGGTATCTGTTCAAATATTAGGTGACTATCACTTTTTTCTTGGCTATCCCAGAAGTCGTGGTCCTTGTTTAGAACCAGCTGTGCCCTGTCTGGATGCAGCTGTGTGATCCCACAATGTGGTTGCACCTCTGACTTGAGACTTGGAGTTGTCAGGTAACAATTTTGTGTCATTTTGGCAGTTGAAAAAAGAAAATAATTGATTATTCTGTGTTTTTAGTGAGATTTTCTTTAAGTTGAGTTAGTAGAAATGTCTGGATGAGGCATGAGTTAAGTTGAATTTGATTTAGTAAATGTGATTAGTTTATTTCTTTCTAGAGGGTTGGTTGCATCTGAGATGCACTGACATAACCAGCAAATTTCTATCACTTTGTGTCCTTTTCTGTGCTCTATTAGTGAGCTCACTGCATGTGCATGGATCTTCAGAAAGCAGAAATGTTCTCTATGAAAGCAGTCACTTGGTAGTGTGTGCCCCAAAATGGGCTTTCCATGAAGCTGCTTCAAAATGGAAAGAGGAAATTATTCACCAAGGTGGTAAAATCCTGAAGCATCTTGTATTTTCCTGTTACTTAAATCTATGTTTTGATGTGATTAAAAAATGATTTTATCTTTTGGGATAGAATTAAATACATACAATGATGTTATCCATAAGAATGTTAAAGGGTAATTAACAACTCAGTTCCTTCCTTTATGGACATTTTACAGAACACATCAATTTGACAACATTCTCTTTGAATCTTTTCAAGTTAACTTTTTTCCTTGTTTCAACACTTTTTAACCTTTTGAAATTTAAAATCATAACTCTGTGTGGGATGTAACAGGATTTCTGACTTAATTTTGCCCTTGTGGGAAGGTCAGCAGAGCTCCATGAGTACTGGTGAGGTAAATTCTGGTTACAGAACATTTAAAGCAGTGAAGAAAACACAGGTTGATTTTTTAGATTGCTTCAGATGCCAGATTGTTTCCAGTGGATTTATTGGCATATTTGCTTACCTAGCCTTGGAAGGCAGTGATTTGCATGGAAGTTGGGAACATGTGATGTGCAGTGTTAATTAGAGTTACCTGTGGAGGGGGGGGAAAAAAAAAGTTGTCATTGATGGAAGATATTTAATACCAAGACTGATTTACAGCTCTATTTTCATATCTTGTAAGACAAGGTTTAAGAAGCAAAGATTTGTTAACCAGGCACTTCATCCTCTAAAACTTCCTAATGCTTTTGGTGCCTTGCACTACAGATTTATATCTTTTTGATCAATTTGACTTTTCTTTTTTGGTCATTGAGGTTTCTCCCAGCAAGTTCCACTACAGGCTGTCTGAAAGGGCTTTGTGCTCAGTGCAGAGCAGGAACTCCTCTCCCCTGGTGTGACTTTACAGTGGCACTGCTTCTTCAGGGTAAAGTAACTTCAGACATTTCTGGCTGTAAGTGGCCAGGAATTAGCTGGATAAATTGCCAATTCCAAACTCCAGCATTAGAATTGTCCAGCACTCGTTTCTCTGTTATACCTGACACGTGGGATGTCATGCTCTCCTTTTAAACAGAGAAATATAAAGGTTGTTTAGCCTAGAAAATGGATTGAATTTAAAATAACAGGCACAATGGCCTTAATAGTGGCTACTTACGTTAATGTTTCCCATTTGGAAGCATTTCTGGTTAGGGCTTGCTCTGGTAGTTATTACTGCCTCTTCTGCAAAATGTAATTGTGGAATAAATTTACTTTTATTGAACCCTTACTTATCCTGTAAACATGGAATATTAAGCTAAAAGGCATCTGCTGTAAAAATGTAAGCTGCTATATATCTCAACAACTTCTACTTGTGTTTCTTAAGGTAAAAGCAAATACTTGCTCACACAAAACTCCCAATTTTGCATTGTTTTTTTCCCCCAAGTAGTTAAAACAGGTATTTATTTAAACAAATGCTTGTCCCAGCTGATGTTTTTCACTCAGCCATCAGCATTCCAACTTCAACTGAAATCAATTTTCTGTCTGTCCATCAGTGAGGGAAAATTTCCTGTATTCCCATCTTTTGCACAAGTGGCAGGTTTTAACTGAACCTGCTGTTTACTCGTTCTTGGACGTGCAGAGGAGATGAATGGTCTTACACAGGTTTTTATGAGAAACCAGTTTTGATTTAAATTAGTGGTAATTGGAGAAGAGTGTTTGCAGCTCCTAAAGTATGCAACACCCGTGAACTGTGATCACTGAGAAGAGAAATGGCACCAGATGTTACGGATCTTGTATGCCTGGAGTCATCCCTTTTAATATCCCAAGCTTTCCTTGGTGGAAGCAAAGAGCAGAGGAATGACTGTATTCCCTTCCTTTTGGGAATGAAAAGTGATCAGACTGCTGATACCTTTGTGTGTTTTCCAGGACCCACCTGAGGAGCAGGGAGAGATCAGGTCTCAGCCTAGATGAGGTTTCCCTCAGCTCATCTCTTGGAGCTGCTACAGAGTATTGTCAGTTTTCTGATGTGGAGCTGGATGAGTCTCCCACCTTGTGCCTTGAACTTCTCCTGGGGGATATTTTCCCCTCAGGTCTCTGCCTTTCTCATCCTTGTCCTTGGATGGATCTGCACTGGTGAGGTCGAGCTGATGTGTGAGCAGTGCTTTGAACCAGGGCAAGACAGCTGTGTCAGCACAGCTCTTGTGGTGCCAGCGTTCCTAACAGGGGTGAGCTCCCAAACGGAGCACCAAGAGGGGTCTGTTCTGGAGGCACAGCTCTGCTCCTCCCACGAGGGAATTCAGTCCTCTGCTCCTCACCCCCGAGAGCCGAACGCGAGGGCTTTGCTTGGGAACGATGAGCGCGCGCTCCCTTTTTTCTGTTGGAAAACGTGGTGGATTGCACGGAAATCCCGAGAGCTGGGACGTGGAAACATCCATGTGCAGCTCCAAGCTCTCCTGCTCAGGGCTCCCTGAAATCCAGGCCAGGGAGGGAGCGGGAGGTGCTGAGGAATGACTGGGTTTTGACTAACAAAAAGTAGCATTTGAGATGAAAGTGGCAGGGGGTGGGAAGGTTAATTTTGTTGTGGTGCGCTAGGTCAGGCATGGAAGAAGAGGCATTCAAGCCAAGAGCTTTCCCTCCCAACTCGGAGCAGAAATTTCACATGCTTCTAATTATCAATGCCTTCAAGCAGAATACAACTCCCAGTCATTCTGGCTCGTGGAATTAAATTTAAATGTATAAAAAATAAGTGTCAGTTCCCCTAGAAGACCAAATATATGCTAAGTATCAGTTCTCCTTCTTTACAACTCTTAAGTATCCATGGCATATCCCTGTTTATTTGCAGAAGACTTCTTGACTTTGCACATAAATTTTGTTTAGTTTTTCATACTACTGATTACAATAAAATCTGTCACAAATTGATGGATTGAATATTTAAAAGTACAGACAAATTGATTTTTAGAAGTAGTCGAAATGCTTCTCTCTCTGAATTGTTTTTGATATCTGCCATAGATTTAAGTTGTATTCATCTGTTTTAGAGATATGTTTTAGAGAGTATTAAATTCAACTGTTGTGTTCAGAAGCAGCACTGGAATGAGACAGAACCTGAAGGCTTGGGGAAAAAAAATAATTCTGCTTTCTCAGATTTTTTATTCACTTTATAGGACATCATTGTTCTGATGGAGTGAGGAGCTTTTGGAATTTTTTTTGGAGTAAGGAATTTGAGGTGAAGAATGGTCTATTTTGACCCCACCTGTGTCCAGTTTGGGGCCCCCGGTATAATGATGTGGAGATGCTCCAAGGGTGGAGCCCCTCTGCTCTGGAGCCAGGCTGGGGGAGCTGGGGGTGCTCACCTGAAGAAGGCTCCAGGGAGAGCTCAGAGCCCCTTCCAGGGCCTAAAGGGGTTCCTGGGGAGGGACTTGGGACAAGGGATGGAGGAACAGAATTTAGGGAATGGCTTCCCACTGCCAGAGGGCAGAGGGATGGGATATTGGGAAGGAATTGTTCCCTGTGAGGGTGGGGAGGCCCTGGCACAGGGTGCCCAGAGCAGCTGGGGCTGCCCCTGGATCCCTGGAAGTGTCCAAGGCTTGGAGCACCCTGGTGCTTTGCTCATGTTCAGGTCGTGTGTTTGAGTTGCCACGTTCAGACTGCCTTGGGTTTCTTTCCTTGTTCCTTCCCCTTCCTTGCCCAGACTGTGCTGTGTGTGTCAATGTGATACCAACACCTCACACTGAAGAGGTAAATGTTTTCCTTGGTTAATTATCTCTCCCATGTGAGAGCCTGAGCTTTTGCAGACGAGGTAGTTTTCATTCATGTGTGGTTTTTGTTCAGTTTTGGTCTTAATTTAGGTCTTTACCACATATGATGAAGAGAAATCCATGTGCGTGTGTTAAAATCTGACCTTTGGTTTGCTCTCTTCACTCGCTAATGTATTTTAAAATATTTTAATATATGGCTTCCCAGGCCCCAGATCAATAACCCAATGGGTCTGAAATGACAGAGTGCTACGATATTCCCCTTTAATTTAAACATGATTAGCTGATGAAGGTTATGATCAATATGCTAGGATAAGATAAATTAATTGATATCATCCTTTCAGGATGATAAGAGGCCTATTGGAGGTGGGATGTAACTAATGAAGCTGCTTCTTCATATATATGAGCCATTCTTCATACAATGTATTCTCGCTAAATCATGGTTATGCCATCATTCATTTACATGAAAAACATAAGCCACAGACCAGTTTGTTATTAAAATTGCATTCATTTGAGAAGAAACCATGCTTACACTGTCCCTGCCTGTGCTGTAATGTAGTGAGGGAAAATGATCTTGGAATTTACATGATTATCTTCTTGTGTTTTCTGAACGAGACACACTGGGTTCTGTTGGCTTAATCCCAGTTAGTTTATGGGGGACTTTTTAAGGAGATGCCAAAAATTGTCACTGGTTTTGGTGGAGGTGTTGCAAGTGACTGCAGACTCCTTGGCACAAGTTTCATGAAGTAAACTGCATGCAAGTAAGCTAGATTTAGTTAGTGGCATTTTTGATTAGCCACTACACAAGTACCTGTTTCCAAATACTGAAATTTTTATTAGTTTTAAATTTGTGACTCAAAAGGTTGCAAGAAATTTTATTTTTACGTATTTATGGCATAAAAAGAGCTCTTTCCAAAGGCTTTAGCTGAATTACCAGCATGAACTCAAGTTCCAGTCTGTGATGGGATGAATTTCTGAAATAGTTTGACTTATTTAAATGGAAAAACTGTAGGAGAGATTTGGAAGTTGCTGCATTTCACATCAGTTCTGTTTGATCTTTTTCTTATTATGAGTCTGCCAGGCTGTGTATAGAGATGTTAATGGCTCTTATCCCTGTATCCATTAGATAAATGCTGCTTTTCCTTCCATGCTGAAGAAAATGTCTTAATAAATTGTAAAACAAATGATGCATTGTCCAGCTGTGTTGCTGCTGCTAAGGAATAAAAGCTAAAATTAGAAATAATGATTCTTTCCATAAAGAATTTTACTGGGATGTGTGGTACCACAGTGCAGGTCGATGTCAGGGAGCCTTTATCAGTACTAATCCAGTTATCTTTGGTTTGGGCTCCAAAGTGGATTGCCCTGGTGCAATGGCTGGTAAAAAAGGGAAATCCATCTAATTCCTTGGCAGCAGAGACCAGGTACCTTCTGTCTGCCAGGAGAATATCCCAAAGAAGAACAGAAAATGTTTGCTGCTGTGAGCTTTGCTAGTGTGGTGTTATATGCACAGAGGGGTCTTGGTACAGAATTCCTGGTATTGCTTTTTGTAATTTTTTCCCCCAAGTCCTCTGGTGCTCACCTGGTGGAGTGAGACTTCTGGAGTCACATCCTCCATGTGGAGAACCTAGCTGGGGTCTGCCATGGAGCATCATGGAAAAACCAGCACTCTTTGTATTCCCTGTAATTGTAATACACTCAATTTTTGGAGCAGGCTTTGGTGGTGGAACCCCATCTCCCCGTTTGTGTGTTGTTCATTGTGTGTTTTCCCGTCGTGCCCTGCTCTCCACGCGTGCTCTGCCTCACCTGCCTGGATGTTTTGTTTCCCTTCAGTTGCCCAGAAGATCGTTTCCACCAAGAAGAAACAGCAGCTCTCAATTGGACCCTGCAAATCTCTACCCAACTCTCCGAGCCACTCCTCCGTGTGTTCTGCCCAGGTTTCTGCCGTACATATCAGCCAGGTACAGATAAAATAAATGCTTGGAAAAGGAATTGATGAGCTGCTTTTCATCTCTGATGTGTTTTGTGCCATTTCAAGTGCTCTTTTTGCTGATCAAGAGGTAGTTGCTGTTTTTTTAATGCTGTCAGTGATCTGTAGTTTGAAGTGATATTTGAATTTTTTTTTAGACTGGCTTTAGTTCAAGAAACAAAGTAGCAAAGCAGAATAATTTGGCTTTAGAGCCTGCTTGGGTTGATAAGCCTGCCTTGATCATTCTCATTGATACCCAGCAGCCTGCAGCTCTGAGTAGGCCAATCATTGCAGTCACAGGATTTGCTGTGCTGTGGTTTAACATCCCCTCACTGTGTTCTTGCTGGTTACTGTCACTCAGCTGTGCTGAGCTGGTGTATCCCAGCTTGGTTAGAGTGCTGGAATTTTACACTTGATGGTATTTTAAGAAATACATGGTTAATACCAAAATTTTCTGACTTGTACAACTTTTACCCACATGTGTTGCATGCTCCCCTGCGTTTCCCTGGCGATGCCCTTCCTCAGTGTCTTTGTTTTCTAGTGTCAACTGGTAATCTCTGAGCATGTCCCCATTTGGGATGTAAACATAAACATTGTGACGTTTGGGCTATAAACTGAATGATGTCAGACACCCACAGCCATTCTGGTGTGGTTTTCAGTCCAAACACAATAATAAGCAGCTTATTTTGCAGTCCTGAGCCACACATGTGAGGATTTGTTCTGACTACGGACCTTTATCCCACACAGTTCCTGCTTTTTGGCAGAAGGGAGTTTTTCCCACTGAGTTATAACCCTAAAGATGCAATTGCCAGTTCAGTCTTAAAAGTTCTCTGCTGGGAGTTACTTTGCTTCTAGCTGAGTCCTGATATGACCTTAGACTGTGACTGTGGTTTTTGCTGATGAGCCCAAAGAGAATGCTGGGGTTGAGACCCTGCTTTCTAAAGCAGGTGCTGAGTGAGGTTTGCTGCTCTTCAGAAGAACCCTGGTGCCTTCTGGTGAGGTTACAGCTTCTCACATGGGAGAGGTTCTTCCCTCTCCAGGTTTCCTCAGCTGCTCTGCCTGAGCAGTTCATGGCCACAGGCCCTTGGAGCTCGCCCTCTCTGAGGGCATTTAATGAACCTTTTTTTGATGAAGGACATCAAATATCTGGGTGCTCACTGATTTCCTACCCAAGTCTAGTTGGAAGGTCAACAGCAAACACCAAATTCTAGACCAGTACTATCACCTATGCAGCAAACTTCTTGCCAGTGATAAGAAGTGTTTGGGAAAATCAAGGCAAGATAGCTTTTGTGGTAAGGCTCCCCCGATTCTGTTTCAATAAAAGTGAAATAATGTTCTCTACTGCTTTTGCCACGTGTCATAATTACCTAAAGGGGCAATTGCATCACCAGTCATAGATGTCTCTCTTTTGAGACTGATGTCATGCCTAAAAGTAGAGGCCAGAAATCTGTTTCATGTCATATCTCCTTTGTGCTACACTTAAAGGCAGTATGACCTTGTTTAAGGGAAGGAAGCTGAATCCTTATCCCAGACTTAAAAGAACTTTGCAACTGCAATTCCAAGTTTAAGATGATCTGGGGCAAGATTTGCCATCTCTGATCTTGGCTGGAAGACTGGCTGGTGTCTTGCCCTTTGGAACATCTCTCTTGGCGTAATGATGTTTCTCTGAAGATTTCCTCCATGAATCAAACCCGTTATCGGTGCAGTGCCCTGCCACTTGCATTCTCCACAGGAGCAAAGGCCTTCAGAGGCAGTGGTTACATGCAGCACTTCAGATAAAGTCAGATATTGTTCTATCTCTGGTTGGATCATCCTGGGGATTGAACTCCTGCAAACTCTCCAGATGACTCTGCAGTCAAAAGCTTAGGCTTTAGAGAAAGAAAAGAAAGAATCGAGTGTCACCTTAACCAGGATAGTCCTCAGCATATCCCAGGGGGAATTCTAAGGCTCAGCACCATCCAGGGTGTCTGTGGTTTCAGTCTGCCAGGCTGGGCAGGGCTTGGAGCAGTCTGTTCTGGTGGAAGGTGTCCCTGCCCATGGCAGGGTGTTGGAATGAGATCAGCATTAAGGTCCCTTCCAATCCAAACCATTGTGGGATTCTGTGAAAGACTTGTCTGTGTGTTTGGGTGCTTCTCTCTCTATCCACATGTCCAGGAGTCTGAGGTGGTGAATGCCTCAGTAAGATTCCTTTACAGAAAATGCTCTCAGGAATATCTACAGTTACTCATTTCCAGAAGCCTGTTCCACACAATAAGATACTTCCTATTCCAGAGACAAAATCCGCTTGTCTTTGTAGTAGATGCAGCTTAATTTTCCTCCTGCCTTAGTTTTTAATGTGTATGCCAATCAAGGGGAAGGTTTTCCTTGAAACCCTTGATATCCAGAGCCAACAACCCTTGGAAGTACTTTGGGTACCTTTGTTGGCTTTTAGGGCAGCACAGAATGCATGGAGAGAATTTTATTCTCAAATCCAAGGATTACCATCCATGATGGACAGAACTGTTGTATACTCTGTCAACAAGAGGGATGGTGCAACATCGCTTACATTCTGTCGATGCATTCAGGTATTCCAGTCACAGCTCACTGTCTGGCTTTTTGGAACACTTCAAGAGGGACTCTGAGCTGTTTAGAGGGGAAGAGGTGTTGTGCAGTGGATTGGAGGCTTCTTATTGGCCACAGGGCATCTTGGAATAAGTTTTAATTTCCTTTTTACAGATACAGACCAGTTGCTTCTATATCTGTGTGCTCTGCGTGTCTATCCCACTGTTCATTCCCTCATTCCCCAATCCCTTGATGATATTTGTAGGTGTGATATGCTTGTATACCATGCTAAGTCTAATTTCAAAGAAGAATGAGTTCCTTTTTCCCTCACAAAACCCCACAGAGGCATTCTTTTTCCCTAAATTCATCCTGGTGCTAGAGGAATTGTTTGTCCTTTACACCTGACACATCAGGAGGGCAATTTTAAGATATTAACTTAGAAGAATAGTGCCAATAAAAGCAGTTCCAAAGGGCTGTTTCCTCTGCCCAGCACCTGGAGGTGGAGATCACCTGGTTCTCAAACCCATGAGGCTGCTCAGCTCCACCTTTGGTCCTCAGTGCCTGTGTGTGAGGGCTGGATAACCTGCTGAGGGGTTACCTGCAGCTGGGCCTGAGTCTGAGTTTGCACTGCTTGTAAAAACAGCTGGAAAATCCTTTGGCACAACAGCTGTCATTGCTCTTTGTGTCAAAGTCTCCAGGCCCCTCTCCAGACAAATTGATGTGCAGATTCTAGCCAGGAATCCCCAGAAGTGTGAGCTTAATTGTGAACTGTTCTTTTGAAGGTAAAGATGGAAAGATTGTTTTACCAGGGACTATAATTCCTTGAAATCTGCAGTCTGCATATGTTTTTGCATTGGCTGGCTTCCCTGAAATTCAGCTGTTACATTCTGCTGCAAGAGGAGATTGAAAATGGCACCATGTTTCCATGTCTGCCTGGTCTTCATACATTCCTCTATGACAGAGGGACCTGACACACCCTTTGGTGAAGAAATTTTCCTTGAAATACAATCTAAATCTCCTCTGGTGCAACTTGAGGCCGTTCCCTCTCCTCCTGCCTCCATTCCCTGGGAGCACAGCCTCACCCCCCCTGGCTGTCCCCTCCTGTCAGGGAGTTGTGCAGAGCCAGAAGGGCCCCCTGAGCCTCCTTTGCTCCAGGCTGAGCCCCTTTCCCAGCTCCCTCAGCCTCTCCTGGGGCTCCAGCCCCTTCCCCAGCTCCATTCCCTTCCCTGGACACGCTCCAGCCCCTTGGTGTCCATCCATGTGGACTGCAGTGCCAAGAGTTGTGTTTCCTGGTCAGCAAAGTCATTCTCCAAAGATATCCAAAGATATTATTCCTGGGAAGGGTGTGGAGTTTAACATCCACTACAAAGCTGCAGCTCAGGTGTGGCTGCCACACAAGCTCACTCCTTACTACCTGTTGCAAATCTGCAGTGATGCATTATTTACATTTGCACAATGCCTCCAGACAGTTTTTACTGCAGCACAATTGTCCAAAAAACATAAACTATGAAAGTGTGCTCAGCTTGGTCATCCATTGTTTCATTGTATGTGAGACCTGATTATGGATAAGCTTTTTGGAAATTTTCTGGAATATCAAAACTAAAAGAAGAGTGGTGATTTATTTAATGCCAGATGTATCACAATCCTTTTGTGTTTGCAGGGTTGTTTCTAAGTAACTTAATACTCATCTAGAAGAAGCACTTTAGATACCTCCCTGTGAGGGTGCTGAGGCCCTGGCACAGGTTGCCCAGAGCAGCTGTGGCTGCCCCTGGATCCCTGGAAGTGTCCAAGGCCAGGCTGGACAGGGCTTGGAGCAGCATGGAAGATGTCCCTGCCCGTGGCAAGCAGTTGGAATTAGATGATCCTTGGGGTTCCTTCCAGCCCCAACCATTCCATGGTTTCCAAGTGTTTGTCTGTTGTGTTTTTCATTGTTCCAGTCAGTGGCTTATTCTGAAATCACCTCCGTTTTATTTACAAAGTTGGAAATCCACTGGGCTTGGTGTGTGAGAAGAGAAACATTGCCTGCAGGACTTCTCTTATAGAAACTCTCTATGTGTCTTTGGGGAATAGTATATCCAACAGGGTTGTTTTCCTTTAGGAGTTACTCACTCCCAGAAAATAAATCACTTGGAAATCCAGGAGACAGTTACAAAAAATTTAAAATGATGAAGGATTTAAAAGCTAAAATTTTAGGGACTCCTTCATGTTCTCCATTTGGGAAGTAGGCTCTTAGGGTATAAATCTGTTCATTTCAGTTAAGAAAAAAAAAAAGGATTTCCTTGCCACCTTTCTCATCTCCAACACATCCAGTGGTTTGGGAACAACTGCTACAGAGACAGGAAAAGCAAAAGTGAGGTAATTCATTAAAACTCTTCCCAGCTTGTCCTGCTCATCTGTCCAGTGTTGCCATTCTTCATTAGGACACTAAAAATGTTCATTTCAATTACGTTGTTTCATCTCCTATATTTTGTACACATCTCCCAGTTCTGCTGCTACTTCCTCTGGCTTTTGAGAATGTTGTAGGGAATCTCTCTCTGGCCCCACTGTTGCTTTCAGTGCCTTCACCTCTGCTCCCTGCTTTGGAAAAGCTGCAAGAATCAGAAGAGAACTTGGAAGATGGAGAAACTTCAGCTGGGGGTTTAAGGGATTGTCTCCTTCTTTTTCATCCTGACTGGTTGCAGCTTGAGATCTCGATCCCCAAGGAGCATGGGGGAAGTCCCATCAGGCATCTTTCTCCTCAGGAATTTTGGAAACACCCTCTTACCACCTTTCCTGACTTCCTCTAGGAAACTTGGCTGCTTTAAATATGGCCTTTCCCCGTTCCTTCTCTGTGCATCCCAATTGTTCCTTTTCCCCAAAAAATTACATGTGAGTTGTTGCCCAGCCCCTTCATCCACTGCTGTTCCTCTGCTGAGTTTTCCATCCACAGTTGGCAGAATTTTCCCTGTTGTCCTGCCCCAGTCCCCCATCTAGCACATAGAGCATCTCCTCCTTTAATGATGTTTTTAGTACTTATGTCATGTGCAATAAGTCCTTTTAAAGAAAAAATAAGATGTTTTCTTAATCACCTTTTGGTCCTTTCCATTCTGTCTGGTTTCCTCACCTCCCTGCTTTTAGGAATTTGTTACTTCTGTTCATTTATTGTTTTATAGCCTCAGTGCTTTATTTCTTTCAGGACTAGGATGTAACGTCACAGTTCTGGCTGCCTTGAATAAATTAGAATATCTTATTTACAAGTTTTGTATCTTTGCACCAGCAGCTTCAGCAAATCCTGTGCAGGAGTTGTCTCAATTATCCTTGTGGGTCCCTTGCAGTTCAGGAGATTCTGTGATGCTTGGAATATGTTGGGCTTTATCCAGCCCTGTAGTAGCCTTTTGACAGCCCTGAATTATTTTCATTTTCTTGATCAGCTCTCAGTGATCTAGTGTCTCCAGAGTAGGTTTAACCTAGCTATGCAGGTCCATGGCACTGGATATTTTCTGTTAGAATTTAGTTTAGTAGAAATCCAGCTTTGGAAGGTTTTCCCCAATGTTTTGCTTACTCATACACTAGAAAACAAATCAAACTATTGATACCCAGTTAAGGTTATACTGTGTAGAATGAAAATGTGCCTGCTATATAAACAGAGCTGTCTGAGTATTCAAAAAATAATGGCAAGGGGAGATGTTTAAAGGCTTGGAATAGAAATATGTGGAAAAGTGGCATTAGGGCAGCTCTGCTGAGCCCCTGAGCCCTGGCTGCTCTTCTGCATAAATTTGGAGTAAAACAGGAGTAAGTAAGATAAGATACAGCTGTGGATTGTCATTTCTTGAAAGCAGTGTACCACTGTTTAAAACTCCCTTTAATCCTTGCAGACCAGTAATGGAGGAGGGAGTTTAAGTGATTATTCCTCCTCTGTCCCATCAACTCCAAGCACCAGCCAGAAGGAGCTGCGGATTGATGTTCCTCCCACTGCCAACACACCAACTCCTGTCCGTAAACAGTCCAAGCGCCGATCCAACCTCTTCACGGTGAGTGAGCCAGGGGCCCTGTGCTGCTGTGCTGGGTGTGCTGCTGTGGGGACAGCCTGAGCCTCAGCCCTCTGCAGCTGGGCTGCCCTGATCCACACTGCAGCACTCAGATGGATCTGTGGGCTTCAAACAAAAATATCCTGGAGTTATCATTCCGTGGTTCTGTCTGAGACTTAACAGCAGCACTTTTCCTAGGAAAACAGGCTGAGACTTGAGGTTGATCAGCCTGGAGAAGAGAAGGCTCCAGGGAAACCTCAGAGCCCTTCTCAGTGCCTAAAGGGGCTGCTGGAGAGTGACTTGGGACAAGGGCCTGGAGTGATGGGACCTCCACTGACAGGGCAGGGTTAGATATTGGGAAGGAATTCCTCAGTGTGAGGGTGGCACAGGGTGCCAGGACAAGCTGTGGTTGCCCCTGGATCGCTGGAAGTGTCCAAGGCCAGACTGGACAGGGCTTGGAGCAGCCCAGGATAGTGGAATGTGTCCCTGCCATGGCAGGGCTGGGACTGCATGGGCTTTAAGCTCCTTCCCAAACAAAACTATTCCATAACTACCCCATGCTACTTTTATTACTGTACAGAATCAGATCACTTTTCTCTTCTCCAGGGTTAAAAAAGATAATGGAGATTGAAGTAACTTTTTTTCTTTCCAAACCACCTGTTTTTTGCTTCACCAAAAAACTCAGAAATCAAACAAAAAAAATAGAAAGCTGCCTGGTGCAATACGACAGGTCTTTGTTATGCAGTAGTAGTGTGGGAGATGCTAGTGAAGCCCTGAGTGAAGGTTTCCTTGGTTTAAGCTCCCTTGCTGAAAGCTTTGGGATCATGTTGCAGGTGTAATTGTGGTTTGTAAGCGCTTTTTTGGCAGTTCACACACATTGTAGCAAACACAGAATCCCTCTGGGCTCTCCTGTAACTGCCCTGGGAGCTGCAGCCTCATGTTAGTTGTGTTTAGGAACCCCCACAACTTCCCTGTCAACATGGAGAATTTATATATTTTATTCCAAAGGTGATGTCATGCTCACTTCCCACATACAAACCCAATAAAACCATTTCCTCATAATCTGAGGGAAGTCTGAGCTCTCCACCTTCAGCAACTGGAAAGTTTTGTCACCGTTTTGGAGTGACAGCACAGAGCCCCAAGGATCCTGTGTGCATCCCAACAGAGGTATTTTGATTTAAACCCAAATCTCCCAGTCCTGTAAAGGAGAGGAGATCGTGCATTTGTGTTTGGGTGCAAATGTGTAGGTGGAAAACAATAAAATGAGTAGCCTGGGAAGAATTGCCCCAGCTTTGACACTGATATTTGATAACATTTGTGCTGATTTCTTCCCATTGGTGGGAATAATCTGGGGTTTGGTGGGAGAATTACAGAGTTCCCAACCCCACTAGATGTCAGTGTCAGCCCAGAAACCACCAGCAGTCAGAGCTCTGGAAGCAGAGCTGAGCATCCCTGAAAACATCGCTGAGCATCCATGTCCGGGCTGAGGGATGTGTGAGGTGCTGCCAGGGCTCTGGAGGTGGTGTTGGCATTTGGGGAATTGGGGAGGTTTCAGTTTGGAGCAGCTGAAAATTTGAGAAAGGGAGGAGAGAAAAACAGACCCATCTACAGTCACAGGAAAGGTTTGGGGAGAATGTTAAGTCAGCTGTAAGCAAACAGCCTAAAGCTCTGCTTTGGGATAATGAGTGAGAACTGTATTTGCTATATGAGAGGGTGTTGATAGTTGACTTAATATCTGATAACTGGGAAAAATAATAATAATAATAATTTGCCTTTGCAGAATTAGTTGTGTCGTTTAAGGTGGATATAGTGAGATTGTTTAATGAGATGCCCTGTAATCTATGTTCTGAAGTACTTAACACCTTCTCTGCTGTAACCCAGCTTTTGTGCCAAGTTATAACCTGGAATTGTTTAATTGAATAAATAGATAATCAGTATTTTCTGTGTAGTTATGAACAGAAGGTGTAATTAAAATATTTTACTGTTTAGCTCTGGGTTTATTGCTGTGTTTCTCTTCCCAGTCCCTTATGAATTTATCTCTTACAGAATCAGATATATTCTGTTTAATAATTACAAATTACCCCCTGTTATCTAGCACAGGTAATCTGTTTAGTGATGTTTAGATCTTCTATTTCTGGAAGAGGACTGGACTAAGTAGAAAATATTTGATTCTTCTTCATTACAGTTTTGAGTTGGAATAGGGTTGAGAATTTTAAACATGTTCAGTGCTTTAAATGCAGCATCTCATCTTTCTGACGTTGAGTATTAATGTTTGTTGTAAAGCTGGTGTTGCAGCAGCTGATTTTCCCCTTAAGTGATAAGATAGATGAAATATTAGAAGAGTTAATATCCTTTGTTTTGGACAGTGTGATACCTGGGACCACCAAATAATTTTGTTATAAGCAGGTGAGGATTTCAAATGCACTTACGAGGTTCACTGAGGAAGAAGCTGATTTCTAACCGTGTCTGGTCCCACAATGGGTGAGGGAATTTCTGGCATAGAAAGGTGCATCACCTTTCCCACATTCAGTGTTACCTGTCATATATATTTACAGGATTCCTAGAGAGTTTTTCAAACTTGAAATGGCCTCTCTGTCTCAGTATCTACTGTTAGAGATGAATATTTTACTTTTGGCGTACTCTGCACTGCTGATCTGGGTCTGGCTTTGCCCAAACTCACGTGTGACATCTTGGGTCAGGTTTTATGTGGGTTAAGTCTGTGAGTGACTTCCAGTGCAAAGGGGAAATCACTTCAGTGGTATTCGTGCAGGTGTTTTAATTTTTCCAGACTTCTTCTGGTTTGCTGGCACCAAGTTTTAAATAGAACCATTTATTGTGTAGATGTGCCATCAGAAAAAGTCCTGGGAAATGTTGCTCCAGCGTGGTTTGGAATGGATTTTTTTTCTGCTAGGATAGAAGACATATTGTGTGTGTCATAGGTACAAAAGCATAAAAGATCAGATCTCTGTTTCACTGCACAATTTATCTTTATAAATAGCAGAGCATGCAAGGTTCTCCCCTGGAAAGTGTTAGGGATTCTGTGATTATGAGCAGCTAGAAGGGAATTTGCCTAACAGAAATCCCTACTTTTCTGTACTTCAGGCATTTACCAGTGTTGTGCACGTAGGTATTTCCCTTCCACGTGCAGCGTGTGATTTCCAGCTGCAGTAACTTTTAGGGAATGGTGATGATTTAAAACCAGAAGTGAAAAACAGCATGTAGATATTCAGCCTGCATTTCAGAGGCAGGGTCCTTTCTGTAGAAAAAGTCAGATAAAAAAGAAACATTCAAGTTGACAACTCCCCTCCCAAGGATTTGGGCACCTTCACTGAGTTTCTTTACAATGTCACTTACGGGCGCTTTGCGCCATTGAAGCTTTGTTTTGCCTTGTATTCTTGGGAAGTGGCACTTTCAGAGGCAGAAATCTGTCTTGAAGGACAAGGAACAATAGTTATCCTGCACACTGGATTTCATCCCTCCCACTTGTTTTGCTTGCTTTCATTTGTTCTTTGTGTAATTCCCCGGCACGTCATTCCATTGCCCCAAACCATAGTAACTGGTGGTAGGAGCCCGTTCCCGGCGGAGCGGGGCCGGCAGCGCGGGATCCCCACTGGGCAAATGTGTCGCTCGGAATGCTCCTCGCTGCCTTCCCTCCCTCCTCTCACACCCAAAGGCAGCTGCTCCGGGGGTTTATTCTTCCTTCCACCCCTTTGTGGGACGGGGGAAGCAGCACTAGCGATCCACGATCCCGGTTATCCTCCCGATTTCCGTGTCTCTTTGCGCTGGAAACGCGGAGCCGGTTTTCATTAGCTCCCCATGGCGGTGCCGGGCACCACAAACGGGCTCCTTTCATACATCAGCACCGAGTTGAAAAGCACACGAAAATGTTTTCCCATTTCCAATACCATGTGAGTAATGTTCCCAATGGAAAGTAATGGAGTGAAGTTGTCACTTGTCAGCACAGTTATTAAGGAGGATGACTCTCAGGTCTTCTTTTTGTAATAAAATAAATCTGTCAAAATCACCGCACCCGTGCGTTCTGTCGCAATAACGGGCTGCGATCTGAATAACTTTTTAAAATTCCCGTATAACTTGATAAAGTCATGAAGGGAGCACTGTGACCTTACTCCTGCAGCAGTTCCAGCCTTGGAGAAAGCCAGGAGAAAGCAGTTCAGGTTTTAGACATCAGTAAAATTCTCCTCATGCTAATTTTTCCAGTCCCTGGCTTTCCTTGCGGTTCCAACTTTCTAACCATCCCAAAGCAGAAAAGTAATAATAAGTTGAAGTCCATATGGTCAAACCCAGCATTATAAAATCACATTTCTAAATAGCTGCTGACATTTCTAAGAACCACACGGGTGTGAATTAAATGTATGCATGAGTATATGAAATTTTTTTAATGAGGAGATGGCACCTTCATTCGCCTTTGGAGGCACCATTGGAAACTTCAGAAACGTGTCCTGTGATGTTGTGGCTCTTCAGACAGGGAAGCTGTAACTCTTTAAACCCAAATGCATTTCAAACTGGGTGGTGGATGGGAAATTTATTCAGGTTTTAGGATGGTTGTGTACTCGTGTATATCCAATTTTGAGCCTCTGTTTACCTGCCAGATTATTTTTTAATTGCCCCGAAAGGAAAAAAAAAAGAAAGGCAAATGAAAGCATCCTCTGCGTCCATTTAATGAAGCACAAACTTTTCTTTTCGCCCTGCAGTCTCGGAAAGGGAGTGACCCAGACAAAGAGAAGAAGGTCCTGGAGAGCAGAACAGACAGCATTGGAAGCGGCCGAGCAATCCCAATTAAACAGGTAATGCCGAAATAGTTGCATTTTTTTTCCCTTCCCTGCTTTCCATAGTTGGGAGACACACCTCGGGTCCGCGGCACGGCGGTGGCGGGGCCGCGCCGAGCGGCGTTTGATGTGCGCCGGTGATGAATGTGGAAGTCACTCACTTGACATCAATTAGGAGAGGTTCCTATGTGTATTAAAATAGGATCATTAGAATAAGAAGAGGGAAAATGTGACAACAGGCCTAATGAAGTGCAGTCTGCCGGCCTGCATATGGAGCGGGTTTCTAGGCTGTGCTGGCTTCAAAGCTGCCTTTGTAGAGGGGGCTTTGATTGGGCCGAGTGCTGCCAGGCGCAGGGTAAATCAGATCGCTCGACAAGAGCCCCTTGTGATCGCAGGAATAGCCTGATGTGGCCCTAATTTGCTACCACAGACGGACATCTGAACACAGTTTCAGGCTGCTCCGTAACAACGAGGCAATTAGTTGTGATAATCATGGCCGGTGTGTCAGCTGCGCGCTCTTGTTTGTAATTTGCTAATGAAGGGATTGTAACTTTGATTAGGTTCAGTTTCATTTAGACCTTATTATATAAGAGAACGTTTACAGCTGTAATGTGTGGCCTTAATTAAACTTTCTCATTACACAACAGGACTTGAAGCCGAGGATTTGTTTTGGTCTGTTTTTACTAGCCTAGATGCACTTTCATTAGCCTGGAAACTCGATGCTAAATTGTAGCTGGGAACACTCCTTTGAAAGGCAGAAGCGGTGCCAGCGTTGGATGGGAAGTATTTGGGGAATGAGATGATTTACTTTCTCAAATGAAATGGCACCGAATCCATGTGGTTGAGCTCTCCACCTTCCCATGGAATGCTTCTCACACAGTTCCTGGGTTAGTGTTCACAAGTGTTTACTCATGTGTGAGAGTTGCCTTGCTAGAGATAAGCTCCCTTTCTTTCCCACTTATTTTCTTCCCACACGTTTCCCTCCAGTTGTTTTGGTGCCTTCCCTGCCCTCCAGAGGCTCACTTGCCTCTCCTAAACCTCAGTCCATGCCTTATCCTGCCAGTAGCAGGATGGCCATCCATCAGTAGCCCTGGATGTCCTGTCTGGAGCTGGGTTTATGTATTTTGGGGTGTTTTGTGGTTTTCCTCTGTTTCTGGATGCGAGGAGGAGTTGATTTTGTACCCTTAACTATCAGCTGTGATTTTTCTTCCTAAAGTCATTCTAAAAGACCTTTTGGGACCATCAGGCAGCAAAAATGCTGTCGTGTGTGACTCTCTAGTAGGCAAATTTTAATCAAGCACGCTGCAGTCCAGAAGAGCAGTTTGAAAGCAGAGGAGCTCAGTATTTGGCTCTGCATTCAGGGGAGGAGATTCCAGGCATTTAAAGCAAGCTACAATTTTATTTTCCTACAGCTTTTGTATGGTACAGCATGAGTTAGACCAGCTGCAATCCTTTTGGGTAATGCTAATTAAACAAAAGTGCGTCTGAGAGTGTAAAACTGAGGAATAGATGTGCCAGTATTTATTCCAGGCATACATACTGTTCTTTCCTAAAATGCTGTTGTATGGAATTAATTTGATTAAAACAACACTCACAGGAAGAGTGCTGTAAGATAAACACTGTAAGTGTGTGCCACAGTGTGTTGTAAAGGAATATCCCTTAAAATACCTGGAATTTCAGTATGGAAAAATTCTCCTTGCAGTCCTGCTTGTATACCAAATATGACCAATCTTTTGGGAATGTGTCCTTCTTGTTACTAATCCCAATTATGGTAATTTCATTTTGTCATGTACAGGCCATTACCCACAAATCCTTGATGTGCGTCCTCAGCAGATCCATCCCGTGCTTTGGGGATGGGAGGTTGGGAGGGTTTTGCAGTGCTGTAGGGTGGCTGCTCCCAGTGGGATTTCATATCACACTCAGATGTCAGGAGGGGACGGGTTTGGGGGTCTGGTCAGTCGAGGTGGAACCAGGTTCAGTTGCTGGGGGGCTTGACAGAAATTCCTGCTAGGAAAGTTGGTATCTTTTATTTCATGCTTTAACTGGGAATAAGACAGAGGGATGTGGAAGGGAACTTCGCAACTTGGTGCTGCTGTTCCTCTTAAGATGAGAAACCCCTTCCATCATGATGTTTTCTATGGCAAATGGAGTCACTGAGACATTTAAGGTTGGAAAAGCTCTCTAAGATCACTAAGTCCAGCGTTGAAACAAGCACTGCCAAAGCCACCACTAGCCCATGTCCTCATCCTCAAGCACTGCATCCTCTCATGGATTTTGGATCCCTCCAGGGATGGGGACACCACCACTGCCCTGGGAACCTTTGCCAGTGCCTGACCAGCCTTTCTGTGAAGAAATTTTTCTTAATATCCAACCTGAACCTTCTCTGGTGCAACTTGAGGCTGTTTCTTCTTGTCCTGTCTCTCATCGCTTGGGATATTTGAGAAAAGAAATCTGGTTTCAGGCTGCAGCATTCCCAGGATTGATGTGGGAGTATAAAACTAAACAACAACAAAATCCCCAAACAAACAACAAAACCAAACCCTACAACACCCCACAAACAAATGCTAAAACCTCCAGCCAAAACAAGTTCCTTGGCGGCTGGAAATGTTCGGGTTTCGAGGAAAAAATGGAATCTCTCCCAGCCCTATGAACGAGTTGCTGATCATTGTGGGACCCAGCTATGGACCTGCACAGCTGCCACTGGGTTTTGGGCAAAAGAAGCCAAGAGTTGGCAACCTGCTCCTGCATTCCTTTTCTTGGTGCCTGAATCCCTGTGAGTTTAAGGGAAATCCCTAAGAGTTTGGAGCAAACCTGGTCTAGGGGAAGGTGTCCCTGCCCATGGCAGGGTGTTGGAAGGAGATGGACTATAAGGTCTATTCCAACCCAAACCATTCCAGGATTGCACTCCATGAAGGAGGTAAAATTGTGAATTGTCCATTTCCTTTCTAAGGAAATTACCTTAGAAAACTACCTCATTCCTTCATGGCTTTATCCTTAACTCAGAGCAGCCTGGTCAAAAAGAGTTAATGTTCTTATTCTCTGTGTCCTTTCTACATGGTAAAACTGATTTTTCACTGCAGTGCTAAATTTGCTTTTATTGGGCTAAGCCATATAAAATTGTCCTGATGACCCTTCCTGCTCCCAGCAGAAACCCAAAATGTGGGCAATGAAAAGCAGGTTTGTTTTTAAAGGGTGGCTGCTTGCTCCTGCCAAACTACTCTTAAAGTAAGTGAAATTTTGGGAAGGCAGATTTCCTGGGAAGGTACCAGTATCTTGTGCATGCACAGCCATATCAGCATGTCCTAAATCCTGGGCTTTTAGCAGCTGCTGAGAACTGGGAATGTCAGAATTGGAAAAAAAAATAAATATATATATATATATATACAAAATTTCATTTGTGTGCTTTTTAAAGATCTTGTGCAAATCAAACAGAAAAATTCATGAGCAATATTGGCTTCAAGTTAAAATCCAGTAGGATTCTTTTCTGAGAAAAAGGTGCTCAAACTAAGAATATTTAAGCTATTTTCTGTAGCATTGCTAATAATATTCTTAAAGCAAGTGGCTTGCTCTGGTTGGAGAATCCTTCCTCCAAACCCATTTATTCTGGAAAAAAAGTCTTGTTCCTGGTAGACTGAGTGAATATTTTGAAGCACACATTGAGCTCCACAGTTTGGGAGAATTGACTTTCTAGGATGGGAGGTTTTGTAGCGTTTTGGGAAAATTAATTTGGTTTTTGTGGGTTTGGGAAATCTTTATATCAATAGGGCATATTCAAATTTTAAAAAAAATGAACACAACAAGAAAAATAAAAGCAAGAAGCTTAGCTCAGCGGTGAGGGGGGCTTGTCATGTATTAATTTTTCATTGCTGTGGAGAATTGTACATACATAATCACTTGATTGCAGTGGGAGTTAGCGAGCTCCTATGGTGTCATTTGCATAAATCTTGTTAAGTCAATGGCAGTTAATGAAGTACAAATGAGCCTGGAGAAGGTGACATGCAAATCGTGGGTGGCAGATGGGAGGTCTGTTTTTGGGATGGCAGCTGTGTGCTCTTGCTTTTTTTTTTTTTTTTTTTTAAATTTTTATTATTTTTTCCTCTGTCCTGCCCCCATCCCCCCCAGACTGGAATGTAAATAAATACAAAGAACTGGCCTTGACTTTCTGCTCACAGCCCTTCTTCTCTTTGCCCTTTGCACTTAATCACAGATGCTCACATCATTCTATACTCCAGCTACATAACCTTGACTGTTCTTTTACCAAAAACTTGCCAAAATTGGTGTTTGACACATTGCCTCCACCCTTGGCTTAGCCTGGGAGGGTTCTGCACCTCTTGTGCCCCAAATTGCTGCATCATTTAGGGATGACAAACTGGAAGCCTGGATTAGAAATAAATGTTCTAATGGTTAGTGCTGTATTGATGACACAGTGAAAAATTTGCCATCCATGACTTGCAAAGGTGAACTTCAGAATCCATTCTCTTCCCTCAGTTTGCAAATGGCTGGATTAATGGAGAAAGTGGAATATCTTATTCAGGCTTTACTTTTAGGTGATATTTCAAATGACCTTCTTTGCCTGCCAGCTTGGCATATTTAAGTACATTAAAGTAATCTTAATGAAATCAGGTATTTTGTCTTTTTTTTTTTTCCCCTCTGACCTAAAAATGGCAAATATTTTTTATGTCAAGGCATGGGGGTGGCATCACTGATTTGCTATTCATGAAGAAGGGTTTGATTCCTGGATGCACAAATTGCAGTTTTTCCTTAAGATGGGCATAAACAAAGCTGGCACATCCCAACATACATCTGAATTTTATAAAAAAATTCATTAAACTCAGCAAAGGTAACTTTGAAGATGCTCTCATCAAATGTCAAACTTGGCATAAAAAAACCTGTCACTTCTCCTCAGCTCCCTGCAGGTGTAGGTCAGTGTTGCCTCTGTTTCAGTAGTGATTTTCTACTTCCTCTGTGATTTCCTTCTTCCTGACCTCATTTGTGTTCATTTTTAGCCCTAGTTGGGATGTGTAAGCACCAGTTACACAAATACTACATGGAATAACACACCATACTGTTACCTTGCTTATTCCATTGAAGCAGTGAGTGAGATCATCCTACCTGAAACCTGTTTTCCCTTAAAATACCCACAGCTGTCTGCCCAGCTGCTGGAGCATTTCAGCAGGCATGGCAGTGTCTTGGAAATAGGATTTGAAAAGGGATCATCTGCCACATCTGGTCAGTCAAAGTGATGTCCTTAGTCATCCTCACTCCCACAAGAGCACCGCCGTGCTCCGGGCAAGTGTCACATCCGAGACTCGCCATCCTCACAAGCAGTAAATGCTCTCTGCAGCAGCTTTCCTGCCTGCAAATGTTTACTTGGAGTCTACCAGAAGAGAGAACAAATAAGCAATGATCCTAGCAGCTCTTGCTGCTTAATTCATCTGACTTGACAGGGTGAAAAAACCCATCTAGGGGTGCATGACAGACAGATGATGCTACAGCCAGTAGTGCCAGGGCTTATCTGATGGCTTCTGTCTGAGTTCAACATCAGGTTGTGTTTTGAAATAAAAGTGGCTAATGCAGGTAAGGGCCAAAAGCATTTCAGAAGGAGCATGGTAGCAAACATGTGGAGGGCACACAGAACCCAGGCTTTAATTCCCTTCCTTACAGCTGGGTGTTTCTGCACTGGACCCCCTGTTGCACTGACACACAGACCCAGACCCCTGTGCTGTTGCTTCTGCTCCAAAACAGAGAGTCCCAGAATGGTCTGGATGGGGAGGAACCTCAAAGCCCATCCAGTTCCAACCCCTGCCATGGGCAGGGACACCTGTCCCAGGTGGCTCCAAGCCCCATCCAGCCCGGCCTTGGACATTTCCAAGGACCATGGGGCAGCCACAGCTGCTCTGGGCACGCTGTGCCAGGGCTTCCCCATCCTCACAGGGAACAGTTCCTTCCCAATATCCCATCCATCCCTGCCCTCTGTCAATTTGAATCCATTCCTCCTTGTCCTGGCAATCCAGGCCCTTGTGAGACATCTCTCTCCATCTTTCCCTGAGGCTCCCCTCAGGTCCTGGAAGGAGCATTCTCCAAAACTCCTCCAGCTTTGTGTTCTTCCTTCCCCATGCTCACCTAGGTTTGTAGACTTGTTTGCAAGCCAGCGTTGGGTGTCTCCAAGGAGCAGCTTTGCCAAAGTCAGAACTGACATGATTTACAAGGAACTGGCAGATGACATGGTTTGATTTATTTATCTCCAGCGTGAGGTGTAATTTCCTCTGTCACACGTCTGTCTAATCACAGTAATCAGTCTCCAGATCAGCTTGTACAAACACCAGGGTATGGTTTTGAGCCAAATACTCTTAGTGCTGAAATCTTCTGTGTAATTCCTCTGCAATTGTTTATAATCAGAACATACACATTTTGCTGGCTTTTTTTTTCTTTTTTTTAAATTAGCTGATTACCAGTTATAAAATGTTTTGTACTCACTGTGGTTCTGTAAATTGTTAACTGGTCGCTACCAGTATAATTAAATATTTCAGAGCACTTGGCTATGGTTGCATTGAACTGTGAAGAAATAATGTTATATAGCCAATCAAAAAGAGATACTTGTAAACTCATTTAAAGCGTCAGAGTGTGTTAGGACTATCATGGTGATGCTTATTGCAGGAGAAATTAAAGATACAGTTTTGTGCTAAGAGGCAATACAGAAATTAGTTCCTGAATTAGTTGTTAATTGATTTGGTAATTCCCTGGGGTCTGCATGCTCTTTTTTCCTTTTTTGTTGTTGCATTCAGTTAACAGTGACTATTCCCAGTGCACTTGAAATATTTTTTCCAATTAGATCAAATGTGCCCTTACATCAGAAGAATGGCTTCAGCTCCGTGTACCTGCCTGGAATAATGTTTAATTTGACTGTGAAAGCCCAGTTTGTGGTTTTATCCAGTTGATGAGTTTCAGATACCACCCCAAGAAAAGCTGCAGCCAGTCCTTAGAATATGGGATAAAATAGCAGTAAAAAGCTGTCTTGAACATCTGGAGCTGGGAGCTCTGGGTGTTAAATTCTTCCCTTACCCAAGGATTTGGTTCCTAGTCCAAGGGCACGGCCCCTTCTGCCCCTTGGCCACAGCAGGCAGACCTGGGCATGAGCCTCAGCCTCTCTGATTGAGGCAATTCCTCTTTTTCCTCATGCATCCTTCTGTTTGTCCCACTGGATCCTCCCATCTGCTTCCTCCTGCTTTCTGGAGTCTACTGGTTTCCCTTCCTGAGATGTCTGAGGGTTGCAGGAAGGAGCTGAGTTTGTCAGGATTGAATTTCTAATATGCTTTTTTAATTAGTCTCCTAATTTTTCAGAGTCCCTAAAACATGAGTTTTCTGGTTTGTGTCTTAAAAAAAATGTTATTTTATCTCTAAATACTTTTAATACCTAGGACTGTCATACAGTGATAGTTCCAAGCATTCTTAGACCAAGGTGAGCCCTCTACAGCTTTACTAAAGGATCCATAAATGAAATATTACCAATAAACTTCTTGGAGAATTTAACTTTCTGTCTTTTTTATTTACTTCCCATGGCTGTGGCCTCAAGCTAAGGGTGTATTTAAATGTTTATTAGTGTTGATTTGGGCGGGAGGCACACAATTTCAAACATAATATTGAATTTATTTGTGTGAACCAGCCTTCAAAGTGAGCAAAGGAGAACAGTACCTTGTAGGGCAATAGAAAGTAGCCAGATCACCAACTTTAAAAGCAGAGGGAAATCTTATGTTTCCTAAATGTTTTATAAATGTGTTTCCTAATGTTTTATATGTTAATGCCATATGGGGTCATAGATTGTTTCTGACTGCCAATAAGGAGTGTTCAACTCCATCCTCTTTATTTATTCATTTATTTTAAACCCCATCAAAATGTAATGCTCTTGATATTTCATGAAAGAGACAGGGACAAACCTGTGGGTTTGAGTAGCAGCTGATGATTTCCTAGCTGACACATCAGCTGTGATTGTAGCTCTTGTTTATCCTCAAGATTCAAGAGGAGACATTCCAGCTTTTGTTTGGAGTAGATCATTGATCATGTTAAGCATCCTTGGAGAGACTGTGGAAGGAGAATGGGAGCAGGTAGGAGGAGAGTGCCTGGAGACTATCAGCCTCTACAGAAATGGTAGGGAAAGAGCTTCTCTTATCTAAAATACCAATTTTTGGAAAAAAGGGGAGAAGATCCCTATTGTATAAAAGGGATCTTTAGCATAAACCAGTCAAGGATCTGTTTTCCAGTGTTCATAAAAGAAAGGAGAGAGTTCTGTATTTTTCTGAGGCTCTACCATGAACGTCCTCCTCTAATGCCTGGTGCTGGATTCCAGCAGAGAATGAGCTCCCCCAAGTTCCAGGATTTTGGGTCCAGTAATAATGCCATGAGTATGGCTGGAGCCTACAGGAAGCAAGCCAAGCAGTCTGACTGGTGAGACAATGGAGGATTTAATGCATTTGGGATGTTCTCATCCTGTTTCTGTGCTGGGTATTGCAAACCTGGGAGTGCCATAGGACAGAACATGGGGAGGAGGTGTCAGAGTGCTTCGGTGGAGAGGAGGAGGAGGGAATGAGCAAAAGCAGTGGAGGTGTAAAGGAGAACACCAATAAAAAAAACAAACATAATACAAGTTTCAAAAAATTTATTGGAATTTTCCAGTGCTGAAATGGTGTTATATATCAGGGTGGCATGTCAGTGTGACAAGCAGAGTGACAGCAGTGAGGGCACTGGGGGATCTTCACTGGTGTCCTAAGGGTCTGAGCTGGCCCCTGGCCAAAAGCCTCTGACTCGAGGCTTCAATAGTTACATCTAGAAAATACTTTACAAAATACATCTCTAAACAATGGCATCAGCCAGTAGCTGAGTGCATGAGTTAATAAACACAGGATCAGAATCTCCTGAGCAGGAAGGGACCCACAGGGATCATTGATCCAACCCCTGGCCCTGCACAGACACCTCAACAATCCCAGCCTGTGCATCCCTGGGAGTGTTGTCCAAACCCTCCTGGAGCTCTGGCAGCCTTGGGCCATGCCCAGCACCCTCTGGGGGAAGAACCTTTTCCTGATATCCAACCTAAACCCCTTCTGAGCTCCCCAAATTCCCTGCAATCCCTTGTATCAGCAGCAGTTCAGTGCTGGCATGGGGGACATCTCTAAATTAGCCAGGAGAGCGGGGAGAATTGGCCTTTACTGATTTTCAGTGGATGAGATCTGGAATCAGAATGGTTTGGGTTGGAAGGTTCCTTTAAGGATCACCTAGACCAAAACCCCAAATGAACAGGGTCACCATCCCCTGGGCCAGGTGCCATCCAGCATGATGGGCTTGCTCAGGGTAGCAGTGGGAAAGGCCTTTGTTCCGAGGAGCCGCCGTGCGGCCGAGGTGAATCCGTGCACATCTGGGCTGGCTTTGGTGGCTGCAGCTCTTCCTCCCAGGGCAGGAGGAATTAGTCCTGAGAAGTGACATAAGAAGATTAAGGAGGAAGCTTATGACAGTTAGCAAGTGAGGTTGCCTGATAGACTTGGGTTGACACAATGATTATTAATACATTGTAAAGATGTTTTGGGGATTCCACCATATTTGTATGGTTGCCAGCAAAACGTTGACAGTTGCATTGTGGTTAATAAATTCATTTAGATTTATAAGCATTGTTTACAGAACCTGTTCGCCTGCTGAAACTCTAACAGCATCTGTTCCTTCGTACTAATTAACTGCTAATTACGAATGAGCTTTGTGTGTTTGTCAGTATAACTGGCTCATGCATTTTGTAAGGAACATTAACAAATTGATTTACATAGTGGTAAAGCAATCAAAAGAGTAAACTGAACAGCACGCAGTTTAAGCCCTTTAGCCTAATTTTTTGAACAAAGCAAACTTTGGGCATTCTGAATATTTTCATCATTCTTTTGCTTCCATTTAATTGTGTGGTAATTGTGTGTGAATCTGGATCTGGGATGTTGGCACAGCATCCCTCGTTTCCTGTTTTATTTTGTGGGTTTGTGTTTGCCATTTCATTTTAAAGCGTTGGCACTTCAGTGTGTAACACGTGAGGAAATATTTTCCCAGAGTATAGCTAACAGTGGCAAATAAAACCAGTAAACAACATGAAAAAGGAATATTGCATGGGGTGGAACAGGGGGTGTTTGAAACATGGGTGCTCTGACTGGTTTGGATCTTTGAAATATGCACTGTGGAAGTCCTTGCACTTTGGTTTAAATGCTGTTTTCTCTAAACCTGCTTTTATTCAAAAAATCCTCTGACTACAGTAATTATCAGCACATCTTTAGAACAGTCTCAGCAGCCAGGCCAGATGTTGGTACTTAAATATTTTGAATTTAAAGGGAATAATTGGCACAGGTCGCCAAGAGAAGCTGTGGCTGCCCCTGGATCCCTGGAAGTGTTCCAGGACAGGTTGGATGGGGCTTGGAGGAACCTGGGATAGTGGAAGGTGTCCCTGCCTGAAGGAGGGTGGAATTATATGGTCTTTAAGGTCCCTTCCAAGTCAAACCACTCAAGGATTCTATAATTATAAGTGCAGTTCTTACAAATATAATCTCAATTTATTCTGCATGACCTAAAACAGGGAGAAAAATCATATAACTTGAGTGTCTTGTTTATTATAAAGGATCCTTGACGTGGTGATAAATTGGGGATGAGTGTCATGATCAGATGACCAGGATATATTTCAATTACAGATGTCCTAAAGCTGTAAAGTTTGAAATGAACTTTGTTACTGCAGTTAGGGAGAGGACAAAAACAATGCAAACACACTTTTAAACTTCGCAAGCACACTTTTTTAACTTTAAACTTTGGGGTTTATTTTTCCTGACTAGAAGCTACTCCAGTGAGGAACAGAGTGGTTTTATACAGACTAAAACCTGCCAGGAAAACTCAATTGATTTTTTGATAGAATTTCCAACTTAGTGCATGAAGCAAACATAACAGATGTAAAATATTTGTATACAGCCTCACTACATGTTAATTGAGAGTTTATCCAAATGTGTTTGGCTAAAAGCTGCCGTGTGGGTTGGATCTGGTCTGTGGGGGTGTAAACAAGCTCTAAAGCCAGAGTGTGGTCAGGGCTGGCTGGAAGGGGACTAAACCTTGCTCAGCTCTGGGGACAGTGCCATGTGTCTGCTTGAAAAATGTACCTTCATCCTTTTTTCAAAAGACCCAGGAAAACAAGGGCAGCATGGGAGAACAAACTGGAACGGAACCTGGACTAAAACCCACCTGCTTAAACTTCTGCTGCTTTAACCCAAATTTGGAAGGCCTTCTGCATTTATGTGCTTCTGCTACCCCTCACCAAGACACTTCTCCAGCAACCCCCAGAGACAGGTTCCTGTGGCTGGAATTAAAGCCAGGATCTGACTTGAGGCCTCAGACACATTGTGGCTGTTCCTGGATTCCTGGAAGTGTCCAAGGCCAGGTTGGACAGGGCTTGGAGCAGCCTGGGAGAGTGGAAGGTGTCTGGATGGGCCTCAGGGTCCCTTCTAATCTAAACCAGTCTGGGATTCTGTGATTTCAGGATTAATACTGTAGGAGAAAGCTGCTGAACTCAGGGGCCTGTCAGACCATGGAATGTTCTCTACCAGGAAAAATAAAAGCTTAGTGATTTCGGTTTTCTTTAAGGAGGAGGGTGTGGATTTTCTTTAAAGAAGGGGAGAGGCTGTTGAGCAGTGAGATTATGTAGGTAGATCTGAGCACTGAGTCCATTCCTTTCCCCTTTATAACTAATATGAGTCTTTGTCACAAAAGAAAAATACCAAGACGTACCATTTGCGAAAGGGTTTATAGTACAGTATATCACCCTATTATGAATGACAGTATTTAAATGGTTGGGTAGAGAACTGCAGAACTGCTACAAATCAAGGAGCTAGATTAACATCTAATGCTCTCTTCTGTGAATATTTGGGGGGCGGGGGGGGAGATTAAGGAATCTTCAAGTGCAGGAGGTATTGGAAAGAAAAATCAACTAAAATCACCAAAGTGGTTGAGTTGTTTAGAAATCAGAAATTCTGCTGTCTGAATGAGCAATACATTGGAACAGAGGAGAATTGAAGAGTAGGGATTGTTTAAGGTGGCAGGTATCATCACTTTAGGAATCAAAATTGTACAGGCCAAATTAAAACTTTTTCCTGAGGAGGGAGAGATGCACTCAAAATCCTTGACTAAAAGCTGAGCTTTGAGCAAACTGGGTGAACACTCTTCTTCAAGGATGCAAACTGAGTAAATGCAGAGATATGTATGGTTGGTGTGTTTAATGTTACATACACGAGTCTGAAGATCTGGAGTTGTTGTGTGTGTAAAAAAAAAGACTTTGTGTGTGAAGGGTATAGATTCCTGTGCTGTGTCAGGCAGGTGAGCTGCACAACCCCTTCCTGCTGTGGCAGGAGAGATGTGCATCCATCCAGTGCTGAAGTGTGTCCAGTGTTCTGAGAACTGACATTTTGTGTTTGCTTAAGCTAATGCAAGGCAAGGAACTACTTGGGAACATTTTATGAATTTCCCCTTGGCACAGCAAATGTCGCTGTGCATTGGGAATTCGTGGCAATGCTGGATTTTGTAGATAGGTGCACAGTCACTGTTGTTTAACCTTGCAGCACAGTGATTGCTCTAAGTAGCTCCTAACACAGATTAAATCACAGTTCCTACTAAGGGATGCTTTCTAATGTTGATTAAAAACATTGTTTTTACCACCACATGTTGTGGTGTTTTGAAGCAAGAGGTTTCTTACCTGTTTGTGCAGCACAAGAATTCCAAGCTCTCTATTTTCTGCAGCAGGTGAAGGCAGACCAACGCAAGGGGCTTTGAAGTCAAGAGAAGAGGGGAAAGAATGACAGTGGGATAGAAAACAGAAACTGAGGGACTGGGCTCAAATGGAAAGTTGTGCTGCTGTGAGAAGCAAAATCTGTGTTAAACAGGTGAGAGGGAGGAGGGAAAACATTGAACAAAGACTCTGAAGGAGATGGGAAGTGAGAATAAAAACCAGGTGATGCTATCAATAACATCAGGAATCTTGAGGGTCTCTGAGAGAGCAGCCCAGCAGTGCCCAGAGGTGTTGGTTCTGGAGGTGCTGGTATCTCCAAGCAGGAAGCACCATGATTGATTCCTGGCTGGAAGTGACACCTCAGTGCCCCTGGAGCTCCTTGTTGGTGCCTGGAGCTGGTTCCAGCTGATCACTCCCAGAGCTCTGGGTCTGTAGAACAGACTCCCTGGAGCTGATGCATTCATGCTGTCAGAGTGCTGAGCTTGCCACTGCTGGAGTGTTGGTCCAGAGTAGTTCTGGAGGTCTTAAAATGTTTGCCTGAAATACAATGGGAATTTGAAACCACAGAGAGTAAAGAAAGAGGAAATGAGGAGAGGCAGCATCTCTCCGCCTGGGGTGTGGAAGGACTGAATTTAACAGGGGATGACTTGAGGGCAGATCAGCTCTCAGACACACTTAGAGAAGGGTGGTGCTGGACAGAAGCTCCAGGAAGCAGTGAATCTTCCCTGTGTTATACTGGTGTGTGCTTGGAGAACTTGGCTGCCAAAGAAGCCCCAGTCCTGAACTCAGGGCATGGATTGGAACTTCTAAAATCAGGTTTGGTTTAAGGTTTGCTCTTTCACTAAAAATGCTTTTTTGCATAGGTAATTTCTCCCCCAGCCTCTGTGAATGGTGTCCTGGTCCCAAAGAGCTCTGGTGTGGCATCAGCAGTGGTGGCACAGGAGTTTTGCTGCACTGTTCAGGTGCCTGCTTGGCTTCCCCTGGCTCTTGTTCTCTCCATTTCCCACTCCAGCATGGAGACAGGTGACGGATGGCTGAGGCTTGGAGCAACCCAGTCTAGTGGAAGGTGTTCACAAACTCTGCTGTGTGGTTCTTTTATTTGCTTTTAGCTGTTCTAGGTAGGGTTTGTAGATTTACATTTGGTATTTTAAGTGGTTGTTTGTTTTTTTTTTTTTTGGAAGGTCAGTGAACATCTCAGGTTTCTCTGTTAAAAACAGAAGTCAAACATAGAATCACAGAATGGTTTGGGCTGGAAGGGCCCTTAAAGCTCATCTTATTCCACCCTCTGGAACACTTTCCACTAGAGGGATAAATTGCATGAGGATTTTTTTCACCCTGCCTCATCAGTGGGGATGGGAACAACATGTGCTGTGTTGGTACCAAGTGCAGGTGGGCTCCTGCTCCATCCTCCAGCAGAATGTTCCACCTGCAGTCTGTTCTCTCAAATCAGGGATTTTCAGTGTTGCAGACACATACGAAACTTCACAAAGCTTGTCAGAACACCCCCTTGGTGTTCCTGCCCCTCCACTGAACTTGGTTGATGTTGAACTTAAAGCTCTGAAAGGCTGGAAAGGTGACTTGAGGTGGTGTCTCTTAGAAACCTGTTGAAAATGCAAACAGAAGCATCATTTTAAAATCCTTTTGGTTGGTGTAGGACTGATGTGATGGATATGAAATGTTTGCTAAAGTGAAGAAATTATCAGCCCTTTTAGTAACAGGGGCTTTCTCTCTACCTGCACCTTTTCCTTGCTGCCATCTCACGTACCTCGACTGCTCTCTGGAGATGGAGATGCTGCTGTAGGAAGAGCAATCCTTGGGTTACATGCCAAAAAGTGAGAGCATTAATCTGAGGTGAAAGCTTTATTTACCTTTGGGTTTATTGTTTGCTTTCACCAGCATAGCCAGGACTGTGGGACTCTTTCTGCTGTCCAGGCACTCAGGTGTCTGCTCTCCTTTGTTTGAGTGGGGGTAAGCACTTTGCCATTCTTTTCCTCAGCTTCTGTTCCCACATAACAAGATTTCCATGTAAGTGCAGAGAAGGGATTTGTTCCTTGTACAACCAGGGTTAAATAAAATTCTAAAATAAAAATAATTTAAGAAAATATTTTAAAAAAGGGGAGGGGGGTAAGACATCAACCTGCACAGAGCAAATTTCTCTCCTTAGCCCCAAAAATTTCTCTGTGTGTGTGTCCAGCAGCCTGACAGGTTTCAGGAGTGTGTTGGGAAGAGTCCTTGATTGTGGGATTGTGGGAGCTCCTGGTCAGAGCTCAGAGGGGCATCCATCCTTCCCTCCTTGCAGGCTCCAGAGAGCATTCCCTCCTGGCAGGGAGGGGTGGCCTGGGGTGCTGTGCAGGGAGAAGGCACCTTCTGTGCCCTGTTTCAGAGGTTTGGAAGGACAGGAGTAGGAAATGGAAGTGACTGGTTACACCTGCTTTCCGTTTCCTTTAATTATCTCCCCACTGTGTGCCTGTCCCTCATTAATGGGGATTGTGTCTCGTGCTGCCTGGGAAGAGCTGGCCCCATTAAACCAGTTATAATAGCAACAAATTAATGCTCCCCTGGCCTTTTTCCTGGGCTGGGTAAAGGATAATACATCAGCACAAACCACTTGGACATAGCACAATTTAAATATTTTAGCGATGCCTTTCTGTACGTATCTGGCCAATTTTCTCCCAACTTCTTGGCAGTGTTGGTTTTCTAACATTGCTGCCCAAGAAACGTGGCTTTCCCTGTTGTTTAGATTTGAGGTTGGTTCCCTTTCAGCTGAAAGGGATCCCAGCAGTGGTGCTCCAAGTAAAAATGACTTTGTTCTCTGCTATGTTAAATTGGCTGGTTAATTCTGGTGTTATTTACCCTGTAATTCATTAGTTTTACTCTACCATTGGCAGCTGACAGGCTGTAATTTCATGCCTTGCAATAAAAGATGTCTCATAATCTGCTTCATTTAGCAGCAAGAGAATTTAATGAAATTAACTGCAGTCCTAATTATGCCAGTGAATACTAAAGACTGCTATCAAGTTTCCTCAGAAAAGGACAAGGTCCACCTTATGAAGGATTTAGAATATAATTTCCTGGGAAAAGTTGCAAATGTCTCCTTCTATTGGCCAACAAGGGCCAATTACAAGTGCTGATACGACTTTAATGAACTAGTTTGTTCTGAGGATATCTCACAAGGAACAATAATTTTTTATTTTTGAGCAAGTTTTTAGAGGTTTCCCAGAACAGCTGATCTCGGAGAATTTGGTGGTTTGCTTCTGTTTTGAAGCCTTCCCCCCTATCTTTTGTGGTGCCTTGCTCTGAGGGTTAGGAAGTGAGGAGGAGGCAGCTCAGGTGTGGGGTGAGGGGAGTGGGGTTTGGAGATCCTAACCTGGAGGACCTCGGGAAACTTGTCCTCATGTGCTGTGATTCACTGGAAGTTCATAGCTCAGTTACACAAGCAGCACAACCTGCTGGCATGAGAAAACTCAGGAGGGAACACAGGAAGGCTGGGCTGGATGGGGCTTGGAGCAGCCTGGAAGTAGAAGGTGTCTCTGCCCATGGCAGGAAAGTGGAAGGAGATGAACTTTAAGGTCCTTTCCAGTCCAGACCATTCCAGGAGTTCTGACATTGCATGAAAGGAGAAGGATTGATCCCGAGGAGCATTCCAAGGGCTGAGGCACCTCTCTGTGATTTTCTCAAAGGTTTCTACTGATCCACATTTTTTGTTGCTGTTGTTGTTGCACATTCCTGACTCTGCACTGAAAAAGTCTTTCTCTATTAGCTGGCAACATTTCCTTGATTCCCATTCCAAAGCATCGGTCGATGCATTTGCCAAATGTGCTCTGCCTGCCTCCTGAGCACCGCCACACTCCGACAACAATGATGTGAGATGTAACCGCCAGTTTATGGCTTAAATGATGTTAAATGTAGTTAATTGGAAAAACTTTTAACTGCAGAGAATTTCCCTGTGAATAGCCTTCATAATAACCATCTCTCTATAAAACGCAAAATGCTTTGCTCACAAGGACAACGGGACTATAAAGGTGAAGTGTATTGATCAAATTACCTGAGATAATAAACTTCGGATGAATAACTCCTCTATTGATGAATGGGACAAGTCTTCCCTTTTTTTCCCTAATCCTCTTGGTGTGATGGGAAGGCAGTGGAGAGAATGGTGTTGCAGAGTGTGAGGTTGTTTCAAGCCTAGTTTATGTTTTCAAGTTGAGGAGCTGCGTGAAATTGTTGATGGAGAACAGCATTGGATTTTTTTACTGATTCTTTTAAGCTGTAATTTGTTGAAAGTACAATAATCTTCCTTTAGATAAAAAGTTATAGGACCACATAAAAGTGAATATGTATGGGGGAAGAGACTCAAAATGGTCATTATTTGCAGCAAAGCCAGATAAAGAGGGAGCAGTGAACTCCTCCATACACGTTGGTGAAGATGGAGGTCAGAACACAGCTGGATTTGTGCTCGTGTCAAAGCAGAGAAGAGTTACAGCCCCAGAAAAGAGGGAGAATGTGGTGGAAGGGAGCTCAGAAGCAAATGACAGGTTCTGGGTTTTGTTGCTTGGTGCATCCTCATTCCTCTGCTGCAGGGATTTCATGGGATTGTTACAATTATGGGAAACAAAGGGAAGGGGATGGGTGAATCTGCCTTTCCCAGCAGCTTGAGTTTGGGATTTGACCAGAGGTGTCAGCTACCTTGGCAACTTCAGATAAATAACTCCAAATAAACCTAATGCAGACCTTAATATTTCAGAATACAAACAGAAAACTCTATTCAACGTGTACTAATCCTCTGTAATTGCATTTATTTGGTGAAGGATTAAATGAGAGCTGCAGGGAATGGGATTGATTTAAAGATTTTGGTAATGGAACAGGGGAGTTGGAAGGAGATGATCTTTAAGATCCCTTCCAGCCCAAACCATTCTGTGATTTTGAAACATTTTCAAAATTATTGGTCAAAGTGGGGAGGGACAATACAGGTGATTAAGACATGGGTGATTTTGCAGTGTGGTGTGTTGCTGCCAAGTAAAAAATGCTGGAAGTTCAAAAGAAGTTCAGAAGATCTCAGGGATCTGCTCAGCAGATTTTGGTGGGAAGAACTCAACCATAAAAGCTTGGCATAAGCCTTCCAACTTAATGCAAAAGGGGAGCAAGGAAGTAAATATGTTTTGGATTTGGACTTGGTTATGGTGAGGGAAGGTGTGGAGTTGATATTCAGAATAGCACAGGAGCTCATGGTGGGTGATATTACTGTTTGTCATGTTACCTAGAAGATAAACACAGTTGACTGCTCTATGGGCTTATGGTGTTTAAGAATTTTTATTTTCAGATTTTGAAAGGCTCCATCAAAGTAGACAAACCTTTAATTGTAGCTGAATTTGTCCTTGTGATACACTTTAAAATCAGGAGACAGCAATTGGAATTGAAGTTGTTAAATTATGGAGTCTCTCTGTGAAGTCTGTGTAGCAAGATATTTTTATCTTCTTTGGGAAGTCTTGAAAGATGGAGCTGAGCAAGGTGGGATATGAGGAAGGCCTTGGGTATCAACAGGACAAACGAGGGAGGGATCCAGGCACTGGAACGGGTTTCAGAAAAGCACTGCCGCGCCTGAGCATGAGAAGAGTGAAGTGAACCATTGAACCACACCATTCAAGTCCAAAACCATAAGTATTAGTAAAAGAAATCCTGTTTAATAAGGCAATAACCAAGACCGCATAGTAAGACCGAATAATAATAATCATCAAGGCCCAAATATTAGTTATATATAATAATAATCATGTTTTTGCAGTGAAGGGCTTAAATAATGTGTCACCCAGCCTGATTATTTGACTGTGTTGTCTTATTTCATTTGATGCATATAAATTATGGAAAAGTGACCTAAAAGGTCATACACCATGAATGAACCAAAATCTTGTGTCATTAATACACTTCACAGAGATTTGAAATAGGACTTAGTGTGAGAAACAGACCCAGAGCTGGAATCCCTTGTTCTACAGAGTGGAAGAAATTATTTTTTAAAAAGTTCTGATGTGAAACATCATGTGGGTGTCGTCATCTTGTTGTTTCATATAAATATGGATAATTACAGATACACAAACTCACATATAGATGAGACCTCTCTCTATAAAATATGTAAGTAAAGAACATTATCCTGTAGAAATGTAAAAGCCAGAGCAAAGGGCAGCCGAAGCAAAACGTGGATTTGAGAATATCCATGGATTCAAAAGGTGGGAGCGAGACAGGTCTGCAGCTTTGGAAAGAGATTAAGAGGAGCCTTCTTTTAATGGGCAGGATTGATTCCGCAGGGATGTTTGAGTCTGTGTCAAGCACGAGGCATGGGGGCAAGAACTCGAGCTGGAGGAGAGGCCAAGCACCACAGGAGCGTGGCTGGAATCTGAACAGTGATAAAACAGACATTTTTATTATGTTACATGCAAAATTCAGCTCATGTTATTAGCAAGCTTTAGCTTGGCTGAGGGGTTTTAGAGTTCGTCGTTCTCATTTTCCTGGCAACCTTCAAACTTTGGAAGAATACCGTCCAGTTGACGCTGCTGAGCTGCACCACCAAACTTTCAGCACCCAGAATGAAAAGCTCGGTTGGGAAAATGTGAAGCAGATCAGAAGCCCCGGGAGGCAGCGAATTGGTGTGACAAGGAGGCTTTGATGTCCCTAATGCCCATTGTTTAATGCTGGGGGTTTGCTTTTAAATGCCAATGCACAGCATGGAGGCCTGGCCCTCCCATGGCGCCACAGAGGGTGCCTTGGGTGGCAGGGGGGAAAGGAAGGAGGAATTTTCCATCCCACCAGCACAAAGTTGACAGGGACGAAGGCTTTTGGAGATCTTTTTTAAGAGATTGTGGGGCAAAGCGTGCAAACCCAAAGCCGGCGTGCTGTGTGTGCGGGCGTGCAAGGGAAAGGTAGCAGTCAGTCAGGTTTTATCTCTTAATGAATAGAGACTGCTGAAGTAAGGGTTAGGTAATTGAGTTTATAATTAATTAGCCATAACCCTCATCAGATAAAGCAGTTGTCGAGATTTTTTTTTATCTCCTTTCTCTCCCCAGGGCCTGCCCTTCTTTGTCCTTGTGCTGACAGCCAGCACTTATCTCAGGCCTTCTCCATCCCGTGCCCGTCAGCCCCTCCTCCCCTGGGCTGGGCTTTGGTGGTCAGCAGGGCCCCGTATTGTCCTGCCAGGATCCCAATCAGCCCGGCTGTCGTGGTGGGATGATGAATTAGCAGTAGGAGTTAACGTGTAGGTGAGCTCCAGATCGGAGTCCTGATAGCTCCTGCCCGGCTTCTGTGCGTTCGTCACCCTGCCCGGCGCTGATCCGCCACTGACACTTTGCAACAAAGAAGTTAAAAAGGTGGATTTAGCCAAAGAAATGGGGCATTTCTCCAGAAAGTTGGGACGCTGACAAAGGACCCTTAATTTCTGCCATGCGATTCACCTCGACAATACCGGGAAAATAAATTAGATTTTGCTCTGTTTTCTTTTGGTGGCCTTATCACCCTTATGTTGTGGGTTGAACTGGTTCGCTTGCAGGAGGGGAGAAACTTCAGCCACCTATCTTAAAAGCATCAGGATTGTAAAAGGTGTCGAGTCCCTGCCCCTTTAGATGGATGAAGGGGACTTGGATGTCAAATTTTCTCCTCCATCAAAGCCGTGTCCTTTCACGGATGCACCGAGGGAGAGGAGCTTTGCTCCTGTGTTTACAGGTGGCACTGGGATGGGTTTGTAGACAGGTTACCTGCTGGAGGAGAACAAGGCTCAGGAGCAAGTCTGTGGCTTTTCCCTTCATCTGGAGTTCTTGAATTGGAGATGAAGACTCTTGCATCACAGTATTGACTCCAGGCTTCGAATGAGCACTGGTTCTCCTTAATCTGAGTGTCAGCACTAGGAAATGTAACTCAAGTCTCTCAATGCAAGAAAGGCTTGATTCTTTTTGAAAATACATAAAGCATTATTCTTCTGTGGTCTCTTTAACAGACTGGTAAAGTTTTCCTCTTTCTTTGGCATTTCAGCAGCAATATACATTTTTAGTTTGACTGCAACTCTTTTGGGATTTGAGCTTCCATGGGCACACCTACCCCTTTCTAGGATCTTCCTGGAAGTTGGATTAGTAACATATGAGTTAAGCTCCATTTAAGATGGCACAGTGCAAATGCATAAAAGACATTGCTAATGGCAGAGTGAAGCTGTTCCAGTTTGGAATAACAGCTTGGCCTAGTGGGTCGTAGAGCCCTGCAGCTGCTGTGCTGGGATGCTTGTGGTTTGTGAAGCCACTCAGTTGTGCAGGATGTGCATCTCATCCCAGCACAGGAAAGCAAATCCTCGGGTACCTCACTCCTAATTGATAGGAAGGGTGGAGGAAATTTTTCTGTGGCATGTTTGAGACAGGAGAAATTCCAGTTAGGGCTGCAGAAATGTGTTCTTTCCCACCAGGTTCAAGTATTGGAGCAAATATCTAAAGGGGCTGTGAAATCTCCACCTTTGGAGGTGGCTCAGAGTTTTGAGTTTGCATCTTGCCGCTGGAGGTGAACCAGAGGGAGCAAAGAGCCTCCTCATCCCCTGAAGAGACACTCAGTTGTGTGTTCTGTAAGTGAGAGAAACCAAGCATGAGCACAGTGGAAGGAAAGAACATAATTATCACCCCTGATGTAAGAACTGCGCCAAAATGTTTTCCAGGTTGAGGATTTATATTGCAAATGAACATCAACCTTGGATGGTGTTACCTCATGCAGAAGGGTAACTAAATGCACATTATTTTTAATTCTGTGGAACAGTGGAAGGAAAAAGCTTTTGCTCTGAATTTTCCTCTGAAATGTAAGAGATGGGGAAATTCTATCCCTGAACAATTTTTTTTTTTTAAAAGCAAAGCTGGCAGTGTCTTCTGGAAAACATGTGAGGATAAATAGGATGGATTCAGCTGGGTTGGTCTCATGTTCACATGTTTGGTTTTATGATAGAAGAAAATCCTTCTTGTTTAGATTTTTATTTTGGATTTTGGATTTTTTTATTTAATCAACAGCATATTGCAAATAGAGATATAAAAAAACCTATAATATATATTTATATATATTATATATTATATATATTATATATTATATATTTATATAGAGGCTAAAAAATATATGTTAATGTAGTTGTTTCAAGTTTTTCTTTTGAAAATGCACTTTTTTTTTTCTTAATGCCCATTTTGCTGTAGATATTAGAGAAAACTTGGTATAGTAGATCAACTCAGTTTCAGGCTTTCTAGTTGCCTTTGGTAAAGGAAATGATGTGCTTTGTACCTAAAGGAATGTTTAAATCAGGTTTTAGCTGTGATCTTCAAGTGTTCAGATCTTCAGAAGCAAGTGGAGTATATTATAGGACAAGTTAAAGAGTATCCATACTTTAATTGATACTAAGATTCATTGATGCTAAATAGAGAGTTAAGGAAGAAAGAAATGAATAGGATTTTGTCGCCTTCCAAAACTTAGGAAATAGGCCCATAGATTGGGATAAGGGTAGGGAGAGATCCTTCACCATCTGGTCCCTCTATCTATGGGGTCAGTCCTTCAGGAACTGACCAGTGTGGGTCCCTCTATCCATGGGGCCACATGTCCTGCCAGGAACTGCCCCAGCACGAGCTTCTCAATGGTTCCCTTGTGCATCTCCCTGCTCTGGTGTGGGGTTTTCTGTGGGATTAAGGTAGATCCCAACCCCACCATGAACCCCATGGGCTGCAGGGCACACCCTGGGCTCCACCGCAGGTGGTGGAAGCAGAAAAGGCTTGAGATGGGTGCTGTAGCCTCATTTTCTTTGCCGTTTTAACACTGGGGTTTTCCTGGGATGTTTTGTATCATTGTTTGAAGTCTGTGAAGATGGGAAGTAGGAGAATGTTTCTGAAAGGCTGGGTGAGAGTTATCAGTGCAAATAAAGTTGGAATGAAAGAGCTGGGCTTGATGATCCTTGTGGGTCCCTTCCAGCTCAGCATATTCTGTGATTCTGTGACTCCCTGCATTTTAGGAATTTGAGAGCTTTTGAGGCATTCAGGCTTGCAGGGAAGCAATTTCAGGGCAGTGAGAAGAGAGTAAAACCTTCCCTTTCAGGTAGCCTGGGTAAATCTGCAGGGTTAATTTCAGTTATGACTTACTTGAAAATTTGTCCTGATTGTAGGGAACAAAGAGATTGGGCTTTTTCCCTGGAAGGTGTCCTGGGAAGCTGTGATTCCCCAGGCCACACCAGTGCTTTTTTTCCCCCCACTCCAGTGATTTCAGAGCAGGGATTGATGGGCCCCTCTTTCTTAACGAGTTTGCTGAATTGATTTTATCATTGCTTTTTGTCACTTTCCTAGAACTAACCTGGAAATGACCAAAAAAAAAGGTCTGACTGACTACACCCAAGCATGGGGTGTTAAAGTTGGTAGGACCTGGGATCGTCAGCAGCCATAATTGACAAATAATACCCCTCATAAATACTGCCAGTCTTTCCAATTAGTTTTCATCTCAAATTCGGGATGCAAAATGATGGCCTGTCAAGTGACAATGGATGACAAAAATTAATAAATTGTCTTCTAAATAGTATGGACACTTAAGAAAAATTGGGCAGCCAATTTAGCACAGCATGAACCGGGGGGAACCTTTTGTACTGTTGCCGTGCCACTAATGTTGTCTGGGTCTTTATTAATGGTGCTTGGCTGCTGCTGACAGTTTTGTTGCTACTGGCAACTTTCTTCATTAAAATTAAAGCCAGCGTCAAATCCCATTAGCTGCACTCTGGGTACCTTGCATTTTTATTTATATATATTTATATATTTTTATTTTTTTTGTCTTTACAAACACGTTCTTTTTCTATAGGAAGTTGGGAAAGGTGGTTAAAAATTAGTGTTTCGTCTTGTCCACAGCTGATCACTTAATAAATAATGGATTATATTGGGGTTTTTTTGAGGGTGATTGTCTCCAACATTTTACAGCTTGCCTAGTCTACAGCCAAGTAACTGCACAGAGAAATCCATAAATGAGCTTTATAAATTACCTTTTCTGAACATGGTGTTCTTCTGTGTTGCCTGCAAGCCACTTGGGTCTGGGATACTCTCTCATAAAACGATCGTAGCCTCTGGAGAGGCTTCTGTTCTTGTTGTCTCCCTCTGAAATTTTAATGAGGTTAAAAATGAGGGATCAACATGTGTGTGAGACCACTCTTGAAAGGAAAATAAAGTGTGTATCTTTACATGATTTTGGGAAGGAACAAATATCTTTGTGGAAACATCTTTTGAGTTTCTGCTTTAACAAGTCATGGATTGACTCCTTAAGCTGAAGGAGGGCAGCGTTGGATGGGATATTGGGAAGGAATTGCTCCCTGGGAGGGTGGGGAGGACCCTGGATCCCTGGAAATGTCCAAGGCCAGGTTGGACACTGGGACTTGGAGCAGCTTGGGACAGTGGAAGGTGACCCTGCCCATGTCAGGGGTTGGGACTGGGTGATCTTTGGGCTCCCTTCCAACCCAAACTATGCTGGGATTCTGTGACTCCTTTTAATAAGTCTTAATAAATAGAGGAATAAGTCTGAATAAACAGACAGCACATACTAACAGCCTCTGCCTTATCTGCTGTCACTGCTGAGTATTCTAAAGCATTAAAAAGCTGAATGACCAGTGCAGTAAATTCCCAAGGCAATCTGTATTCTGCCTTTCAGATCTCACATGAAGAAATTCAAGGCTTTGCAGGGAAAAATATGGGGAAATTAGGGAATTTTTTTTTCCAGGAACATCTCTCAGATGTCCTTCCAGGAATGCTCAGAGTGGAATGTGGTCTTTCACTCTTTGTGGTGCATCACACTTTACTACTGCATTACATCTCAGCTTTTTCTAGGAGCAGAGATTTCTAAGAGGATTTAGTCACTGCTACCTTCGTTACAACATCTTATTAATTGTACTGCTCTGGGCTTGGGGGCCAGACCTCCCTGTCTGGTGTCACATTGTGTTCCTGACATCATTTGGGTACAAGCCAGGGATCCAAAAATGTGTCATCTGCCTCCAGATTCTCGAGGCTTCTGATAGATGGAAATGTGTCATGAAGTGCAAAATATGGCTTGGGTTTACATCTCTTGGAAGGGTTGCAGTAGGTGGTGTTTAAGGTCCCTTCCAACCCAAAGCATTCCAGGATTCTGCATCTCTCTGGTGGGGACTGGATGGAGAGAGGTCGACTAAAGTCTCCTGATGACAGCTTGGTTTTGCTGTTGTCACCATAGAAATGTCTTTGGATTCAGGAATTGGGATGGTTGGGTTTCTGTCCCAGGGGTAGCACCATGAAGCTGCAGGTAAAGGCAGGCTGAAGGCAGTGCCAGTGGGTTCCTTACAGAAAGCCAGAAGTGCTGAATCCAAAACTCCATTTAAACATTCACTGTAATGGCTGTGTTTGGGAATGATCCCATGTGGTAAGTGATAAACAATTAACAGTTCAAATGGTCTTTTAAACTGGTGCACTTTTGCAGCAATTTTTGGGCTGAAAGATGTGCTCAAATCTGGATTTCAATTTGGTTGAAATGTGAGTTGAGTGACCCTATCATTCACTATGATAGAAATGAACTAAACTGGTGACATCAAATTAGCATCCATCTAATAAATCCAAGCTGTGCTTTTATCTCTTCTGCTAAATCTTCTTGGTTTAAAAAAATAAACAGAAAAAAGGTGTCAGTAGTTAATTGTTGACTGAAGCTTAATATCTGTTGAAGCAAATGAGCCATGAAATATTCTACACAGGAAATATTGTATCTGGAGTGATTTTAACATTAAAACAATATTATTATTTTTAACTTGCTGACACAATATGCAGAATCCTTTCTTTTGAAATCACTCTGATTAATGTTAAGCTTGGGAAGTGGGGGAGGAGTGAGTGCTGTATATAAAGCAAGGCAAGCCAGGACAAAACCAGCCTTTTCTTCTCAGAAGAAGAATATTAAATAACAATAAACAAATTTTGGTGTGTCTTAGGTTATTGCTTCAGGAATCCTAATAATAACCTTATCAAAAGCATTGATTTATAATTTCTCAGAAAAAGTTCTTTCAGATGACTGGCACTGCCAATGTCTCATGTTTTGTTAACTCTAATTTCTATAACAACTGCTGTAGTAAAAATGAGTGAGTTCTGCTTCTGACAGCAGTAATTTTGCCTTTTTGCTGTAACAATTTAAGAACATGGGGTGAAAAACCTGTACTTGAAAGTTGGTTTTAGGTTGTACCCTTAAATCCTGGGAAATGGCCTTGGGTAGGTTTTCCCTGGGTTCAGAGAGGTGTTGGAGATGTGGAGATGCCTTGGTGTAAAAGAATCATCAAAGCACAGAATATTCTGAGCTGGAAGGGACCCGTGAGGATCATTCAGTCCAAATCCTGACCCTGCACAGACACCCCAGCAGGCTGAGGAGGTGGTGGGGTTGGTTTTTGAGAAAAATTTTATACCCTGTAAAAAATCTTCTTCCAGTGTGACTCAAATCATGGTCCTTGGCCAAGACTAGAAGGTTTTTGAGTGAATTACCTGCAGGTTTTTATGTTACATAAAATTCATAAATGTTTTAATGTATTCCCAGTGGAAGCCAAAATGATTTTGTTTTTAGGTGATAAAGTGCAGATCGATTCATTAAGAAGAAAGAGCAGACAGTTGTGCATGCTTTGAAAAGGGCTGTTGAAAAAGATGTGTCTCTGCTGCACCAGTAGATAAATCATTTTTATCAGCTGTTTAGCTCCATGACTACTCACATAGTGTAGCAAAGGGATGTGGTTGTAGCTGTCTCTTCATGCAGTTGTCCTGTGTGTCTTGGCATGCTCTACTTTTCTTAAAGTATTTCCCTCATGTTGAAGATGGAATTTACATTTTTTGCAGCTTTTCTTGAGAATGTGAAACGTGATTTTATGAACTCTAGGAAACAGGATCCAGTATGGAAGGAATTTTTCCTCATTAGGTTCCTGATTTGTTTTCTGCTGTAATGATGAGAGGACAGTGTCCAACATACATTAAGTGCATCTCTGAAGGACCATCACCACCTTCATTCCCATTCCTCTGAGTGAGCTGGACATCTCAGGAATATCACCAGGAAAGCCCATTTCATCTATTTTCCTTTCTTTGTCCTGGCCTTGGGAGAGATTGGAGGAAAGGGAGCACGGAGTGTGGATGGAATCCGTGCTGGAGCATCCTGATGGCCTCTGATCACCCACCCTGGTCTAGTGGAAGGTGTCACTGGCCATGGCAGGCACAAGATGAGGTTTAAGGTCCCTTCCAAGCCAAACAGTTCTGGGCTTCAGTGATCTTTGCAATGTTGAACCAGTTCAGTGTGTCCTGGCAGACCCTTCTGTAGTGGGGTCATTGATGCTGATGGTCCTTGACCAGAGGATGAGGTGTAAAAGTAGAAAAACGGAACAATTGGGAAATATTGTTTATTAGAATAATGAAAAAGGTGGCTTTCTACTGCAGAATTAAAACAACAAAACAAACAGGATATTTATTCTCCTATCCCTACAAAAGTTTGAGGACCAGAGGTATAACTGTTCAGCAAAATTTATTTTTAATGGAGGATGCTCTTTTTGATTAAAAAAAAACCAAATTAACATAAATTTAAAAATCCCATTATGGAGCAGAGTTTCTGAGGTTGGTTGTCAAAGGCCTTTTTGGTCCCAAAATTTCCAGACATGAAGTGTGAATCCTTTCTGTACAATAACATGGAACACAGTTTAAGGAAAAAAAAGGAACACACACACACACACACCTTTTTTTTTTCCCCTGCCAGTATTCTTGGGTTTGTTATTCAGCCGATGCTGTATTAAATTGGATTTTGTGTCCATCATTATTAAAATGTGAAGTGTGTCGGTCACAAAGCATACATTTCAGGGCAGTTAGCTGAATAATTCTTTTCTTTATTATCCCAAATTACTGCTGAGCTCTGGAGAGGTGAGCAGTTTAGCCAATTATTGCCATTTGAGCTGGATTTGTGGGTGATTAGCTCCTGGTCGAATTCAGTCCTGGCAAGGGCTTTGAAGCCTTTCCTTGTGTGATTTTCACAGCGGTGAGGTAGGAATAGACGAGGCTAATGACAGGAAGGTCGCCTGGGTGAGGTGACCTGTGGGGGGGGGGCTCGGGTTTAGCAAATAGGGCATCCACAATAACAAGTGTGTCACTAACCCCGCCGTGCATAATCGGAGTTTTATAGGATTGTTGGAGATGCTGACAGCTCAATTAAAGTGTAACCCTTTGTACCATATAGCCCCGGCAGAATGACAGAAATATTACCAACAAAAAAGGGAGGGGACCACAAGGGAACTGGTTAAAGATCCAGGGTTCTTTTTCTTTCCCCCCTCCATTGGAGCCTGCACAGAACGGGCTGCAGAAAGCATCCATTTGTGAAATAATAGGTTGTCCAGGGGAGGGGTATGGTGCCAAACATGGCTACAAAAAAAAAAAAAGCTGCTCTTAAGTGGTCTTCCTGATGTTTCTATGGAAACACTATAGTGTCGGGAGAGAAAGTTAAAATTGGGTTTTAAGCTTTTCATGGCTTTTCTCCCCCAACCAAATCCCTACTTTATATAAAATATGATAAAGAGAATTTCAGGGATCGGGGAACGGAGCGCTCCTGGAAGGAAAAGCAGATCTTCTTCCTAGGAGTGGTAATGCCTCCATGAGGATTCCTTATTTTCCATCAGCCACCCAACACTGTTTGTTTCTTGAGAGAAGTCAATGTTTTGTTGCTTCCTTTTCATGCCTGACCCTTCAGCCATTCCCGAACGTTCCCGCTCTCAGAGCCTTTCCCACAGTTGTGTTTGCTCGCACCGGATCCGCTTCCCAACGCTGTTTTTCCTTTGCCCAAGGTAATGATTTGCATCGAAGTGCATTTCACTGGTGTCAGGGCAACCACAGCTGCCAGTGCCAAGGGGTTAATAAGCCAGCCACTGGAGATTATTAAGGGCTGGGATTCTTTTTTCGTCCTGTTTCTTTAGCAGCCCAGAGTAAGCAGAACTAATCTTAGAAGGCACCAGAGGCAGAAACTACTGCAAGGCAGGAAAATAATGTGGTTTACTCAGTGCTCTGTCCAAGAGGTAAACTGGGGCTAGAGTGAAAGATGTGCCAGTCCCTAAATACCTGATTGCATTTCATAACACACTTGAATGTTCAGCTCCACAGGAGGGATGTGTGGTGCCTCTAACTGTAGAGTTTGGAATGTGCTGTTGACTTCATAAAGTCCCATTTTAAAAATAGTCATAAAGTAGGGCTAAGGGAAGAGTGCCCCTGTCCCAAAGCTGCCAACTGAAGGAGAACTCAAGAACAGCTGGAGGAGCTTGAGCATCAGCTGTGTTGGTGAGATCCAGAGGCTGAAACACTGGAGCAGTTGGTAATCAAGGCCAGGTTGGATGGAGCTTGGAGCAGCCTGGGATCATAGAGGCTGTCCCTGCCCATGACAGGGAATGAGATGGTCTTGAAGCTCCCTTCCGACCATTCTGGGGTTCTGGGATTAAAAATAAAGATGCACTAACAGCGAACGCTAAGTTTGTTCTTCTCATTAACTTTGTCTGTAGTGCTGCTGCTCCTTGCAGGAATTTGGTGGCTGTCCTTTGCTGGAGGTGGCAATCTTCATTGCTGGTGCTGTGATGAACTGTAAGACTTGCTTAATCAGCACTGGCTTTTTTTTTTTCAGTACATCTTTCTAATTTTCTTTCGTAGCTTGTGTGCAGAGAGCTTGGCAAATAATGAGTTGCAGGTTGATTGTCCTTCAAGTTTAAGCAAAGCCATTATCTTCTACTCCTCAAGTCAGGTGTTAGATCCTCTCTGTTCTTTGTCTTCAAATGGAAATCGTGGCTGATCAGCCCCAGCATTAGGTAACCATTCATGGAGTAATTACCTGCTGCACAGTCACTGCCTCGTGTTTGGGAAATGTTAGAAGAGAATTGGGTGCAATGTTCTGATTTTGTTTTCTCCTAAAGGCACAGAACATAGATTTGAATGGTTTCTGCAATGTGGGAGCATCTTTGTAGCAAAACTCTGCTGCTGCTGCTGTGCCAGTTTTTAAGGGAGGTGGGAGTGGTTTTCCATGTGCACAACTGTGGTAAGAACATACAGAGTTTTAGGGGTTTTTTATTGCAATGTTATTGTTAGATACTGAACTTGGAGAAGGTTTGAGCTCTCCTGTTCTCAGAACTCTTCAGAGCCACTCCAGGCTCTTGTAGCCCTTTTTTTTGTTTGTTTTGTGGTTCCCAGTTAGTCCCCAGTTGTGCTTTGCTACTATAAGAGGTCATAGAATCCCAAAATTATTTGGGCTGGAAGGGGCCTTAAACTTCATTTCATCCCACCCCCTACCAGGGGCAGTGACACCTCCCACTATCCCAGGCTGCTCCAAGCCCCATCCAACCTGGCCTGGGACACTTCAGGGATCATGGGGCAGCCACAGCTGTGCCAGGGCCTGCCCACCCTCCCAGGGAGCAATTCCTTCCCAATTTCCCATCTATTCCAATTTCCCTCCAGCAGTGGGAATCCATTCCCCTTGTCCTGTCCCTCCAGGTCCTTATCCAAGGTCCCTCTCCCTCTTTTTTATAAGCACCCTTCAGCTATCAAAAGGAGAGGGAAATTTGCCACAGGTCTCCAGGTGTTAAGACTTAAAAACAGCTTCGTGTCTCATTGACCAGAAGACGAAGCAGCATTCCCTTAAATTCCTGGGGAAAAAAAGTCTGGGGAATTGAGAAAACAAGTTACATTTTTATGGAAGGATTCAAACTACACTGTCAATCTTCAGAAGTTTATTCCCTAGAGGATTCTAGGTTTAGAGGGAACAACCTGGGCTAGTGGAAAGTGTCCCTGCCCATGATAGGGGATGGAATGAGGTGAGCTTTAGGGTCCCTTCCAACCCAAACCATTCTGGGATTCTCTGACTATGGATCAATGATTCCATCATTACCAGCGACTTCCTTTGGCCTGCAGGTATTGTTTGGAGGTAAAACTGAGCTGGTGTCTGCCATATGCTGGAATGGACTTAAACACCAGAAACCTGTTAACAACTAAATCTTGTGGAAGCAAAAACTTCAGCAAAAACTGAAGAATTAATCTCTTGTTTATTATCAGGTGGTCCCAGTGCTGTTGGACAGGCTGTGCAGAGTTGGCTGGCCATTGAATCTTGGGGATTTCACCAGCATTTGTTATCCAGGTTAATAAATTTACAGGAAGTGGGTGTTTTATTGACCAGAATTTGTATGTAACAATTAGTTTGAGATCCTGAGTGGCTGCCTTTGGAGTTTGAAGGAGGAGGTTTTTCATAACCAAGAGTTGCTGGGTTTTTTTTCTGAACAGGATGTACAGGAGCTGTAGAAAATTCCTAGCAGTGCTAGCTGCTAATCATGGCTGTGGGAACTACAGAGCTGGGTGGAAAATTAGGAATTCATGTTGTTAATGATGAAGTGTGAGATAACCTGTTTCATTCTGTCAGAACAGCATCAGGGAAACAATATGGGGTCAGCTAAAAATTAGGGAGGGGAAGAAACAAAAGGCTGGCAGAGGTTCACGCCTCAGCCTTGGCAGTGGGGTAAATTTCTGAAAGAAAATAGAAACCAAAGTGGAATCATGGAATGGTTTGGGTTGGATAGGATCCAGGAAGTTCATCTGATTCTAACCCCTGCCTTGTAGGTACCATATTTCCTTTTCCATAAGGTCCAATCTTGGCTCTGCTGACTTCAAAGACCATTTTTAAGGCTTCTCACCTGCCAGCATCTTCAATGCACCATTAGCATCTTCAAGGGGTCATTTTTTGAAATGCAGATAATTTGCTATTTAAAACTTAAGATATTTCTATAGAACAGATTGATTGTTGTTTTGCCACTGAGTTGTTATTTAAAGCAGGGAAGCTCATGGAAGGCACGTGGAGCAGGCAGATTTTGCTGGTTGCAGTGTATTCAGATGAACTGGCTGTATTACATGCCCTGCTCCCTTGACTGGTGCTGCCTGTGTTGGTTTTTTTCCACCTTAGCTCCAATCAATCCGAGGCTGGCGGCTTTTCATTAGCTGCTCCTGCTCCCACGGTAATGTTGGGATTGCAGAGCCTGCTGGCAGTCTGTAACTTCCCCAGGTGCCCTGGAGCTCAGCAGCCTAAGCTGATTGACTCAGTTAGGGCCCCAGTCCCTAACAGCAAATGCAATCAATAAATCTTTGTTGGTAAATAATTGCTATCGAACAGAGTTTTAATATAAATTTATGAGTGGTGTTTTATCACAGCTTGAGGCTACAGCAAGCCACTGAGTGATGGATTTCAGATCACACTTGCATTCATTACATTAACTTTGTAAGTTATTTAAAGCTTGTACACTTAACATTGCTTTTGGCTTGCAATGACCTCCTGGGAGTAGACGTAGCACACACATTACTAACGGAGAGCCGGCTCCGTTCGCTCCGTGGATCCTCCAGCAAAACCCAGGGACTGAGCTCCGTGCACTCCACTTGGAGCCTTTTTTCTCCAACTCCTTAAAACCACAAGCTGGAGCACTCACCATTCCTCCCATAAACAACACAGAGTTGCAGTTTTGGAGGGAAGGTGGTAAAAAAAAAAAAGGCATTTTGAGGTGTGAAGTTCTTCTCGGTTTGTGTGGAAATCAGAGGTGTTAAATTCTTACTGTTGAGTCTGCAGGCTTTGGGTCAGCTGCACCCAACTACCCATGGAGGCCTGTAAGAAATTAAAGGTTTCATACAAATTCAGGAAAATAGCATTGCCCATTTTTTGACAGGGATTTGAGACAGGGATTGTTTACACTAAGAAAAATGGTATTTGGAATAGAAGATTGTCTTAGTTGCTTACTCCATAGCTTGGGGACTCAATGGGATTTTTCCAGTGTGCTGTGTGTACATGGGGACCTGTTTGGCAGTGACTGGGGATGTGCCCAAGCTGCCTCTGAATTGCCTTGCAGGTACCAGGGGTCAGTGGGAACCCCTGGATCTCATTTCCCTGGCACAGCATCTGATGTGACCCCAATGTAGCCATAATGGGACTGAAGCAAGGGCCTCTATTTTTTATTTTCTTTTAAGTAACATTTCCTGTCATTTGTTGGCCATTTATTATTCTTAAGTGTAGCTAACATTAAAGTGCATTTATAACTGATCTAAACTCTGATTCTAAGACCATTTCTTCAGACCATTGTATAAAATTACTACAAAGTGGTGGCCTTGGGAATAAAAACTGTGGTTTGTATGGGCTGCTTTGCTTTATAGCACTTTAAGTTAGCTCCTTGTATTCAGAGCAGTTTGCTCTCCAGGTACTTCAAGATACTTTTAATTATCACATAATGTGAAAATGATTCTGTTTGCTGAAGGAATGCCTGAAGAAAATGGATTGGGAAGTCAGGTTTGTTAGTTAGGCAGAAATAGGTCCATCATCTGTATTCAGTTCTGAGCTGGGCAGGTTGGTTTTTGTTTGGTTTTTTTACATCAAAGCACAGAGTTCTGCTTTAAAAACATGGTAAAACCTCATTTTGAATAATTTTCTTTATTTAGATCCAAAACTAGAATGTCATAATTCATACTTAGATAGTAACAGAAGTAAGTAGTAAAAATCATGACCACGGTAGACTTTTACTATTTATTGAGATTATAATTGGCATGAATTGAAAATTATGTAAGTAATGACATGTTTTCTGTATAGCAAAGGGGCAGTTAAAAGGTTATGAAATATATACATTTTACTGGTTTTGAAGCCAGCAAAAGCTGAAAAAAAAAAAAAAAAAAAAGCAGAGGGAAAAAAAAAATCACCATTGTGATCCTTACTGCTTTTTCCCCATTAGAAGGTCTGAAGAACAAACCAGCGCAAGGAAACAGTAATTTTTGATCCCCACGGCACAGCACTAACTAGAATTGGGTCCCCCTAAACTCCAGTGCTGTGCTGCAGGTGAGGTATGAAAGATGGGAAAGGTGAAGAGACAGATCACCTCCTATAGACAAACAGGAGAGTCAAAGGCAGAAATAAGCTTTCATTTTTTAATAGAAGAAAACAACGTCTCCAAGCGCTGGCAGGCGGTAATTGGGATGAGCAGGAGCTTTTGTGAGGAGGCGTTTCAGAAGCCCCATTCTCCTTGAAAAAGTTTGAGTTCTAGCAAGGAGCAGCACAAAAAAATACAGACATGTGACCCCCAGACAGGCAGAAAGTTGGGAGTTTGGATGACTGTGCTATTCAGGTGTCCAGCATGAGCTTTTCTTCACGGTCCCATCCGTGGAGGGGGTTGGATTTGGGAAAGGTTCTCCTCTGAAGTTCTGTTCCAGCTGTGCGGCCAGGAGCAGGATTTCTACTTGACTAGAGCTGACCCATGTCCCCTCCTGGCTTTGGGATAGGGTCACTTCATAAAGCTGCAGGTTTAATGGGAAAATAAACAGTGGAACTTACTTTCAAGGTTTAAACCACTTTTAACAAGAACAACTCCATAGGAGTTGGAAGCACTGTGCTTGGTAGGACATCTTTCTATGTTCTGTTTTCCCTTTATTTAATTGCCTTGTACAGTGAGAAGGGAAGAACTTGTTTTACAGGGGTTAGGGAGCTGAAGTTTGTGTGGGGTGGATTCCTGGTTGTCATTTATTGAAATGGACGCGTGTCCACTTTGATCAGAGCTTGATCTGTGACACCAGTGTGTCCCTGTGGTAGGTACTATCCATAGGATCTCCACTGGACATTCCAGTAAGGCTTTGCACAGCCATAATATTGTCTGGATCCATTAGGAACTGCCTACTGGCTGGGGTTTGGAAATTAAAATTTCCTAAGGAAGTGCATTCTTCATTTATTGCCTTGAGTGTTCTACAGCTTGTGGTATTTTATTTTTCAAAGTGAAATTCTGTTTTGCAGCTGAGAACAGGTAGCAGTTCCTGTCTGTTTGTCTGTTGGAACACAATGATGACTTTTAATCTTTGCTGTTGATGAGAAGCTGTGGCTGCCCCATCCCTGGCAGTGTTCCAGGACAGGTTGGACAGGGCTTGGAGTAACCTGGGACAGTGGAAGGTGTCCCTGCCCATGGCAGGGGCTTGGAACTGGGTGCATTTTAATGTCCCTTCAACCCAAACCATTCTGGGATTCTGTGATTGTTGGCATTCATCCCTGACTGAATATGGTGGAAAGGTGATTCACTTGGCCCAGCTCCTTTCCTCTCCAGTCACATCTCTGTCATTAAATTTTCCAGGATTTACTTGAAACACTTTGTATTTGCTCTGGTTTTGTTTTGCTACTCTTGCCTGGGATTGGGGTTTCTTTTGCTGGAATCAGTAGCCAAGAGTGGCTTCCATGGTGGTGTGACCTTTGTGCAGAGGGAATGAGAACACAGATGTGTGCTCTTCTGTGGGCAAGGAAGCACCAGGAGCAGGCTGGAGGGAGGCCACACAAGCAGGACCCTCCCTCAACCAGGGGCTCATAATTTGTTTTAGAGGGCAAGGAAATGCAGAGCATGGTGTGTCTTCATCAGATAGGAATCCATGTGGGTCACACTAAAATGTGCTTTCCTGAGGTGTGGAATTCAATGAAAAAGGATTTTCTACCCATTTGACAAAGCCAGTGGAGGGAATGTGGATTGTGGGAGAGGCAGAATGAGGAGCTTAACTTGCAGGAGAAAGCCTCTCTCAAAATGCTGGCAATAACACTTCTTTCTCTCTGTGTCTTGGGCTGTTGGGTGTTGTCTGGAGGGCAGAAGTTTTCAGAAGAAAAAAGGTTTGACCTTCTCTCTCTCTCCCCCAACCAGGGGATGCTGCTAAAGCGGAGTGGCAAGTCCCTGAACAAGGAGTGGAAGAAGAAATACGTGACACTGTGTGACAACGGCGTGCTGACCTACCATCCCAGCCTGCACGTGAGTACTCCCTGCTCTGGAACGCTCAGCCCTGCAAAGCAGTGCCAAGTGTGCCTTTGGTGAGACCACTGTGGTGGGGGAGCTTCTTTCTCTCTCTTCATTCCCATCCCTCTCAAAGAATCATCACCTGAAACAAAACTCCCTGCTGCAAGTCTGAGTGCACTCCAGTCCTCTGAATCCACAGGGGCTGGGGCTTCCTTGCATCCCAAGAGGCTGCTGGAACTGTTTAAGGCTTTTTTTTTCCTGCTAATATCTTTTATGGATTTGTTGTTGATCCCAGGGTTAAGAAACAAGCATTTTACAAGAAAAAATTTCCTAGAGGTAGTAAAGAGTGTGGAGAGGTCTTTGTCAGTGTGCAGGGCTTGTGGTTTATTCAGGAGTAATTTTGAGCAGCTTTCTGGAAATGGCTTAGCCATTAAAATATGTTCCATACAACTTTTCTATGTTGAGGCATCTATCCCTGTCCCAAGGATGCTGTCTGCCCCTGAGAGTGTGTGGCACGATTCCTATTGTGGATTTGGGGGTGGAAGGAGCACAGAGATCCCACTCAGGAGTAGCCCACCCCAGAAATCATGGTGTGATTCTCACCAAGGTTAAATAAATAACTCAAGGGTATGTATATATCTATACATACAGATATATTTATATATGAGATATAGATATAGATGAGATAAAGATGAGATATATAAATATATAGAAATATCTGTTTATCTATCTATATATATATATGGCTTTATATAATATCTGATCTTGTATTTTATCATCATCCCATGTATGCAAACCAGAGGGTTGCCACTTGTAATATTTTTAGGGCCAATTGTTTCTAAACCTGTTAGTGGCATCTGGAGCTCCTAGGCACTTTCACATTAAGGAGTGAAAATCAAGGTTTTGATGCATTTTCTATAAATTCTGGGGTTTATAGACCTGCACCTGGAACTGGCAGGAAGCTTCTGCTTAAATGGGGTGGTGTCTGAGGAGATGGAACCCTAGAATCATTAAGGCTGGAAAGCATTCTAAGATCATCAAGCCCAGCTATAGCCCAGCACTAAACCACACCTCCAAGTGCCACATCCATGTCTGGCCCCGCTTGCTGTTCCCTGTCTGTGGAATATTAGCACTTTTTCTCTGCCTTGACATAAGATTTTATAGTCTCAGGTCCTGCCATAATGATGCTTTGCTCTGGTTTCTGATGTGATGTCCATGTCTCTTAAAAATTATGTGGTAAATTAGATGACAAGTAGCTTCAAGGCATTGCTGCTTCCCATCAGAAACCTTGTCCCTCAGCCCCCGTGTTCTGGAGCAGGGTTTTCACTGCTCCTTTGTGTGATGTGGTTCACATCTTTCTGCCCAATTTGGTCACTTTTAGTGCCTCTAAATTTGACTAATTCTGCCGTGAAGCAGCCCTGAAATACCCAAATCTGTGTATTGGTATTGCTCCCAGAAGGGGAGCACAGATACTGCGTTCCCCCATGGAGCTGCCACTTGAGTCTGCCTTAGATTGTGCTGGTCATCAAGCAAGGAGGAGGCTCTTGTGTGTGCCCTGGTCCCTTCCTGGCTGCTGGAAAATGTTCTATTGTTCCTGGCAGGGCCGTGCACGTGTGAGGTTTTCATTGCTCTGGCAGACAATGGAGAAACTTCTCCTCCTCCTCAGGCTCCCCCGGAGCTGCAGCTTCGCCCCCAGAGTAAGAATCCATTGAGGTTACACGTAATTACTTTGAGATTAGAGGTAAATCCATCGGAGATTAGAGAGAATCCATTTAAAGAAGAAGTAATTACCAGCCTGTAATTGTTTCCCTCTGTCCCCCACTGTGCCCCCCCACCCCAAGAAGAAGGTGCTGGGCTGGGTGTCTCTGTTTCCTCCTTGCGTGGATCGGAGGGGTTCGTGAGGGAACCACAGATATTTCCAGTCAGTCACACTCCCAGTACACTTTGTACTAAACTTCCTTGGCAGGAATGGGACAATTTCTTTTTGGGGATTTCCAGCTGAGAAGTTCTTCCCCCAAACAGAATACCATGTTTTGGTTTTGCTGGTTTTGTTTATTAGTAATTTTTTGTTCCTTTTTTTTCCACAGCTAAGCCAAAGTGATGATTTTTAATGCTGTGCTTGCATTGCTGTCTGGGATAATTTCTTACATTGTTTTGAAAAATCAGTGCCTTATTCCTACCAACTTTCCCATTAATCAGCAGTGAAGAGCTTTTGTTAGCCATCTAAAATCAGTTTTGTAAACTTGTGTAAAGCCTGGCTTTTACCAGATTTAGATTGTTTCAAATGTCTAGGTCATTTTAGCTAATCAGAATGTTGCCCTTTTAATTCTGGAGTGAATTTTTAATTGCAGTGAAAAGTGGGCAGCTGGCCTCTAGTGGTGGCAGAAGAAGGAAATTTAGGAGATGATTTGGTCTGTCCAGCCTGTGGTTTGAGTCAGAGGGAAAGATCTTGTGTTGGAAGGAGCAATTACACTGTTTAGTGGTTGTTAGTGAGCACTGTGTTCAATATTGCTCGAGGTTTGCCACAAGTTGGATCAGTTGTCTCTGCCAGATGCGTTCGGTGGCGGCTCAGGCACGAAGCAGTGGGTTTAACATAGAAAACAGGTACTGCAAAATCCAGCCCTGACATCCTCCTTGAAAACATTGCCTACAGAATGAAAGGTTTTGGGGTGGGGAGGGAAAAATCCAGTGAGGCCCTTCCTTGCAGAGGAGGTGTCCCTGGGAGGGTCAGGCCTGTTTGGCAGGGCAGCGTGCTGAAATGAGCACCGCATTGTGCCAGCTACATCAGCGACTCCTGGTGCCACCAGCTTGGTGTTTGACACAATAGAGAAATCCCTCTCATTTCTTTCTTTTCAAGAAAGTGAGGGGAGAGGAAAACGGGGGAAGAAAAACATATGTACATAAGCACCCTACTGTTTCCTGACTTGGTCATGTCAGGCTTTTTCAAGAGCCTCAAACCTTCCCATCCCTTGGGATGCCGAGGAGCTCCGCCGATAGAAAATGGTTGGGGATAATGAGAGAGAACTTTGACCCGCAGGCTTCAAAGTTCACCAGAGCTCCCTATTCATCTTGGGCTTCTGGAGCAGAGGTGTGGAGTGGATCACTAAAATTCTGGCCTGCAAATTCCGTGTCAGCCTCCCCAAAGGGCCCCGGGGGAATTTGCTGAGGCATCTCCTGGCTTTTTAATGGCAGGATGCCCCGCGCAGGGGCTCCCGGAATGCATTCGCTGGGATACCTGCTGGGCAGCACTGCTTTATCTGAGCCTTCTCCTGATGAATAGCTGGTGCTGGCTCACCACTGGCTGCCTGCCACCGGGTTGCCAGCGAGCCACAGGTCAGCGCATGACAAAGCTTTAGCTGTGGATGTCCATTCTCTGCTCTTGTATCTTCACCATTGCTGCGCCTCATTTGTGAAAAGAAGAAAAGGGCGGGGGGGAAAGGCTGAAAACAGCTCTCTTCTGGTAAGGGAAGTTTTCCTCTTTTATGTTTAGCTTGGTCTAGGTTTGATTTCAAATAAAAGCACAGTGCTGGGGCACCTATGGGGGAGGAAGAGCTTCTCAAATACGTGAGAAGGAGGGTGCGATGCCCATCTAGAACACATCTGGTACACAAGCCCCATGTGTTACACAGCAAGGTTGGTGTTTGCTTGCTGCAGCCTTTAACCTTCATCTTCACTGCTCCAGTGTGATGACCTGGGGCTTCTAAATGTGATTGGGAGGGGGATATCTGCCTTTTATCTCCGTGAGGGAGATGTGGGTTCACCTGGTTTGCTCAATTCATCTCATGGTAGCCACAGTTCCAAATTGTCCCTTAAATATAGTGCTGGCTGTGGGTGAGCAGCCCACGTGAACGTTAGCAGTGTTGTTTTATCCTCAAATATATTGGATGGTTTTTCTTTTTAAAAATGGCAACATTTCATCCTGGTAAGGAGTCAGATCCAACACTGAGCTAAACTTGGCACAAGAGCTTCAGAAGTACATTGTATGGGCATATTCTCTGGGAAGACCCTACAAACACCATAAAATTCCTGAAGGCTTGAGGTGTCATATGAGCTTTCTCTGCTTGGCGTGTTCCTCCAGAAAAAGCAGATGGTGAGAAGCAGGAGGCTCTTGAGAATGTTCTCTGTGTTGGTATCTGGAAGTGTTGTGGCTCCATGCACAACTCAGGTCCCAGTGTTTCTCTCAGAGCTGCAGTTAAAATTTTTGTTACCAGCTCTTGTGATTTTCCTGAACTATTTGGAAGCAGAAAGCCTGCTTGCAAACACAGGATCCCATCTCCCCTCACCCTTGAGAGCAGTGTGGTGTCCTGTGTGGGCAGTCAGCAACCAGAGCCTGCTGCTGCTCCAGCCGAGGGAACCGCGCTCCCCTTCCCGTTGGGAATATACCCCACAGCCACAGCTGCAGCTCAGCTTTATTTCCAGGGTTGTGTTACCTCAGGCAGCTCAATAGCTCTGGAGTGTGTTGTTTGTGTTGCTTTAATAGAAATATTCATGCTCATATATTTCTAAAATACCATTGTGTATGTCCATTGGCCCCCTCATTTTTGCTCTGAAGGAATGTAAAGCTGGATATTGGCTGGCTCTGAAGGGCCTTTTAACTGGCATTTCCTATCAACAACTAATCCTCAAAGCAGCCTTTGGTAAATAGAGACTTGGACTGACAAAAGGCCGGGCTGGAGAGGGTTTGGAGCAACCTGGGATAGTGGAAGGCCCCTGTCCATGGCAGGGGTGGAACAGGATGGGCTTTAAGGTCTGTTCCAGCCCAAACCATTCTGAGATTCTGTGTCACTTTTCACGTGTGATGTAGCTCTCCCTCCTGAGAGAGCAGTGATCAAAACAAATCCTGTTTTTATTTGAGTATGGATGAGGATAAATCTGAAGCTTTTATTGTAGTTATTATTTCATCCACTAGCATGCCTAAAACATCGGTTAGGATAGAAAAAAATGAATTATGGGAACAGTTCAATATGATATAGTAATTTCTGATTTTTATAAAGTCCTGTAGCTGTACAGATCACTCAGTCACTTTTGAGCTTCCTGGAATACTTCTTTATTTTCTTAATCTGAAAGATGTAATAGAGTGAAGTTTGGGAGAAAAATATAAAACTGAAGATCACAGAAACACAGAATAAATATCCTGAGTGTGAAGGGAGCCACAAGGATCTGTCCAGGCCTCTGTGCCCTCGAGGGAGTTGACACTCAGTAGTGTGGCAGACACAACTGAGCTTTGGCAGAGCTGCACAGGCTGGAGCAAACACACATTCCAGTGTCGTATCTGTCTGCTCCTTCTTCAGAAAGTCAAGGAAAATTCTGATGATCAGAATGAGTTGCAATTTAAAAGGCAAAAGCCAAGCTATTAATTAATCAGGGGGGTTTATAAAATTAGAGCTTCCTGTCCAGCCGAGCTAACTGCTGTGGGTATAAATGCTTCATAAATTACTCAGGATGATAAAACTCTGGTTTGTCTTTTACAGCAGCTCTCATTACAAAGGCTGAATGAGAAGTGAAGTGCAAAGGGAAGAGTTTTCTTAAAATTTTATGCAAATAAGGGTTCCATTTACAAAAGGACCAACATTTTGTTGCTGTTGTGTTCCAAGTCTTACCCTGACTTCCTCCCCTGCTCCTGCAACACCGATGGAGCCGATTAACTCCACTGTGTAGATAAAGCCAGTGCTTTTTATTACTGAAATTTAATGTTCTTGATTCCCAGTGTGAATTCCCAACCAAACGGATTCATGATGACCTTCCTTTTGTCAGGACAGAGCACTTTAGGGTGATCAGTGTTTTCCAGAACAGGTTCCTGCTCTTCTGTGCTCCTCAGAAATTACCATTTCATGGCTTTCCTTAGGATTAACTATGTATTATGAAGCTGAATGATATCATGGCAGTGTTTATATGTGAGAAGCTAATGGGGACAGCTAATTCCCCAGGACCATTTGATGGATATATTCCACCGTGGCTCATATCCCCACGGTCCGTCCACAGCTCAGGCTCTTCCTGGGAAAAGCAGTGAGGGCGAGGAGTTGGGGAGACTTTTTTTTTCCTCATTGTTGTTTCTTCTTAGGTGTGCCTGTGGCCCCACACGGAAACCAATCAAGGAGCGATTTATGTTCATTAAGGGCTTGTCAAAACTGAAAAATTTTCTAATCAACAGCGATGTGGCGGCGGCCCCTCCATGGCTGGGAGTGTCGCCTCGGCGGCAGCGGCTCCATGCCTGTTACAACTCTAGGCTAGGAATCTGCTGATGATTACATTAGGCTAAGCTGCGAAGTAAATGAACCATGGCTTATTTAGGTGCAACTAGCTCCAGTGTAGTCCTGCCCCGCAGGGCACTTTATAGCGTTTTATGGCTTTAAAATTAGTGTAGCTTCCCATTTGCTGCAGGGTGCTGCATGTTATGCCTTTGAACTCAATAAGCAAAGGGAAGGGGGCCTTTTGTTTTTTGTTTTTTTTTTTCTTCTTCTACCCCCACCCTTTTATTCTTTTTGCAGTTTAGCAATTTTGTTTTGCATCTTTTCCAGACGGCATTTTGCAATAAAAATGTCTGACTGCCACAGAGAGGCACAAAAGTCAGGGCTCCATCCAATTTCCCGGGCTGCTCTTGGTTTGGGGGGAAGAGGATTTGGTTGTTGCTGAGGGTGAACAATAGGTTTTGTGGGTCCAGTAGGTCAGCTCACAAAATTGGAATTGTCTTTCAAAAAATACGCTGCACACGGTCTTTAAAATGTCATCCAGAGGTGCAACCATAAACTTCCTTTTCCATAATAATTTTTATTATGCCTCAGATCAGGAAACACTATTTCAAGCTCAGTAAGTGGAGCCTTAGGAGTGTTACGTCCGATTGAGCAGTGGGGGGAAACTGCCACAAAATGAAGGTGTTTTTTACAGAATCCCAGAATGGTTTGGGTTGGAAAGGACCTTGAAATTCATCTTGTTCCACCTCCTTGCCATGAGCAGGGACATCTTCCACTATCCCAGACTGTTCACAGCCCCATCCAACCTGGCCCTGGACAGTTCCAGGGATAGGTTAGAAGCTCATCATCTCTCAGTGGAAACCAGGCACAGATCTGGGGAGGATTCCAAGCCTGGACCTGTTCCTAGCGATGGAAAAGCAGGCTTTGGAGAGATTGGAATAGCTGAAAAAGAAGAAGGTGTGATATCCATATCTGTGTACCATTATAGCCTTGGAAAGTCACTGCTCTCAGAGAGTCTCTCATTTCATATGTGGTGCCTTGGAAAAGTGTGGCAGTGGGACAGATGGAAGAAACATGGGGAGACCTCAAGGAAGGAGCAGATATTTTCTTACATTTTAGTGTTGTGACACATGGCTTATCCCGAGGTGAGTGGTTTTAGTGTGGACTTGGAAACCCCTTTGCCCGATATAAAACTACAACCCCAGTGAAGGGCTTTCTCCCTATTCACCACTCTTGTGTTATTTGAAAACCCTCAAACTCCAGAATGTTTTTTATATTTCTGTTTTTGATAATCTGAGCCATATCTCTGGCTTAAGGATGGCTCTAGAGCACAGCCATGCATAGGTCAAGGGGTAATGGCTTTAAGCTGAAGGAAGGTGGATGCAGATTGGATATTGGGAAGGAATTTTTCCCTGGGAGGGTGGGAAGGCCCTGGTTGCCCAGAGAAGCTGTGGCTGCCACTGGATCCCTGGAAGTGCTCAGGGCCAGCTTGGACATAGGCATCAAGGTGAAGCCAGCATGTAGCCTGGGTTCAGCTTGTGACTTCTCCAGCTTTGAGGACCATCATAGTGATGCACAGCTGTAAATTTAACAACTGCTGGTGTTCAGAATCCAAAGAGGCCCCCAAAACAGCGGTGTCTCTTTTTGGTAGGCCTGTTTAGAAAACACGATCATACCCATTTGCTCAATTTGCATGTCTGAAAGGCTTCTGCTCAGTTAATTGGTTAAATTAATTTCTGCTGTTGTAAACAGAGCTGCTGTATTAAGAGCAGAACTAAAGTAATTTTACTTTACATTATTGTGTCTTGGCGCATCGTTCCTTTCTTACTCAAGGCGATTCATTTTGTGGGGCTGTCAAGTAATGTTTGGTGTCATCTTCAGTCAATGCAGCTTTTCTGATTTTCCCCTGATATTTTAACAGTTTATTTAGTCCTGTAGATAATGGTCAATGGCCTTGAGTAGTCAAATTAACACTTGGGTGGCGCCGTAGCTGAGCGGTAACCCGGGGTCGAAAAGGGATGAGAATCGACGTGGGGAGCGCGTTTTGGGGGATTATGGATTGATGGATGTGGAGACAGCGTCGCCCCGCTCTGACTAAGATGGAGCTGCCAGTGAGTGCTGACTGCAGGCCATCACCTGCCTGGTGTCTCAGCAGCTCGGGGCTGGAGACCTCGGGTAGCCCTCGGATCCCGGGATCGGCAGAACGTTCCAGCTGCCGGAACCGGAGACGGCGCCGATTGGATTCAATCCTGTGATTCCTGTAGGGATCTCTTTGGGACAACGGAGGCACTAATGGCTGGTGTCCCCCCTGCCCTGGGAGGAGGGGGAGCCGTGTTAAGCCGTGCTGCTGGCAGCGAGCTGCGAGCTCCGGTCCCCCCGCCACAACTCTCAATTGCTAGCAGGTTTCTCTCACTGCACCTCATTTGCATCTGGGACATCAATTAGCATGTTTGTTGAGGCTAATTGAATGAAACTCAATCATAGCTCTTAATTGCTTGACTATGTGAAAAGAAATCACATTAATGCAGCTAATTAAGTGTATGGCAATAGATGCAACATAATTAGGAGCGAAATGTAAAAAACAAGCGACGGCGGAGGGTGTGGGGGATCGGGGCGCCCGCGTCTCCTCTGTGCCACATGTTTGGGGAGGGGTCCCTCTGCTTTGCTGCTGGCTTTAATTTTATTTTTTTTTATTATTTTTTTCTCCCCTGCCTTGCTGAATGATGAACGTGGGCAAGTTGAGAAGAAAAATGCAAATGGATTCGCAATTACTACTTTTTCAAGCTGTTGAGGGGCAGAAGATGGCACGTCTGGGGTGGCCCACTGTTGAGTGGGCTCTAGGGACTTGTTAAGTGCTGTTTAAAAGTACTTGGCTTTGAATTACCCTCATGCCTTGTTAAAGGGTTTTTTTCCCCTTTTTTCTCGGATCAGCATTTTCTACAACTAACATCTCGGGGAGTTATCCCTGTACCATTTGCATATCAAAATCCAGCTTGCTGTCTTCTCTTTAACACAGCATATTCCAGATGACAGCAAGACCCTCATCTGTTCTAATCTGATCAAACCCTCCATTGCGCTTCTGAAGCCTCGGCATCATTTTGTAGTTTGAACTTTCCTTCCCCGAGCGGGGATCTGACGGGGCTGGGAACGCGGTCCTTGCCCTCCCCTCCTCGGGGAGACCCGCAGATTATCGCCGTGCATCCTGCACACGATGAAAGGCCCTTTATTATTTACATTTGATATATCCCCATAAATATTTAAGCTGACATTAATACCTACCCGGCATCTGTTGTTGTTCCGGGCGCGTCGCTGTAACGGCGCCTGCAGCGCGTTGGTTTTGTGCTTGTCGACCCTCCCTCCCTTCCTCCACTGGTTTTGGGGCTCACCTCAGCCTGCTTTACCCCCAGTTATAAAAACCTTCAATAACACCCTGCCACATCTCAAGTTGGGAGATCACACCCACCCTTCACCCAAATTGGATCCAAAACCCCCTTCTCCAGTTGAAGTTGGTTGTATATTAAATAAAACTATTAGAAAAGAGCACATGCCGAGGTTTAGTCACTCTCTGATTAAACCTCACTTCAGAGCCCACAAGCAATAAATGCTCAATTATCTTCTGTTTATTGTATTTTAATTTGTGAAGAAGTGACACCCAAACAAGAAAGTGCTGCCAGGTTCATAATTTATGGATGAAAGTTGTTTGTTCTCCAGCACCTAGTAAAGGAATTTTCCTGAGTGGATTGCCTTTGTTTTTCTCTTGGCAGCAGAGCTCTGTGTCCTCTCCCCACAAATTGTTCAGACCTCACCTTTTCTTGTTAATAATTCTCACAGAGCTTGGGAAAAATAAGCTTCCTTGATGGCTTAGTTTGAGGGTTTTATCACTGATTTCTGTTAACTATGAAGAAATTATTGCTGCTCCAGATTTTTGATGGGTTTTGAGCGGAAGAAATAATTTGTGTTGTAAAAACTGCCAAAGGTGAAAGAATCTTGATGAGGGAGCAATCAGCTCCCTGGATTGTGGCAGCAGTGATACAGATTTTGGGTGAATTCAGGAAATTTCTTTGGAAATGGGAGCCCAGATCTTCTCCCAGCCACCTCAAATCACTGTTTTTTCTCTTGGGGTCCTTAATCCCAGAGTCCTAGAATGGTTTGAGTTGGAAGGGACCTTAAAGCTCATTTCATTCCATCCCCTGCCATGGGCAGGGACACCTTCCACTATCCCAGGATGCTCCAAGGCCTGTCCAGCCTGGCCTGGGACACTTCCAGAGATCCAGGGGCAGCCCCAGCTTCTCTGGGCAGCTTTTTGTGCAGTGCTGTTGCCCCTTTTCACCCCTGATTTTACTCTCCTGTGCTGCCCCTCTTGCATATCCCCTTTACAAGAGTGTCTCTTTTGTTGCTTTTCATGTCCTCATAATTGTTCCAGTTTCAATTATTTTTTTCTGGAATGTGAGTGACCACAGCCCTGTGTACCAGGAGATGAGAACTTAGGTGTCTTGTGTACTGACTTTACCATTCGCCATCTCTCCTGGAAATACCTGTGCTGGTGTATCCCAGGATCAATTTGCCCTCTGATGAAAACACCCATGTCCATTTGCTTTCCTGTTTATTTCCCCTTTGTGAGCTTTCCAAGCAAGAATTAGCAAAAGCCTTTTCCATTTCTGGCTCCCAGTGTTTGCTCTAATCAGATGCAATTTGCATGATTTTTTTTCCCCCTTTGATGATGTTTTGGTTAGGTTCAGGAAGGGTCATGTTCTAAGGAAACAAAGTTGGGATTACTGAAACCTTCCCTGCTGGTTCCCTTTTGTAACTTTGGTGCCTGCTGACCCATTCCAGCCAAATTTGGGGAAGGAGATGGGGGCATAAAGCACTGGCAGAGAGGGGACACAAGTCAATGTGCTCAGCAGGGATACTCAGCCTTGTCTTCTACTGTTTAGGACCTTTGACTAGTGAGTTCCCACTCATGGCTGTGTTGTGAATCACCTCTTGCCCAGCTGGTAGTTGGAGGATCCATGAGAAAGCTCCAGACTTTTGGGGTTAATTGTGAGAAGTGTGGAAGGGATTATCAGGAACATGGAAGGAAAGGAAAAACCATATGGTGGGTGCTGGCAGAGGATGTAGGGCCAAAGCCTTGTGAAACCAAGTTTATTAATCCTGGTTAACATCATCCCTGTCTGATGTTGGGTTTGGGGTTTTTTCCTCTCTTTGCAGGATTACATGCAGAACGTTCACGGGAAAGAGATCGACTTGCTGAGAACCACTGTGAAGGTCCCTGGGAAGAGGCCACCCCGAGCCACATCAGCCTGTGCCCCCATCTCCAGCCCCAAAACCAACGGCCTCTCCAAAGACATGAGCAGTTTACACATCTCTCCAAATTCAGGTAAGAGAAGACCTTGCCAGGGGGGAAAAAATGGCAGAAAGCCTGCATTTCCAGTGTTTGTAGGGAATTACCCTCAACAGCTGGGACAGGGATGGATATCTCAGTAACTGGAAATGGCCAGGCTGGTGCTGCTCAGAGCAACCTGGTATCGTGGAAGCTGTCTGAGCTTTAGGGTCCTTTCCAACCCAAACCATTTTGGGATTTACAAACCCACTGATGGGGAAGTTTTTAAGCCCTGACTATTCATCTGTCCCCCAGGAGAGATTCTGAGTTTCTGAGCTGCCTTCAGTGTCTGTCTTTGTGTATTTGTTACCTTGTACGTGCCAAAGCCCTACATAATTTCACAGTAATTAACATATGGGAGGAATTTACAATCTCTTACCTAATACTCTGGGAAAAGCAAATGCTGTATGATCTGAAAGGGCTTTTTATGGCTTCCTGGTGAGATCCACAGCCCTTCTTCCCACTTTTGGAAAGTTCAGTATTATGCATTCTCCTAACAGCAAGATTCTTCTTTGGAAAGCTGTTTTAATTTATTGATGGAAGTGGTTTATAGCTCCTTCTGAGCTCTAAACAAAGACGTTTATTGTTTGCTGAAGTACTTGTCCATACAGCTAAGTGGATTTAAAAAAATTGCATTAAGGGAAAACATTTGAGACAATTTATCTTGTAAAATGCACAGCTTGTACAAAACCCATAATGGTCTAGTGGAAGTTCTGTCAGCATGTTTGGGATGACATCCATAAAATGCCAAGTGCCTTTTGCATTTGTGGGTAATGTAGACACCTCCTACATGTGCCAGAAAAACCATCCCCACACTCCTGTCCCTGTGCAAAACTCACTGGGATGAGCAGCCCTGGGATTCCTGGATATTAAGGTGTCTTCTCTTGGATGATAATAATTATCTGTCTCATGCTTCATAGAATCAGGCTGGTTTGGGGTAGAAGGGACCTTAAATATCATCCAATTTCAACCCCCAGTCCTCCAAGCCAAAGTGTAATTCCCTGGTTTTTTTAGGCATTCCTCTTTATTAGGGGAAGACAGGGAAGTTTTTTTCTTTCCAGCTCTGAATGGTATTGTTTGAGGTGGATTTTTAAAGTGATGCCACTGAGCAGACACCCCTGGAAATCTTGGCCAGGGACCTGAGGTGTCTGAAGCCATGATTTTATAAAACTCTTGTTTCAGGTTGTGACTTGGTGCTGGAAGAGTTCATGTGAGAAAATTCTTCATGGTTGGGTTTTTTCCAGTTGACTATATAATTACATGACTAGGTGTGAGGAGTGCTTTGGTTTTCAATATACTTCCTAATTTAGGGAAGAAAAGTGCTGGACTAAGTCAATAAACTGCAGGTGAGACATTTAAATAAAGATATTTCAGTTTTTAACACACTTGAACACAGTCAAAAATTACATGGTAGCTTCAGAGAAGCATGTTTCTGGAAACACAGTTAGAGATATGTAAGAATTTAAGGTTTATAGCATGGAATTTACAAGTTTTGGCATCTACTAGGATTGCCAGGTCAGAGGGAAATTTTCCATGCCAGTTCACAGCAGGCAGCTCCCACTGTGTGTGTGTGTGTGTTCTGGCCAGCCTGAGGTACAGAAAGAAGTCAATTATGCCAGAAATTCCAAATGCTGGGAAGTTTAGATAGTGACTTACAAGTAACACTGTGGGAACAGTTGGGGCTTCTCTCCTCCCTCTTGGCTTTTTCATCCTCTTGCTTAGAAATACCGCAAGATTTTGCTGTTGTTGATGTCTGGCCGGCATCTGCTGCTTGTTATTGGCTCAAAAGCAAACATAAAAAGGAGCTGCTAATCAGTTAAAAATGATTTAAAAGAAAGAAAAAGAGGGCACTGTCCCAAGCTGTGCCTGCCTGATGTGGTCAGGGACAGTGGTCACAGCTCCTGATGGGTGGGAGACATGTAGGTACTCGGGGCTGAGTTCTGCAGTGCCAGGAGAACACCTGAAATCGCTGCAGTTATCTGCCCTGCAGCTCAAAACACCTGCAAATGATCCCTTGCAGGCTGTGCTGCGGCCTCAGAGCTTCCCCTCACTTGTTAGTGCTGGGAAAAGTGGTGTCTTGAGCCTGTGTGATGCTTTTAAATTGATCACAGGGCTGAACTTGTCACTTACTGGTTGTCACTGGGAGGTTTTTGTACAGGCTCTGCCACATGGAGGAGGTTTAGACTAAACAGGAGGAATCAGAACTTGATAATTTGATTTTTAGGCCTGTAAATTGGCTGTACTTTCTCTGCTTCAGGTTACCTCTTCCCCAAAACAGTTAAATGCTGCTTGGCTTGGTTGATGCCTTCATTTGACACTTAAACACTCCTTGGAAGGTGCCCCTTAAGGCTGCATTTCAGTGCCAACTTTGCCAAGAAATCTCTTAATTAAATGCCTATTTGATTGCCTGTAACTGATATTTTAAGTTCATGTTTCAGCAAATAGTTTTCTGTGAGTGTAATTTCTTGCAACTCAACCACTCTTGTGATCCTCCCACGGTCTGTGAGCAGCTCGAGCTCCTCCTTCTTCTCATCCCCTTCCCTCTCTAAAGCATTTTTGGACCTCAGTGATTGATCAGACACCTTTAATTTCCTCCCACATGGAGAGGGTCTTTCCCAAGGTGCTTCCCATAGCAGTGCTGTGAGCAGAATAGAGGGAATGAGGCTGGTCAGGGCAATATTGGGAATTCAGGAGGGGCAAACTCAGTTCTTTGACACTACGAGTTGCAGCAGCCAAGCAGCAAGCACAGGGTTTTCTGTTGGATTTACCTGACGTAGGTGCCACACACAGAAGGGAAAGTTTAGGAGTCTGTCATTCCTATCACATGGGATTTTGTCACACTTTGGGGCACTTCTGAGCTGAACAAGATTGTTTTTCTGATTTTAAAGACTTGGACAAACAGACATATAAAACCATCTCTCCATGACAGCTCTCCTGATCCATAAATGTCTTTACATCCCAAGCTTCTGGAAGGAGGTGTCTCTGGGAAAAAGTCATCTTAATAACAAAGGCCAAGTTCCAGTCCTTGAGAGTTTGTGTTTCAGAGATGTAAAAAAAAATAAATAAGACCTTGATGAGAATACACAACTTTAAAAAACTCCTGATTACTCTTCCCTGCTGGGTTTCCAAGGCACAAGGGCTTGGAAAAATACTTTTCCCTTGACATCAAGTCACAGTCCATTGTCACAGTCATGGTGGGACAGTGAACAAACTGGAAGTGAAACAGCAGCAGGAAAAAGGAATATTTTCTGTGCTCTGTCAGAAAGCAGGGAAAGGAGTAGAAGGTTGGGCTGCTCCTGCTGTTGCAAAGCCAAGCACCTTGCCTGGAAAAAGGTTGACTTTGATTTGAAAACTGATCTCTTCTTGGGTTCTTGGAGGTGCAGTTTGGGGTTCATTGTGTAAGAACTGGGATTCTGTGTGGCAGCTTCTCCCAGAAAACACAGAGAGATGCAGGATTGTTTCAGTTGTGTTATTTATGTTGCAGAGATTTTAAATAACAGGCTGTTAACTGTGGCTTTAGGGAAGGTGTTCACACTTGTAAGCTAACTTGGTAGGAATCTGTGCACTGGGGGAAATGGATGTTTACTCCCTTTAGTCTAAAATTATGTCACTTCTGTGGTATTTTCAATCCAAACTGACAAACGATGCTGAAGTAACTGAAATTTAAATTAAATTTACATGGCACTGAGCATCGTTCTGCTGATGCAGCTCAGTTGGATGTCCTTCAGAAAAGGGTAATTCTTGGACTTGCTCAGTTCCAGCTTTGTTTTCTAGCTGGGAGCAGGGCCAGAGTCCTGTGCATCCCACTGGCCAGCCTCTCTGCCCTTTAGGAGCTGGCTCAGCCTGACTTTGGAGCCAGGAGTGGGTCCAGGTTTCATTCACTCCTGAATTGGGTTGGATTTGAGCTGCTTGACCTGAAGGTGAACTTATTCCTGAAATCTCTCCCAGGAGTCATTTATTTCTTCTCCTCTCCAAACAACCCAAAGCCTGAGCTGTAGCAAGAGCCACTGATGTAGAAAGTTCACGTCTAAAAATAGCTTATGGTGTAGAGATAAATTGTTTCCTGATTAACACTTCATTTAAATAATTTGGTGCTATTAAATTTCTTTAAAATGGGGACTGTACAGTATGTGAAGAATCCCAAAATGTGTTAGTTCGAGGGCCATCGTTAAGTGTGCTGAAGGTTGTTATCTGCTAACTGCTTGTGACATTTCAGATGCTGCAAGAACAGCAGCTCCACGTTCTTATCACTGTGAGGTTCCTGTCTGTTATTAATTGTGATCATCTATCAAATCCTCGGTGTTTTTTGTGGATCATGTAATAATCTTTCTTAATTGGGGGTCACTGTGAGGATTCAGATGTTACAGTCGGACTGACGATGAGGAAAAATGTTTCTCAAGCCAAGAGTTCACTGGAGTGGGCAGTTTTTCCAGAGCCTGTGGACCTCGGGTTCCTATGCAAATAAATGAACTGAACTCAGTTCTGGAATCTGCTCTGAATTCCCTCCTTGGAGGTGACCTGGTGTGGTTCCCACAAGGCCAGAGGTTGGTGGTTGGGAGTTATTTATCACCAATTCTGGAGCTGGCCGAGGGACATAAGTGACTTCACACAAAACTTCCCGCACTTCAACTTCAGCGTGATTTTTATGCATTTGCCAGAGATCACAAATGCAAGTTTGTGACTTACTTTGTCATTAATCATCCCAGTCAGTTTTCCATCTTGGTGGCTATGCTGTTGGTTCAGTGATATACAGCTGCAGTGGTGGGAAGGAAAAGTTGGCAGTTTGCTCGTTTCAAAGGAAAAAAGCCCAATTTCAAGTGCATCCGAGATTTCCCTTTCATCCCACTAGAGGGGGATCCTTCAAGGTCATTTTCTCCATTTCCTTTGGACTAGGATTTGCCCCTTCCAGAACTAGAAAAGCACAAACTTTTACTGTTAGCACCCTATATTCCTTAATAATGGGAGAAAGGGAGCAGGGGACATATTAGCAATAATGAAATAAATATTTGATAAAATAACTGCGTTAGTTAAATATTGAGAAAAATGAGTTTGCTGAGATTTTTCTCTTCAGGCTAAAAGAAAAAAGGAAAAACGAGCTGTCTGAGGATCCTTCCTGGAGATGGGCAAATCCCTAATGATGATGAGGTGGGTGAAGGGGTAGGAATGTGTCGTGGAGCTTCAGGCAGGTGACTGGAGCCCACGGTCGGTGCCTGTTTCCCTCTGGATGATTTTCATGCCTCCGTGGCGCCGTATCCTGGATAAAATCCCGGATCTGCCTTGTCCACCCGATGAAATCCCGGTGTCTTGACAGTCACAAGGCACAGCACGAGCTGGTTGGATGTTCAGACCTTTGCAGGATTGTCCATGCTTTTCCCCCCAGTGATTTTAAGCTGTTAAAGCCATCGGGAGGGTTGAAGCTGATTTACCAAAAGGGGGAGGAAAAAAAAAAATAATAAAAAAATTCACAAATGTGTTTGGAGTATTGAACTGCCGTTGACATCTAAAGTCCCAACCATGCTGTTTTCCTCCACACTCCAGCAATCAGGACATCCAGCAAAGCCATAAAAAACCAAACTAATAGCATGAATATTCAGTGACCTAGAATACTAATTATTGTCATGAATATTAATGTGATCGGACTTGCTTTTTCCTCTTCTCTTTCTCTCTGGCTCGGATTTTTTTTTTTCCCCTCTATTTTTTTTTTTTAATTTTTTTTTTTTTTTCCACTCAGCCGGCTCTAAAGATGGACCATAATGAGAGCATTTAAGAGAGAGAACGCTCTCCGGCGTGACAGGGACCGGGGTAATAAGGAGAGCTTGATTAACGTGGTGCACTTGGGGGAGAGATGAGAAGATTCACGTGGGCCTGTTGTGGGGGAGGCAATGAGGCACCGGCGGCTGTGTTGCTGCTCCCTCAGATTAATGAGGCCTAAGAGTGCATTAGGAACAGTGACAAAGGTTTGATCTAATGGGCTCAGTCATTTTTCCTTTGAGTGACAGACGCACAGAAGTAATTGGCTGTGCAGAATGGCAGCTCATTGGCAGTACTTAAGGATACATTATCCCCGTTGTGTGGCCCGCAGAGGCTGTTTATCAAAACTGCTCACACTGCAGACATGCATTCACTTAGCTGCTGTTACAGTGGCAATAGCTATTAAAAAAAAAAAAAAAAAAAAAGAAAAAAGAAAAAAAAGTCATCTCGCATTGGTATCTATTGTCTCTTTTGCGAAAATAAAGTTTCTTTGTTCTGTTTCCTGAAGAGGCGGTGAATGCCAGCAGTGGTCCCTCCCTAACCCGAGGAGGTTTGGGCAGGCTTGGAGCTCTTGGGAAGCTCCCAAAGTTAGCCCAGTTCATCTCAGCAGTGCTGATCCAGCGCCCAGGTAGGACCCACCACCCCCTCTCCAGTCCCATTATTAATAATTTCCACAGACAGTCGAAGGGATTAGGAAGCATTTTACATCCTTTGCCTCAGGGCTCTGCACATGCTCCGCTGTACCTACCTCAGAATGATTTGGAACTCTGCTGTTATTTTTTGCAGAGTTAAATCCGCGGTTCCTGTCGGCATTCACAGCCAAATAAGAGTGACACAAAGCAGAGATTTTGCCAGGAAAACACTCACCTCTGGGTGAGTTAAAGCTGCAGTCCCTGAATAGGCAGATAACCTCAATCAGGATTTGCCCAGAAAGCCAAGCATATCTTATTTATTGCTGTTATTTGTTAAAACTACAGAAAAATAATAATAATAATAATACTCCTGCCAGGAAAGGAAAGCAGGCTTTGATCACAGCAGAATAAATAGTCGGGGATCTCGAGCAGAAGCCCGCAGTGAAGATCTTGGGTTTAACTTTCTTTTAGAAGAGATGTCTCCTCTGATGACTTAATTTTCCTCCACACTTGCTGTGTTGCTTTGGCATGCTCTGAGAATAATAGCTTTCCTCGTTATACTCCCAGCACCACGTCCTTCACTGCCAGGATATTTCTTGGCACTGCCTTGTTTGTTCATTAGTATTGACCCCGCTCGGTTTGTGAGCTGCTAATCGAGCCCAGTTCGGCGGGGATGGAGATGGAAGGGTTTCCTCTAGGAGCAGCTGCTTGTCCTTAGGAATTTTGTTCAGTAACTAAATGCTTCTGGGGGAAAAAAAAAAAAAAGTCTTAAAACTAAGTGAAACTCAGAAGTGAGTTTACTGCTGCGGTGTTGAAAGTGATAGCGTGTTGAGGGAGAGTTCCAGCACTGGAACCGGTGTGGTTTGGAGCGATTTTTATCAGAGTCACAATGGTTTGGGTTGGAAGGGACCTGAAATACCATCTATTTCCATCCCTCCCTCTCGATCATGTTTTATGTGTGAGGAACCTCAGGGAGTTGGAGGTGCCTGATAAAGGCAGGGCAGAGACCCTTCAACTTTATATTCAACTGCTGTGGGATGAAACAGAATCCATGGCAATACTGAAGGCAACTTCACCCCCCTCAAGAGCCTGGCTATGAAATTCAGAGCTCTTCAGGTCCCACAGTCTCCTCAGAACGTGGCCAGACACCTGGGCACTGCCTCCCTTCCCAGCATGGGACTCTCTTAAGTGGGAGAGGCAAGGAGCTGTTTTCCCAGATTTCAGTGCAGCACACGATCTCCAGAGTGGGCACAGAAAGCGAGATGCACCTGGAAGAGATGGATGCTGAGGCAGCAAGCTGATGGAACCCAGGAGAGCCATCCCCAAATGTTCCTGGTCCCAAGGTGAAGGAGAGACAGGAAGCACAGCTGGGATGGTCAGGTACTTCTCAGGAAAGGTTTGTCCACTGGAAATGTTTCTGCACAACTCCGGGCATGAATTCTAAGCATAATGCAGAGCTGTGGATGGGAAGGGAATGCTTCCCATCTTTTTGCAGCCAGCAATGAGGCTTCTCCCTTTCCCTTTCCACCCTGAAGAGACTCGAGGGAGCAGTGCTGGGTGTAGGTTTGGAAGGGGCATCCACAGCCAATCTAACCTACTTGACAGTGCCTGGTGCTGAATTAGAGGGCATTTCAAGAATAGGCAGAATTCCTGCAACACAAATTGACCCAACATGATTTGAAACAATTAACCCTCTGATATCAAGAGTCAGGATTTCCTGACCCACAACTCTAATGTATTTTTCATTAGTTCTAACAGCTGGTGAGCGCAGCCCTCTGGCCTTAAGAGGAAGAGGTTTATTGCCTTCTCTTTTTCTTTTTTTTTTCTTTTTTTTCCAGAGAAACTCATCATGAACATGAGGAGCTTGGCACAAATAAAACATGGTGAAAGCAGAGCAGTAGGGCTGCAGTTTATCTGATTCAGTCTTTCTGTGCAGCCCCCTGCGAGTCTCAGGCTGCTGCTTCATAGAAAAATATAGTTCTGCTTCACAACTCCTGCACTGACTGCTCGTCTCATAAATCCAGGAGTATATTAGTTGCACTTGTGAATGTAACTTCTGGTAGCTGATTTGTTTGGAGGAAACCACAGATGTGTCTGCAGCGGGGAATGGAAATCATTTGTGCCCAGTATCGTTTGTGTCACTTGTATCTCACTTCTCAGGGTCTGCTTGTGAATTACATTCATTCTGCATTTGTAATTAGTGGGTGGCGTAGTTGGTGAAGGCTTGAAATGATATGTCTGTTCCACTAACCTGTGATAATTCACTGGATTATTAAGTTAAAACCAGCAAAAGAGGGATTGCTGACATGCTGTCCCTCGTACTGTTCCATTACCGGAGCAGACGTGACCAAAACCATCAGTGGTTTCTTTTTTTGTTGAACAAGTCAGTGCATATGTGTAAGACATCATTTCTATTAATCTTAATTGCATATTTTATTACCATTTTTACAATAGACCCTTTACCTTTTGGCTTTTATCTACTAGACACACACTGTTCACATCTTGTCCGGTCCCGTGCTTGTGTGAATCCTGATTATTTTCATTTCATTTCTAAGTCTTGCATTTCTGCTCTGTTGTTTTGGAAATCCAAAAGGGCTGTGTGTGAGGAGCCAGAGTGACTCCCTTGTTCTCCTCCTGCCCCCAGTGTGTGTTTCCCTCAGCTTCTCCACACACCTCGGCTTAATTCCTCTTGCCTCCACCTGCTCTTTGCGGTGATTTATGAATAAATGGGTATTCAAATGGGATTTTGTGTGAGCACTTTTCACTTTTCTTAGGGGCTCGTCTGCTGAGCAGTGGCCAAACCTGGAAATTACCTTGAATCTTAATTTGGATGGGTTTTGTGGGGCTTAATTGTTTGAACGTTTTGTAAGCGCGGCCGTAACGGGGTGTTTTATAACATCAGAAAAGATAGTTTTAATAAAGCTGTCTAGAGCTAGAAAGAGGAACTCTTTCTTTGATGCTCCTTTGGTAGATGAAAACATTTTTGTTCAATAGGAGACCAGCATCTTTTTTTTTGCTCATTTGAGACAAGTTCTGGCAACATACTGATATTCATTCAAATATAAATGCCATATTTCCTTTGAAATGCAAATTGTTTAAAGAAAAATAGCATATGGTAGAGGTAAGTACCTTTTCAAATCAGCTCCCACACTTTAGGGATGTGAGTACAGCTAAAATTATTCTTTGGAAAGAATCTGGAGCCTTTGACACATTGAAGCTTGAACTAATCAAGGCTTCCCAGTAAGCATATACACATATCCATATCAAGGAAACAGTGCTGAGAATACATGGATTAGCATAGTAATTTAACTGCCCCCTGCTAATCAACTTGAGCGACCAGCTGATGCATGTAGGATGCATTTGAAGAGACAACTCTTGCACAGCTCCATCATGGGCCAGGTAGCAGGCCGGGATCCGTGTGAAGATGGGTGTCTGTCTGTCTGTCTGTCTGTCTGTCTGTCTGTCTGTTGATGGGGGGACAAGAGGTGCAGGATGTGGAGGCTTCATGTGCCTAACTCAACATTCAGACTTTGCTTTTCGTGGACCAGAGAGCCATGGAATGGTTTGGGTTGGGAGGACCCTTAAATCTCATCTGCTCCAATCCCCCTGCCATGGGTGGGGACATCTTCAGCATTTTCACTGAGTACTGCTGGCTTCCTCTTTGTCACTGTCCCCTGCTAGTCTGCTGAAAGTCTGAGGCGCTTTCTGTTGTTGAGGCTTTACCCTTGAGGAAAATGAAAGGACTTTTGCCAGGTCTGGTTTGGGGTTTGCCCACTGTAGATGGGAAGAGCTGTGGGACTGTGCTGGAGAAGCTCTGTGTGACACACACAGCGTGCAAGAGCAGCAGTCCTTGTTTTGGGGTGGCAGCATTAGTGCCTAGTGTGGGATTCATGTCCTGCAGTTGGGCTGAGAAGTGGAAAACTTAGGGCTGGATTGGGAAATAATGATTTTTAAATAAGGTTCTAAGTAACGAGTTTGTGCTAGAGCTGAACACATCGAGGAGGGGGACAGGAAAAGAAAGGCACACTACCTTCTATGGTCTGGCCCTCCTGATATCTACTCAGGGATTCTGGCTCAGTGGTCTGATATGTCATGGGAATACACACCTTGGAGCACCTGGACAAAGTGGGATTTAATCCTGAATAAATACTATAATGAAGGTTGCAGGATAAAGGTTACCAGGCTATGGCAGTAGGGAAGAGGGAGCTGAGCTGGGTTCATCACTGTTCAGTAAGGTGTCACATGAGTGCACTTGGCACCTGTTTTGTGCTAGCAGCCCATACCTTTGAGAGAGGTGCAGTGGAAGAAAACTTCTTCTTTGGTTCCCAGAATAAGTCACTTTTCAGCAGGTTCATGTGACAGCGTGGGGTTGGAGTTTCCTCAGATGGCATTGAGGTGAGAGTAGAGCTTTTGGTGCTGACACGATGACATAGAAGTCTGGATGTTCTCTTTTGAAGGTTTGGTTTTGCATCATGGTTAGAAGGTGATTGGACACTTGTGTTCAAAAACTCGTGGACTAGGTGGAAGATGTCAGCATAAAAATATCACTGCTTGTGTTGAGTCTGTGTTGGCCTAAATCTCAAGTTTGTAAAACCCACTCAGTCTCAAACTCTTGTCGCTCACATCAACCATTCCCTCTAATGCGGTGGATCATCAAAATAATTTATTAATATTAATTGTTTTTCTGGATTGTGAAAACCAGGAGAAAAGGGGATTTCAAACACCACAGAAGCTGATTTGGAATGAGAGATTTCTTTTAAGACAGCACAAAATACAACTTTTGTCAGCTCATGTTTTCATTTTCTGTTGTGGTTTTAAAATACTGAATTACAATGTAGTCCTCTGCTCTGTAGTCTCATGTCTTGGGAGGTCCCAACATGGCTCCAAAACTCACCTTAGACTCTACATAATTAACCAAATGAGTTTTTCTGTCTGTATTTGATGTCTTCAAAGCAGGGATTGCCAGGCAGAAGTTCTTGAGGGCTGAGTAAGTACATTGAAGACACAGATACTGTGATGGATCTGTGTTAAGGACTAAAGAGGAGATTTTGTCTTGGGAAAGGGGAGGAGAGAAAGGGACAATTATGCCAACTCTAATAAACACAAAGTAGTTCACTAAGCTCTGCTGTCTTCCCAAAGGCTGCTCTGGGAAAAGACATAATGATAGAACTGGGAGTCAGGAGATCTGGGTTTTATTTTCAAGTCTGCCACAATCTTCCTTTGTGGCCCTGGGTCATTTAACCTCTGAAAAATGGGGGAAATGATAGCAGATAATTAACAACCTCACAGGAGCATTGAAAATTAATTCATTAATTTTTCTGAACTCATCAGTAGAAGGTGCAATGGCAATGCAAAGTGTGAGGGTACGTTATAGTATTGCGTCTGTTTCTTTCCCTTTGCATGTGTTTTTTTTAAGAGTGTTCTGCAATCCGTAGAGGACCTGTGGGGCACCTTTAGAGAGCTGCCATGAGGAATGAAACTGGCACTGTAAATTCTTTGTGGCGTTATGATATGCAAGACCCGTGCTAGGAATGGAATAAAATGTGCTCAGAACCCAAAAGTGTGGAGCAGGTTTTGGCTCATAGCAAGTGGTGGGTAAGACCATCAGAAACCTGAGTTTCTGGAAAGGTTTTAATTGTTTCTACTCTAAAATGTATTCAAGCAGATCCCACTTGTCCTGTTTTATGGTGAGAAACCTGTCCCTGTCACTCCTGCTCTCACACAGCTCCCAGCATTTTAATGTCCTAGGCCTCAGTGATTGTGAAAACACAGAAGTGTTAGCGGGGTAAAGGCTGTTCTTTGTGTCACATTCCAGGGACGAGCCCCAGGAATGATCCCTGCAGTCAGCCCAGTGACTGCTTTGCGTCACAATGCTGTTTTAAGATTAAATGTCCAAGAAAGTTTGTTGTTCTTTTTCCCTTGGCTTTTCAGTGCTGGCAGTCATTTGCTCCCCATCATTGTGTTCTGGGGGGACATACCTGTGTCAGGTATTATTTAGAGGTGGATTGTTTTAAACTCTTGGAGTTGGCTCAGTTGTATAAACAGTGGCTTTTAGGAATAAATTGATTTTCTGTGCGCAGTCTAACAAGCAAACTCCAGAGAGTGTGCCTGGTAGCAGGGTGGTGGAGGATCGTGTTTCCCAGAAGGTGAATGAACAGAATGAGGTGACACCATGAGAAATTTGGCTTTTTTTGTCTTCCTAGCTTGATTTGAGCTGGTCTCAGGACTATCAGCACCAGCGCTTCAGGGAGAGTGGGTGAAGTAATCCCTGTTTCTGCTCTTGTTCAAGATACCCCCCATCCATCCTGACGCAAAACCCCTTTTGTCCTCTCTATTGACACGATTTGTTTTCCCTTTGTGCCTAGGGAACGTGACTACTAGCACATCTGTGTCTCAGATGGCCAGTGGGATCAGTCTGGTGTCCTTCAACAGCCGCCCGGACGGTATGCACCAGCGCTCCTACTCGGTCTCCAGTGCAGATCAGTGGAGCGAGGCCACAGTCATTGCCAACTCTGGCATTAGCAGTGGTAAGAAACCTGGAGCTTGGGGGGGTCACGTGCTTTGGGATCAATGGGGAGTTTGGTGCTCTTGCTTTTTATCTCAAAAGGAAAAAAAACCCAAAATGATGCCAGCCCCGTTGTGCTGTTGGGTGCTGAACTTGGCAGTGTCCGAGGGGAAAGGGGAATTGGAAAAAAGGGAATGGGTCCATGCAATACTTCTTTTATGAGGGCACAGAGTGACAGGGCAAGGGGGAATGGCTTTAAAGTGAAAGAGAGGAGGTTTAGCTTGGATATTAGGGAGAAATCCTTCCCTGAGAGAGTGGTGAGGCCCTGCAGAGGTTTCCCAGTGAAGCCATGGCTGCCCTGGAAGTGTCCAAGGCCAGGCTGGATGGGACTTGGAGAAACCTGAAAGAATTCTGTGATTCTTTTTTCAACATGAAGAGCTAATGTAGATACAATACTGCTTAATTTTAATTTCAGGTACATGATCATAGGATCCCAGAATGGTCTGGGTTGGAAGGGGCAGGGAGACCTTCCACTATCCCAGGTTGCTCCAAGCCCCATCCAGCCAGGCCTTGGATGCTTTCAGGGATGGAGCAGCCACATAATGTGTGTTGTTTGCTCGGATTCCTTGCCCTGTGTGATGGGTATTAGCAGTAAATGACCCTCCAGATCTCCTCAGTGTGTCCTTTCTCTGCTGTGCTCTTGCTCCATTGCCTGCACACTCCTGGCACCGTCTCAGTGTTTCCTCTGTGGAGCATTAACAGCATTAAAAGGAGCAGACACTATTCCTGGTGGTGTTTTGGGATTAGTACTTTGTAGCAATACTTGTTTTTAAAGGGTAGATGTGGTATTTGCTACCAGACCAAGCTGAATAGGTCAGGAGAAAGGGGAGGAATATTGTTTCTGATGGCTGCCCCTAAAATAGGACCAGTCAGGGGAATATGGGAAATATTTCACGTGTCCCATATATATTTCTGTGTCTGTATAAGGTCTGAATCTGACTATAGCATCCTGAGAGCATCTCTGGGGTTTCCAGCAGCTCTGGACAGGTTTTCAGTGCCATCTTAGGAGAACAGAAGGTTTAAAATCAGGATCACCTTGTTTCAGAGTGGCATTAACTATCAAATTCATACTTAACAAAGCACAGACTGTTTTCTAGAGCTATAACTATGTGGGCAGCACCTTCAGGAGAATTTGCATTAAAGTGGTCCAGATTTTGCCTAAGAATTTTCTGGTTGAGCCTTGTAGGAAGGCAGGGATGTTGTGAAGCAGCACAGTGAAATAAATGCTCCAGCCCTGTTCTTTTCTGTGTCCACCCAGCTCACCCACTCCTGGTAAAGCTTTTAGGGGAGGCAGCATTCATTGCCCAGCATGGATGCTGAGCTGGTTTCCCACTTAAAATTACATATTTTCTGTTTCTTTTTCCTGAGCTGCTTTGTCATTTTAATCCATCTCCCTTCTAAAAGGTTAGGCCAAAGTTTGGGCTTTTTTTGTGCCTTTCATCCCGTAGCTTTTCTAAGGCAAGATGAAGAGTGTTGAGTGCTGGCTCTAGGAGGAAAGCAGGAGCTGTAGGCTGCAGTCCTGTGCACCATGAGACACCTGCAGGCAGCTGAGCAGGTGCCATCCCTGTGCCAGATGTCCCAAATGAGGCTGCAGGGGAGAAAAGCCTTCAAAATTCAGTGAGCAGCGTGGAAATAAAATCTTAAAAAGCAGAAATAGCACCTAAATTCCTGCCTTTTGCCATCCCCTTGACATCAGAATGCTGTGTTTGCTGGACTTGCCTTTTGCTCCTGTTGCTGATCCCGAGCTGCTTTGCAATTCCTGATGAGGGGAACCTTTTCTCCCACCCCAGCTCTGCACCCTCCTATATGTGCAGTACCTTTTTCTGACTTGACATTCATATGGGATTACTTCTGGCTCAAAAGAGATGACAGCCAGAATTACCTGTGAAATACTTATTTTGAAATTGCAGGTGACTGGTGGGTACTTGTGAATCAGCCTACCTCGAATAATTTCTTGCAGAGGCTCTAATATTTTTAAAGAAAAAAATTTTAGAAGTTTGTTTTTTTAATAAATACGGAGGGAAAGTTGGATTAAAAACGAGTTTTAGGCAACTAAGGGTCAGCAGACTCAGAAGTATTGCGCTAAAACTCCTACAAAACCTCAAGAATAATTGATTGCTCTGAGTGTATCATCTTTGGGTAAGCTCAGAGATGTGTCCTTTATGTTGGCAAGTTGACGCATGAAAAACCCTTTTTAATTTCTGGGGGTTTTTTCTCCATTAAAAGATTTTTGAATTTTAGTCATAAAAAGCTAATACTGTGAAAGCAGCAGGTATGGCAAGAAGCTAAGCATCTTTTGGAATTCAAATGCCAATGTACTGGAGAATATGCCTGCTTATTGTCACGTGGTTTTATTGTAGACAAAATAACATATTGGGATTCAATTTTTCTCTGCACCTTTTTTTCACATTAAATTAATACTTTGTGTGGCTCCAGAGAACTTTTCAAAGTCTTCCAAACCAGACCTTTGGTTTCCTGGGGCTTCTGTCTTTCAAGCAGCTGTGAACATCTCCTAATTAGATAAATTACTTTGTAGTGGGCAGAGCCACAAAACAGGAGGTGCTGGTTAAATTAAAGGGGAAAAATAGAAAAATCCATTCTCTGAAATGGAATGCCCCACTGCTTTATGACTATTACTGTTGTAAGGTTTTACATTTAAGTACCTGAGGTTTAAAATTAAATGTCTAATATAATTTGGCGCTGGTAACATGAAGCCCACGACTGCCCTGGGAGAAAATCTCGACAGCTTAGTTTGGTGTTTCAAATTGCTGCGTGCTGGATAGTGAGCAGCTCGTGCTGCTGGCTCACTATTTAGCTCAGTCCCACCTGCTGTTCAGCATCATTTCCAATGCAGGAACATATTTGCCTTAAAAACTCCCGAAATTTTAAAAGGCTGATCCAGCAGCACATGAAAAATTAATTCTTTTTGCCTTTTTTCCTTTTTTTTTTTTTTTTTCCCCTTCTCCTCCATACTCTTGTGAGTGCTTGACAGAAGTAATTTTAGCAGCGAGAGAGAATAAAAACTGGGGGCAGTAAATCCCTGTCCAAGAATCTCTTGTGTAGATTCTTTATGGACTCAGAATTGATCTTCGTGTCAGATCCTGATGTAGTTTCAACTGTTTATCACCCTAATGGTGGTAGAGAGACCATGAACATCAACTTATAATCCCCCATGAAAGAAATTGGTGTTTGCAGTCAATGAAGGAGCAGCTCAGCTTTATTGATAGATTTGGAACAATTACTGCTGCTCCAGCTATTGGCCCAGAGGTTTTCCTGGATCCCACTAGAAGCCTGTGATGTTTTTTCCTCTGATAAATCTTCCCCTTGATGTTTTTGGGGATTTTTTATTACCCAGAATTATCTGTAGCTGCTCATTGCTGGGGAACAGGAGGGTTTCTGGTCTCAGGGGAGCCATTTGTGATCTGTTTGGGTGTTACAGTTCTGTTCTGGATTGTGCATTCCACAATTCCTCCTCTGTAAATCCAGCTCTTATTTCCATAAAATCACGACATTTTTACAGGTGGAAAAACCCTCTAATAGCATCAAGTCCAGCCCTTAACCCAGCACTGCCAAGCCCACCACTAATCCCTGCTCCTAAGTGCCAAATCCAAATGTTTTTTGAGCACTTTCCAGGCATGATGACTCCACCACTTCCCTGGGCATCCTGTCACTGACCACCCTTTCCATGAGGAAATTTTCCTGCCAGGAGGAGACAGCCGGGGGGTTTGGGCTCTGCTCCCAGGGAACAGGGACAGGAGGAGAGGGAACGGCCTCAGGCTGGGCCAGGGGAGGCTCAGGGGGACAGCAGCAGGAATTTCTCCATGGAAAGGGAGCTCAAGCCTTGGGATGGGGCTGCCCAGGGAGGTTTGGAGTGCCCATCCCTGGAGGTGCCCAAGGAAGGGCTGGATGTGGCACTCAGGGCTGGGGACAGTCACATGTCGCACTCGGTGGCCTTGGAGAGCTTTTACAATTCCATGATTTTGGTGGTGCTGATGCCACTGAAGAGATGGGTCTGTCTGCTCCCCAGTCTTCACAGTTTGTGCATCTCCAAAGAACCTGAAAGAACACACCCCCAAATTCACATCAGAAGTTTTTGTGATGCCAGGAAGGCCTTGCAAAAATGAGGATTGTGAGACATCACTGTGAGGATGCAATTTCCTACCTGGGGGTGAAGCAGCAGCTTGGTTCATTCTCTGTTTAAATGTCCTGTTTTATCATTTGGCTTCTGTGCCCCGAGACCATTAGAGGGAAGGATTCCTTCCTGAAGAGCACTCAGCTCTTCTGACAGAGCACTGCAAACAGCACTTTGCATGGGGCAGGCATTTCTGCTCTCTGCACTTGTAAATTGTCATTTGAATTCCAGCATGATGTAAAATTCTGCAGTAAATCAAATATCTGTTTAAATATCATCCACTTAGGCTTTATCACTGTACAATTGCTTGTACGGGCCATTTGAGCTCAGCTGTAATTTATGGAAGTTGTAATACCGGGTGTCTTCGGAGTTTCTAACAGTTTGGTGTTGGGGTTTATTAATATCAAATTGAGTTCTCACTGTGCCATGGGGTGTGAGAGGTCGCTGGAGTGTTGATATTAATGCAGACCTTGCAACTTGCCTTACTTGTCTGATCCTAAGTGCTGGGAATGATTAAATGATGGAACCTTCTGCTCTGCCTTGGAAAAGGAAATGGTTCAGCTTGCATCTGACATCAGAAAATGTCATTTAGAGCTGCTGGAATTCCATAGGAAAGTTCTTCATCAGGATCAATGATATAATTTCAAATAGATTCATAGATTTTTGGTCAGTGTATACAGATCTGATTACTGACTTTGGTTTAGGTCAGAAGAGCTTTTTCCTGCTTTTCTAATATGGAAATCAGGACTGAAAAGCAAATACAGATTTATTTTCTCCTTTTTTTTTTTTTTTCTAGCTGCTTTAGAGCTACTCTGGGGCTTTCTGTACTTCTTACTACTTAAAATAATAAAATTCACCAGTTATAATGCGTGCACATAGATTACATTATCTTTCATAGGACAGGAAAGGGAACATTCTTCTACATTCCATACCTTTTTGTGATCCACAGATTGCTTTTGGCAAAATATTTCCAGAGGGAAACTATTGCAGTTCAGCAGGGTAAACTCTGCTAACAAGAACTTATTATTGTCTTTGCTTTCTCAAGATACCTTGAGGAAACTTGGGTTATAAAGCACTACTTTTTAACCATTTCTGGAAGACCATCCCCTTTCCACATGAGGTTGTGTACTGAGAAGCTTCCAGTATTTAAATTTACCTGGCATTCTTGACAAGCTGTCACCTGAAATAGCTCAATCAACCAGAAATACTAAAAAATTCTGTGTAGCAATGTCCTAGGAAACAGGAGACTGGCAATTTTTTGGATTTGCTGATCCTGCAGGACTTGAGATTTCAAACTGGTTTTAATTCAGGCAGGGGACAATGGGGTTTTGCAACCTGTGGTTCCCCAAAGTAATGTAAGGCCTGGAGGGCAATGGTGATAAATAATGCTCTGAGAAGGTGTTTGGGACATTAATCCAACTGGTGCTGTCTGCCCTGGAATTTTAGGAATGTGTTAGCCTCTGGAAGCAGCAGGACCCAGTGCTTACCCCTTCTGTTCTGCAGGCCACAGGAATCTCAGCTTAATGGGAAACTTTGGGGTCACCATCCCTGGAAGTGTTAAAAAATGTGTGGCACTTAGGGAAGTTTTAGTGCTGTGTTAGGGGCTGGACCCAAGGGTCTCAGAGGGCTTTTCCAACCAAAATTATTCTGTGGATCTGTGCCTTCCTTCTGCCCATCCAGGCCGTGGGTGGCAGCTCAGTGACCACCAAACTGGAGATGAGCTGTTGCCATCTGGTCCCACTGGGCCTTGTATCCAGCAGAGAAGCCACAAAAAAGAGTGAGAGATCTGGAAGCAGCTCTTTACTTTGTGTCTGTGCTGGCACCAAGAGCCCTCTGAGGTTTAAACTCTGCCATGATGTTGGTTTAGGGAGGACTTTGGGTCCATGGGCGTTTCTGCACAGCTTGGCTGAGTTTCAGCTGCTCCTCTCTTTATCCAGTGCTGCTGTCTAAACCCTGAGCTACATTTTTGCAATTCTCCATCTGCTTTTCATGCTGAAGATCCTCTTCTTTCTCTCTCCCCCTGATTAAAATACAAAGAATTGTTGCATTCGGCAATTAAATCCTGCTCCTGATTCCAAGAAACATGAGTTTGCGTCCTCAGGTAATTTGACATTGGCAACTTGATGCTGATGTTAATGTTGCTCACAGCCTGGAGTGCCAGGTGTCTGTCAGTAAATTGTTCATGGGACTAAATTAACTTTTTTACTGAACTATAAAGCTCTGGTTTTTCTCAGCATTTACTTATGGATGTTTGAATACATATTTTGCATTTAGTTCAGCTTAGAATTTACACTGAAGTAAAAATGCAAGTAGAATGTTCTTTATAATAGGGAAAAAAGGTGATTTATTTCTGATTACTGATGTTGATTAATCTGATTTGATTGTCTGGCAGTGTTCAGTAAATCAGTGCTGTTTCTGACTGTAGCTGGGCTTGGTTGTCACAGCTTCTCTGTTATCCCCACTCAGGAGAAAAAAAGAGGGGAAAATCCCTTAAGCCAAAGCACTTAATTTTTATTCTTGGAGTTTCAGCTTTAGTTTCAGTTTCAGTTGACAGAATAGTGAGGATGGTGAATGTTCTTCATCAGCTCTTCAGGCTCCTGGCCAAGAAAGACTTTCCAAAAGTCAGGACTTCTCAAGGAAGGAAGCTGGAAACCCAGCATGGTTCTGTGTAGCTCAGACATTTTTCAGATACAGCTCTTAGAAGTCTGCAAAATGTATTCTCTTCTCTGGTTTTATATTAGGACCATTATTTTGAATCATCACAGAAAAACATTTTAATGGTAAAGTATAATATTGAAGGTGATCACACCTCTGGACAAGGGGAATTCTTCATCAGCAAGGCTGTCTTGTAATCTCATTTGTATTTAGAAGAGCGTTAAGTTTCAAAGGTTTTTATTTTGCAGGTTTGCAGTTTAAGGTTGCTTTAATCTGAAATGTTTGCAGTAATTGCGAGGAATTAAATACATGAGCTGGATTCACACGATATCCTGCAGGAGGTTATGGACTTTGAAAATAAAATCATGTTTGCAGAGAACATTATAAATTGACGCAGTCTCAAGTAAGCAGAGAGGAAAGACATAACACTGCAAGAGCAGAATGTGCCATTTTATAAACTCTTTGATTCAAGTAGCATGGCTTACAAATTTCATAACCTCAGTGAATTCTGTATTTCTGTATTTTAAGGAAGACTTAAGGAGGGAAATAATAAATAAAGAAGGGAAATTAAAAATCAGCAAGCATTTATTTTATTAATAAATTACTTTTTTAATATTTTTAAATTTTTAATTTTTATTTTATTAAGGTTTTTATTTATTTTCTTTTATTTCTTATTCTTTTATTCTTTTATTTTTTATTCTTTTATTTATTTTATTTTCTTTTTATCTTAGTTTAAATAAGCAAAGTTTATCAAGCAATATAAAATCTAAATTTATTTAAAGTTTTGTAAAGGTTTAAATGCGAAGTTGAGAAAGCAAAATGTTCATGTATAGCTGCCATGGGAGCAGTTCCTGATTTGAGGATTTCTTCTTTTCACATCCACGCTCTGGAAGCTGCAGTAGATGCTTGTGATAGTTAATTCTTGTTTAACGTATGGCCGGGAGCGCAGCGCTTTGTTGGGCAGGGTCTGGAGGAAGAGCGTGCAAGAAACACACTCAGTGCTTTTATTCCTTCCTGCCTTTAAAGCAGTTTCTGTTGCAGTGAAGAGCAGAGCTGTTGCCTCCCCAAGCGTGGTTGTTGGCGGGCCGGGTTTCTCCAGGCGCGGATCACAGAGCGCGCGCTCCGCTCGGGATGTCGCGTATCCCTTCCCCATGGAATCCAACACTTCAAAGCTGCCTCACAGCGCACACGGGGAGTGAAAGAGGCCTCTGTGCCGGGGCCTGGCCACAACCTGGGGATTGTTGTTGAGCTCAGAGCCTCGGCCTTCCCTTCCTGCAGGTGGGAGACCTTCCCCTTTCATGTCCCAGGGCCCTTCATTTGTCACACTTGATCTCCTCCCTTCACGCAGCCGTGGCTGTGCCACCCACGGGCCGGGGCCTGAGGATTATCCAGTGCACTGGGGGCTCCTCTGATGAAGGGCCCCGATTTATTTATCCAAGAGCTAGAAAGAGAGCTTGATTAAAGTTGAAAATTAAAAAAAAAAAAAAAGTTTGTCGATGGCAGTTGCGCCACCTGACACCTCTGAAAGACAGAGCTTTGTGTTTTAAGAGCTTCGCTCTTCAGCTCTGGCTCTCTGCGATAGGAAAATGTTTGATTTTGCCTTTGATTAAGAGCAGTCTTGGTGTTGCTACCATTATTTCTCTTCCTTTCTGACACCGCTGCTCATGGCATACATTACCAGGAATGCCTTAGCTTTTTCCTGCCTAGCATGATGCAATTAACAGCCAATTTGCTATCCAGCAATTATTCAGCTTTAATTGGAAAATGTTAATAGTGAAAATCTCTTGATTTTTTTTCCCCCCCCTCCAAAACACTGATATTAAGGCTTGTCACTGAAGTCTCGTGGACTGACAGTGGAGAGTTTCCTAACCTCTTCTCAATTACCACAGAGTGGGTTTGAAGCTTGAAGTTATCCACAGGTTATACAGACGGAAGGTTAAAGTACAGGAGTAGAGACGAGACATCTTTCTGGCTCTGAGCATCTCTTTGAAGAGAGTCAGTTCTTCCTCTCTGTCTTACTTTGCCTATCTTGAAACACAAGGTAAATATTTTAGTAGGAAGTGATTCAGTAAGCCACGGATTCATTATTTTCCAAGTGCCTGGTGACCTGCAGGCTCTATTTCTAAAGCAAAATGTTGTTAAATGAGGATTTTTTTAATGCAGTGAGAAGACAGGTTAACGCTGATGGTTGGATCAGGGCGGAGCTCTGCCCCCCTCTGTGTAATTAAGGTGAATTTTTTATTCATCTCATTTTGATCTAAAATAGAATTTGTCACACACTGGTATGTACCTGACCATGATGGAGCTTGTTCACCCAAAATGTGTTCTTGTTTTTGTTCCCACACCACCATTCCTGGGGATGCTCCTGCTGCATTTGCCACATCCAGGGTGCTGCAGTTGGCAGCTGTTCTTGAGGTGTCTGATGATCTATACCTGGCTCCAAAAGGGGAAGACAGAAACCAATCCCAGCATGAATCATAGAATCTCAGAGTGGTTTGGGTTGGAAGGGCCTTAAAGACCATCCTCTTCCAGCTTCCAGGCTCCATCTGAACTACCCCAGACAGAGCAGCACATGACCTGGAATTGAACCAGGGGCTTCTACGCTGAGATGTGCCTTCAAAAGGACCATCCATCTCCTTTCTCCCTCGTGGGGAGGGAACAAATTCCCTGAAATGAACAAGTTGCCTGCAGTAAATCCCCATCATTTCTGCCTTTTGTGGCTGTTTTTCACCTCTCTGTTCCACATCCCAGGGAAACAGCATCTTACACCCAGCTGGGAGCAATTCAGGGTGACACCACGTGAGGCTCACAGGGCTGATGCTGCCCAGTGCAAACGTTCTGCCAGAAGAATTAGGGATGTTCCCTGTACATCTCGACTGTAGGTCTGTTCAGCAGGAGCCACAAAGTTAGTTTGCCTTGGGATGTGGTGGCATCCTGCAGCATCCCAGACTAGCATCTCTTTCCTGCTTTGTTGTCCTTATGTGTTCAAACAACTTGTCAGGCTTGATCTTTCCACAGGGCATGTTCACATCCAGAGCAGAGGAGGGGACTGTAGGGATGTGTCTGTGTAATGGAGGATGAGATAAATTAACAAACCCTGCTCGCTCAGGGAGTAGTTTATATCATCCCTGCCCCTGACCTAAACCTGCTCCAGGCAAAATGTATGGAGGAGGATTAGGATCTCATCCCCAGTTCACATTCTGAGGTTGCAGGTCCTCTAAAACACCATCTTTGCTTTGCTTGTCACCGTCCTGGCAGCACAGGAGAGAATTATGTAGAAATAGTTGTGTCCTCTCCTTGTGGGAGCTGGTGAATTCCTCCTGGAAACGAGGAGCTTCCTTTGAAAGGGAGCTTCTTTTCTTCCTAGCCATCCTTCAAGTTCCAGGGAGCAGGATGCTGTTTCACCAGCACTGTAATGTGTTGCTCCTTAGGAAAGAAAATTCACTTTTGTAGGTTTTTTTTTAAGCTCTATTGTTGCATTTCTGCTCTCATGCTTCCTTTATGATGGCCCAACATTGTCTGTTGGTAGGGAATGAGATGGAGGTGATTTGTCTTCCCTTTAGATAAGGGAGATGGTAATGAGGGTCTTTCCAAAATTTCTGAAGCCTTCCTGTATCTGTGCCTGAGCATCTTGAGACTGATTGACTCCCCCCAGGCTGTGGACGATGTCCCTCCCTTTTCACAAAGCTGAAGGGACACTCACACCCTGAGGTCTGGTCACTTGAGGTGCTGCCACACAGCAAGAGCCAGACTCTCCAGAAGCAGGGAGATCCCTCTTTTCCTGTCTAGAAGGAAGCTTTGTTTTCCTTATTTAGTTGAAATTGCTCTTAGAGGAAAACTAGTCATTCAGTGGGGCTTCCTGAGGATGATGGGACACAGCTTTGGCATTTGCAGGCTCTGGGCACAAGGCTGCAAAAATGAGAGATGCTGTGGCAAGGGAAGACTCCTGGGGCTCTTTGGTGTCCATCCCCCAGTTCTGCTCAGAGCTCTCTTTAATTTCCTTCAGTGCAGCAGGTTAATTTAAGCCCTTCATAGCTTGAGTGTCCGGCTGCACTCAGCTCGGTGATGACCACATGCACCTGATTCCTTCCAAAGGTATGAGCTCTCCGTGCTTGACAAATATTTGCCTTTTTTTTTCATCCTGGAGGCTGTAATCTCGTGCCAGCCCTTCTCCCAGGTGTTTATTGCATCCACAGACTTGTGCCAAGCTGCAGTTGTGACAGGATTTTAATGTCAGTCCTGTACATCTGTGCCTGACTTCAGCCTTCCGCGTTCGCTGTGCGATTGCAGCATCCCTTTAACTTCGGTCTGAGGCGGTGGAGGAAGATAAAGAACTTGATAGAGCATTTATGGTAATAGCTGTAAAGGGAAGCTGGAGACCAGTGGATTTCACAGTCAGAAAAATCTCAGCTCAGGGAAATGGGTCTGAAATACAAACTACAGATAGTTATAGTCTCTTGCTTCCCCTGTTTAAATAAAAGGATTGCTTTTCTCACCTTTATTTAAAACACATGTGTGGAGGATGAAAGTGTCCAGCTATTTTTTTATTATTCAGTCCACCAGCTACCGACATCTTTGCCTTATTTCATTTCAGCACTAATGGCATAGTGAAAGTTCTGAAACACCCTCTTTGGATTCAGCCTTCCTTGGGTCGCAGCAAAGATTCCTGCTGCAGGCAGAGCTGTTGCTGTTGTTTTCGTCATCAGCGCTTTCTTTCTCCTCTTGAACCTGGTGCTATTAATTGTGTTGCTGCTTCTGCTCTTTAATTGATCCCATTCACTGCTCCCGCTTTTGTAATGTCTGACTTCTTGTCACTTCGGCAAATCAAAAACCCAAATTAATCAATCTCCAGCCATTTGAGAATAAGGCCGTGTTGGGGAGCTGGGCTTGACAAAAAAGTCTAATTTCACTTTGAAAGCCTGTTGGAAAATTTTAACAAGAAGATGCAAGAAAAATGTAAACCAGATCAAGCTCGACTTTGGTCTGTGGAGAATAGCGTCACCTGTTGAGTTTGTTTCAAGTTTTTGTAAATAGGTGATTTGACAAAAATATGAAATAAATCAAAAGACACGAAGATAGAAGGGGTCAGAATATCCTTGGTTCCTCTGCAGATGGTTACACAGGAGAGAGGGTTGTGTGTGTGAGAGAGAGAATAGGAACCGTGGGCCAACGACGAAGCTCCGCTCTTGGACTTTTGTGTCCCAGCCTTTGTGCTGTGCTATTCCCGTACCTCACATGTTGCCTCTTTTCCTGCTTTTCCCACCCCCAGTTCCTTTACCCTGGCCTGGGGTGCTCATCCTGGCTTATTGTCCCTCATTTCCTTGGCCTCCTTGGTTCCTGTGCTGGCATCTCCTGCACCTCTGCAGTGCCAGGTGCTGCGGTGCTGGAGGAGTCGCATCTCGGACGGGTTTGGTGCGGGGGCTCGGGAATTCGGGATGCAAGGTTGTTGTTTTTCTGGTCAAGGAGCACCAAGAAGCACAGTCTGGGTTTGGATTGAGTTTCAGACAGTTCAGAGTTGGGGGTGTTCATTTGGAGAAGAGAAGGCCTCCGGTGAGACCTAAAGGGGCTCCAGGAGAGCTGAAGAGGGACTTGGGACAAGGCATGGAGGGACAGGACACAGGGAATGGCTTCCCACTGCCAGAGGGCAGGGATAGATGGGATATTGGGAAAGAATTCCTCCCTGTGAAGGTGCAGAGGCCCTGGCACAGGGTTCCCAGAGAAGCTGTGGCTGCCCCTGGATCCCTGGAAGTGCCCAAGGCCAGGTTGGATGTGGAATAGCCTATGGCAGGGGGTGGGATGGGATGATCTATTGGGTCACTTCCAGTCCTGCGATTCAGTGGTGATTCTGTTAATTTTCCACCCTTTTCAAATCCAGGAGGACACTCACAAAGTCATTAGGGGGCACAAATGGAGTTGTCTTTGAGATCCATATGTTGAGCTCATGCAGCTTCCGAATAACTAAATACTAAAAAAGATAGGACGTGAGAATTGGATGGAAAGTTACCTTTTACAATATATGTGTAATACTGAGGATATCAGATTGTTTCAAACAGCAAATAAAGCCCAGTACAACAGCACAGCTCTTGAGACTCTTCTGAGGATTGGTTTTCATTTAATGTTCTGTCTCTTGACTCTGGGTTGTAGTTGTAGACAAAGTGTTTCTTCTTTTCCACAGAGTGTTTCTTCTGTTCCACCCCTCCTTTCTTCTGCCACAGTTTGTCATACTTGAAAGGAATTTCTCTCATGACCATAATTACAAAATGGATCTTGGAGAGAAGCAGACATGGCACTTTCTTTGCGAAGTAAAAGCTGCATTGGCTTTTTTGTTTTGTTTGGTAAATTCTCGTAAATGAAGGTTGGACTTGCACAAGCAGAACAATCTGTCTTAATCCACATGTCCTGCACCTGTAGAGAAAAATCACCATGTGAAGAGTGGGGCTTTATGTCCCATCTCTTCGTAACTCGAGGGGTGTTTGGTCACCAAGTGTCACTTGGTGCTTTTGGGTCTGGAGATGCTGCACGTCCTGAGGGCTGCCACGACCCTGGGAGTGTCCAAGGCTGGGCTGGACAGGGCTTGGAGCAACCTGGGATAGGGGAAGGTGTCCCATGGCAGGAGTTGGGGTTTAAGGTCCCTTCCAAGCCGACTGATTCTGCGGTGTGGCTGTGTCGGCTCTGCCCTCCTGCTGAAGGAGTATTTAATAGTGGCACTGGGGAGGGATGGAGGACAGGGAGGAAAGCTCCTGGCTGCTGGGACAGAGGTTGGGCATCTCTGGCTCACTCCTGGAGGTCACAGGCAGCAGCAGGCGTGGGCTGAAACACGAGGATGCTCCGCTTTAGGGGAGAAGACATTTTCCAGCAGCGTTTTGCTGCACATCACTCTTCAAAACAGCTGCAAAAACGAGGCCGTGCCGGTCAGGACAACCCCAGCTAGGTGGCAAGGGGAGAGTTTTGTCCTCAGTGTCGTGTAATGGAGCTCTGCACCCTGCAAATGATGACCATCATCAAGGGAAGCTGCGCCCGTACAGTCCATCAAGCGCCACAGAGCTAATGATGGGCTGGGCAGATAATCGGGGGAGAGTTAATTGTAAGGTTCGATATGGCATCTTGTCAGCAGAGATAAGTTGTCACGTTTTCCACTTGAGCTGAAACTAAATGATTGTAAAATAAGTTATGAGTGTCCTTGGGCCTGTCTGCCAGAATGATGGCTAAGAATACATTCCTGGCCCATCAGTCTCAAGCAGCCCGCTTGATATTTATGCGAACTGAATGTTATTTTATTCCCCCTCTAGTCATGCTTGTCAGCTTCCCGAGTGAAAAGTGAAACTGCTGCTTTGACTCATACTTCAAGTATTGAAGCTCGGAGAGGCTGCAGATTGTTATTATTATTACCAGTATTATATATTTTTTCGGGTGTGTGTTGAACATTGATGCCCGATTGGGAAGAACTAATGGCTGACATTGAACGTGCGGGATGGCTGCAAAACAGCCCATCCCAGCCCAGTGGAACACGGCTTATGAGTTCCAGTGCCTCTGTCAAAGCTGCTTGAGATGGGGAGTAATGAGGCGCTTGCTTTTTTAATTTGCCATGCCTTTTTCCTTGCCTTTTTCTTCCCCTTCTTTTTTTTTTTTTTATTTTTTATTTTATTTTATTTCATTATATATTTAACAGTGCCAGCAGTGGTCGTCTGTTCTCAGGCGTGGTAATTGATACCAAATAAAATGCATTATTTGTATTCAGTCAGGAGGATGAAATTGCATTCAGCGGGCTGAAGCCTGAACTCATTTACAGTTTCCCGAAGCCCGGGCTTTCAGGAGCCCTCTTTTCAATTTGAAGAATACCTTGTCAGGCAAGAGAAGGAGTGGGAAATGGGAGAGCACAGCGTGGAAGCCCAGCGCCTTTTGATTGCTCATATTTTAAACCAGGGGAATGTTAAATAACTCCCATCTTCAAAGGGTGGGCTCGGGAACCGGGAATCCGGGTGATATCGGCTCGGATCCGTTTATGGGGGATCAGCCTTTCCTTGCTGGTTGAGGGGGAGGGAGAGCTCCAGGCTCCCACTTGAGAGTAGTTTGACCCAAGGACAGCAGGTTATTACCTGGAAGGGGCTGTGGATGACGAGGATTTACCATGGGAGGTTAATTCTTCAGCTCTCCGACGCCAGGCATCAACCCCGTACGTCCCTCATTTTTCAGAGCTCTTGAGCAGGTTTTGTTGGGGGGATTTATGGCCTGGAAATTAGACAGAGCTGCCACCAGTGTGTGGATCTACCCTGATGGTTTTTAATGGGATATATTCTGTGGTTTTGCCTCAGGATTGTGGGGGTTTTTCACTGTTTGATGGGTGCAGGGCATGGTGGTTGATGCTGCAGGTGCAGGAGGTGATGAACTCGGGCAGGTTAATTGTTTCTAAAGTGAAAGCTGGGAATGAGGGGGGAAAAAGTGAAGCATTTTGGATCATAGAATCCCAGAAAGGTTTGGGTTGGAAGGAACATTAAACATCACCTAGTTCTAACACCTCAGAGAGGGACACCTTCCACTATCCCAGGTTGCTCCAAGCCCCATCCAACCTGGCCTTGGGCACTTTCGGGGATGGGGCAGCCACGGCTCCTCTTGGCAACCTGGGGTTTTTTCCTTCTTTTTAAGTATCACTTGCTATTGGAAACCTCCAGAGTCAAGCTGGAGGTCAGGATTTGGGACTGGCAGTAACCCCATTGCATCTGTGCCTTTGTGTTTCTGGCACCCTCTTTCTGCATCTTCTTTCCATGGCATCGATCCAAAGGGATCTCTGTCCCCTTGGCACCAAAATCCCACCAGGATTTCCACTTGGATTTGCCTTCCTTCTCTCCTGGAGAGACAGCAAACTATGCCAGGAGAGCCACTTGCACCAGTTAAATCCTTAAAATCTCCTGCACTTATACAGAGTAAAATACATTCCTGTGATTCCCTTTTGGGGTTAAATTCTTGGGAACTGGTTTCAAGCAAGTGGATGTGGGGAAAAGAACAGAAATCCTTAATATAAAGATTAATGTTTGGTTTGGTCTCTCTTGCCAGGCAATTAGCTACATAATTTATCCCCCACTAATAACTTAGAGCACAACTGTGCTTAGGGGGTAATTAGTAAATAAACTTTATTAGGAGGAAAAAGAAACCAAAATAAGTTGGGTTTTGTAAAACAGGCAGTTCTGTAGTAATTTAACTATGCCAAAAAAAATCAAAAGCTATTTTTTAAATAATCATTGGCTTGGTATTTTTCTGACATATGAAGTTAAATGCACTCCTATTATTACACTTAAGCTTTATAATAAGGATTTTTATTCTTTTCCCTGTGTCTGCTATTCTGAAACCAGTCATCAAGTATTTAACCCCAAAAGGCCATCATGGGAATGTATTTGCTGAATATCTGTCTAGGAGATTTTAAGGATATGGCACATAAATGCAGTCCTGATACTGCACTAAGGTGCAATATGGTATTTAAGCAAGGTTCTGGAAATGGCTTCGCTTTCCATAATAGCAAGTACTTTCCTTTAAGTGTAGGTTTTATGTGGAATTTTATAATTAAAATCCAAACCAAGCCAGTAATTAAACAAAAATCATATTACCAACCTTGAGGGGAAATCCTGGATTAAGTTACTTGAGTATTTACTATGTGGAAGGACCCAGTTCTTAAAATTGTCGGAGTTAATAAAGCAGGAAACTGAAGAGGGTAACATGGGATTATTTCTTTTCCTTGGGAGCAGGTAGGAAGTGACCCTTTATCACACCATTATTACCTGTACCAGGTGCACACTATTTTCCTGCCTTTATTGCCTTCACTGCCTTTTCAGTGTGTGTCTTTCTGATATTAATGACAGCAGAGAACATCCAGAGGATGCAGGGGTAGCTCTGTTTGTGTATTAAATGTTACACAAATTAATTTGAGGCTAGGTAAGATCTTTGGAGGAAGGAGCAATTGGAAGCAATAAAGTGCTTTCCCTTTGTTTTTGTGTGTTCCAGCAGACCTGCTCCTAAAATTGATGCTGAGTTCTGTTAATCTAACAGGGCTTGACTCAGCACTTCAGCCAAGTTGGGGTTTTTTTGTACCTTTTTGAACAAAATGATGGCTATTGCTTGGAGAGTCTCCTGAAAGAGCTCAAGAACATATCTGCGAACAGCCAGGGGTTACAGCTCGGATTCTAACAATCAACTCATTTAAATCTCACAGCATTTTCATTTTTCTCCCTTTTTTTCTCTCCTCCCCCAACTGCAGACACGGGCCTGGGAGATTCAGTGTGTTCCAGCCCCAGCATATCCAGTACCACCAGCCCCAAACTGGACCCCCCTCCTTCCCCCCACGCCAACAGAAAGAAGCACCGCCGGAAGAAAAGCACAAGCAACTTCAAAGCTGATGGGATCTCGGGCACAGCTGAAGGTAGGTTTCAAAAAAAAATATAAATCAAGCCTGGATTTTGAAAATGCCAATCCAAAGAGTGTTGTTAGCTCAGCTACAGCCTTGGCTCTGAATGCACAAGGGAAGGGGAATTGTGAGAAATTAGAGACTGGGCTTGTAATGATGGAGCTGAACCGTTTGAGGCATCACAGTGGTGAATTCAGCTGCCTGAAATGTGTTTAGAGTCATTTTTTTACTTCTTTTTTTAATAAATCAGAGTCCTCAAGTTAATATGGAGCCATCATTAGGTGTTGAGGTAAGGAAGAGGCACACTTGGAAGGTTAACAAGGAGGAAAAATTCAGGTTCACTCCATAGCCCACAGATCACATCAGAACGTGGGTATTTTTTTCAGTATTATTAAATCTTGTGTTATCACATCTCCTTAGGCACATCCTGAGCTCTAGAATGGCCAACACTTCTGATGCCTCTCATTGTTTGAATATTCACCTGCTCATGGAAAGCTTGTGTTATTTGAGGATAAAAAGGAAAAGGGGAGAGTTTAAATGTTTGGGTTCTTTTTTTTTTTTTTTATGAGCCAGAAAGCAAAAGCCAAAAAGAACTTCTTTTTCTCCCTTAGTTTAGCTTACTATTTCCACACTGCTGTAGCTGTTCAATGCCCTTCTGAAGGGGTAACAATGTGTACAGGAGCCAGATATGATATAAAACATGCTTGCAGCTTTAGAAAAGAAGAAAAGAAACATGCTAGGATTCAACCAAAAGAGCTCCAGAAAAAAAAAAAGATGAACAAGGGTGGTTGGAGGGCTCAGAAACTGGGGAGTCAACACATAAGGAGAGATGAAAAAGGGAGACAATGGAATAACATTGTGGGAAAAGGGGAGTGTTGAGTAAGAAAAAGATGTGGTTGTAAGCATGGGAGAGTAAAAAACAGCTAATTCAGTATCAAAGAATGTTGGAACAAGTTCTGAAAAAAGGATGACAATTGCAGACAGCTGAAGAGACATTAAAAATAGATGTGATAATAGTATACAACTGAGAAGGGGCATGTTTAACTACTACTTAGTCATCCTTATTTTCCATTTATTTAATTTCTCAATTGCACTTCTATCACATCCGGAATTTATTTCCCCAGCTATCTATACAAATCCTTTTTTAAAAACCCATCAGCTTTTTTTTCATAACAGCTCCTGTTGTGTTCTCTTTCCAGTCATTTAACTATCTTTGCTGTTAGTTTCCCCCCCTAGTTTATGGCCCAAAGCCAAATTTTAGTTCAACCTTTCATTTTTAATTTGTCCTTTTTTTTTTCTTTTTCTTTTAAAGAAGCCCTTTTACACCACTTATTTTCATACCTCAATGGCAAATTACAGAGGGGATTTTTCAGAGCATTCACCATTGGCCCAAGAATATTTTGTTGAAGTCAATATGAATCAAGACCAGCTGGATATCGAGAGCCTTTGAAAAATCTCTTTCTGAGCAGCTAATAGGTGTATGTTTTCCTTCTCCTGGGGAGATTTATTTTCACAAGGCACTGGAGCTGGAGCCTGTGTGGTCCTGTGCTCCCCAAGAGGGAGCAGTGGGGGGTTTGCAGTTGGGTCTCTTGTCCCCGGTATCACTGTTGTGACTGCAGAGTCCGTCCTTCATCCTCCTCGTTTCCTCTTCTCCTCTTCTTCCACCGTGTTAGCTGAAATCCTCTTGCATTAGTCAACAAAATTGTCCCCTCTCCTAGAAATGGGATCACTGTGCTTCCAGAAGGGCAAGAAATTGTTAGCCAGCAGCAACTCAGTAACACACAGGGAGCCTTAAAGGGAGCAGAATCATTTAGGATGGAAAAGCCCTCGGGGATCATCGAGTCCAACCATTCCCCCAGCACTGCCAAGCCCACCACTAATCCACATCCACAAGTGCCACATCCACACAAATGCTAAATCCTCCTGGCATGAGGACTCCACCACTGCCCTGGGCAGCTGTGCCAGGGCTGGACAACCCCTTTCTCTGAAGAAATTTTCCCCAATATCCAACCTGAGCCCAGCCTGAGACCATTTCCTCTCCTCCTGTCCCTGTTCCCTGGGAGCAGAGCCTCCCCCAGATGTCCCCTCCTGGCAGGGAGTTGTGCAGAGCCAGAAGGGCCCCCTGAGTCTCCTTTTCTCCAGGCTGAGCCCCTTTCCCAGCTCCCTCAGCCTCTCCTGGGGCTCCAGCCCCTTCCCCAGCTCCATTCCCACCTCTGGACACGCTCCAACAGTGCCAACACCTCCTGTTACAGTGTTCAGACCTCTGCATGATCCTATCAGCTTCCACTGACTTTCCTCTTCTCACTTGTCTTCTGAGGTGAGCACTCTGTTCTGTTTGGGACTTGCCAGTTGTGTCTCAGGAGGGCCTCACTGGTTGTTAAATTCTGTCATTTTACAACATCTCTTCTCAAGCACAACCCTGCTGTTGAAAAGCGGCACTTTGGCCACAAGAGCAGAATCAGGAGTTTCCATGCAGGGCTCTGAGCACCCCAGAGCTCTGGGCATCCTTCAGCAGACAGCTAATCTTGCTGGTCCTTGAATCCTTGGCAGGGCTGGGAGGGGATGGCTGACAGCGAGGACAGGCAGCCTCGTCTGTCAGCGGGAGCTGAAGGAGAAGGCAATGAGGCGTGCTCGAGCTGCCTGTCCTTTTAGGAGAAGGGCGTCTCACAAAGAGTAATAGTGGTTGTACATTCCCATTAAGGACATCCTAGCAAGACTCAAAAAGGCTGAAGGGGCTGCTCTTTCCAAATCCTGGCAGCCTTTGCATTTTCTGGGACTTGTGTTGGTGCAAGGCAGAATCACCAAATCGTTCAGGTTGGAAAAGGTCTCAAAGATCCTCGAGTCCAGCCAGGTTCAGGCTGTTCTGGGTATTTTCTCTAAGCTGTTGAATGTCAGAGGAGCTTAGGCTGGATCTCAGGGACAGGTTCTTGCCCCAGAGGTGCTGGCACTGCCCAGGCTCCCCAGGGAATGGGCACAGCCCCGAGGCTGCCAGAGCTCCAGGAGAGTTTGGACACCACTTCCAGGGATGCCCAGGGTGGGAGTGTTGAGGTGTCTGTGCAGGGCCAGGAGTTGGATCAGTGATCCTTGTGGGTCCTTTGCAACTCTGGATATCCAGTGTTTCTATGATTTCCACATCTGTCTTGCACTTCAAAGCAGTTTTCAGTTCCAGTTATTTCCGTATTCTCCACCAGTTGGCTACAAATCTGCCCAGTGACCTAAAAGATTCCCTTGGGGATTTTTCTTCCCCCACCACAACATAGATTTGCACCCTCAGAGGATTACTGCACTTTTGAAGACCCCCAAATCCAAATTAGGCCATCAAAGATGATGTTCTGGGAGATGTGCAAGTAACTTGCTGCAAATGAGCTCCCAAAATCTGTGGTGGTAACTGTGTGAGAACCATGTCTTCATTCCTTCCTTCCTTCTGGAAATCCTGGGCTCCATGTGCAGAGGAGGAGGAGGAGGAGGAGGATCCTCCTGCAGTCGCTGTTCTCAGGCAGGTACAATGGATCAGAGTTGAATGGTGTGGGTAACTCTAGATTTCGTGTTGCCTTCCTTTGGCTCCAGACATGTTTCAAGTGTCAGCTTTCAAACAGCAATTCTGGGTTCCTTCATTTTCGTCTGCACCAAAGCTGAGGTGTTCAATGAGGTTTAAATCTGGTCTTCAGCAAACTCGAGCATTTTTACTGCACTTTGCAGGGCTTTTTTTCCCTCCTTGAACGTGCCTGCTTTGATCATTGACCTCTGCCCAAGTATTCAGATATCACGATGATGGACACTGAGCTCAGGGTGGTTCACCAATTCCAAGGACTGATGCTCATCCCTTTTATGCCCTTCCATAAAGGTCATGCTGATTCTTCTCTCTCCACACTATCTGCACATGCACAGCCCTCTCTTTCTGGGATGGGTTCTTTCATCTCCCTTGGTTTATCTTTCTGCAGCTTTTCTGAGACAATGCTCACAGCAACAGAAATGCTAAAGCACCTGTGCTGCACTTGGATGAAAATTAAAATTAAAATCGATTCCTATTTCAGAAAATCAGATTCTTATGAAATTTTTATATTTTTTTTTCCAGCACAGCGAAACCCAGGGAGAAGTTTTTCAGTTCTCTGTGCAGAACTTGTCACTGAAAAAAAACCCTTCGATGTTTTTGAGGGTAGCAGCAGGAATGCTTACATTAGGCAAGGTGCCAGCAACCAGCAGTTTTTTTCCCACCATGCTGCCTGAAGTTGCTCGGAGCAGGATTAGACAGAGCTGTGTTTCAAAGAGGAATGGCTGCTCAGAGCCTCATCTGTTTGGGTCCCCTTGTGCTGCTGCACTTCCTGCAACAGCCTGGGATAATAGGAAAGCTTTTCAGCTGGAAAACAAGCAGAAAAATTAAAAAGCTTTCTTGGAAATATTCTTCACAGAAAGATCTTTGCCAGTGTTTATTTTTCTTACTCTTGTTAAGTTTTAAGGCTTTATGGCTGTGCCAGCTTGAGCCTGCCTCCCCTCCATCCATCACTGGGATTTTAGGAAAGCCCCAGGCTGCCTTTCAGCATAGGGATCATCCCTGCTCTCCAAGTTTTTCATTATCAGATCTGGCCAGTGGGGCCAGCACAATCACATCCAGTGGGATGGGTACAGCCTCTCCTTCCCTCAGGGGGACCGTAGGATCATGGAATAGGCTGGGTTGGGAGGGACCTTAAATCCCATCCATTCCACCCCTGGGGTGGGACATTGGCAGGGACACCTTCCACTATCCCAGGGTGCTCCAAGCCCTGTCCAACCTGGTCTTGGACACTCCCAGGGATCCAGGGGCAGCCACAGCTTCTCTGGGCACCTGTGCCAGGGCCTGCCCACCCTGCCAGGGAAGGATTTCATCTCCTCTCTCAGCATCCTGGGGCAGAACCCCCCAAGCTCCGCGTGCGTGCGCGCAGGTGGAGCTGGGAAGCAGTGCTTGAGGAGCAGGACATGTGATCAGCAACTTCAGGCAGACTTTCCAAACTCTCTGAAATCCATGTTCCTCTTCATCATTTGTTTCTAAAGAAGTTTTTGAAGGACAAAGAAGGACCTTTTGTGTTTCTTCTCAGAACTGTTTTCTTAACACAAAGGTATTTGTTCTCTGCCCCTTGTGCAGTAATTGCTTTTCCTGGTGCTTCACTGCTCTGTGCAGTCCAGACCCAACTCCAGGTTCACACTTTCTGGCTTTTAGCTAAAGGATGAACCCCAGTTCACTAAGAAATCTTTTTCTTTCTCTTTTTTTTTTTGCTAGGCTAAACTGGTAAAGGTATTTAAAAAACCCTTGTTTTTTAAAAGCACACATGTTTTGTGTCACTGAGTGTTGAAAATGAGCCCTAGGTAAGTGGGAAATTAAAATATATTAGTTTGTTTTCTGTGGATGGAAGAACAAGGTTTAGTGAGACTTCTCATTTGTTCTTTTACCAATAAGTACAACTATCACTGCTTTCAGCTGGTGTCTCCCTGTGGCCCTTTCAGCCACCCCACAGCCAGAATGGTGAGGTGAACTGGGGAAATGTAGTTCTCTGTATAACATCTGAAATTGTGATTTTTAAAGTGGATAAATCAGAAGCAATACAGAGGGTCACTGAAATGTGTGGAAAACCTGTGGGCATTTCCCCTGCATTCTCCCACCCTAAGCTTTCCTCAGCATCTTGGTGATTTACCTGCTGGCATTGTACCCTGAGGTGATTGAAACGTTCTTGGCACCACATTGTGGTGTCCTCCACATAATTTTAACATACATTTCCTTGGGTGCAGAGGTTAGGAAATGTGGTTGCCACACTGAACTAAAAAAATTCTAATTTTTTGAGCATTTAAAAAAAAAAAAAGGTCATTTGGGATTTTTGGAAGTTTTATGGAAACAACTCAAGGAGCAGAAGTGGTATTGTTAATGCTAATACTTATCATAGGCTGTATTAAGCACCATGATGAAGGAGAGTATTTTTACTTGCTGCTCTTAGATATATATTTAATTTATTTTTTTTTGGCTTTTTATGGTCTGGAAGAAATCTTCTGACATTGTCAGAGGACAGCATGTTCACAAACCTTTCCAGCACAAAAAGCCCCAGCATCGTCACTGCCTTTTCTCTGAAATGTAATATCTTGACCTGCAGCTGCAGCAAGGGCAAAACCACTCACCTATTAAAGAGTTTATAACCTTTGGAATCAAATCCATTGGATGTCAAGGTCCTTGGATGGATTGTGTTGCTTGAAGTGATGCCCAGAACTAAGCTGCCACCAAAACTTCTTCAAGTAAAAGGTGTTCGGAGTCCATCAGAGGATAATTAAGTGTACAGCAAACAGGTGTTGTCCGTGTAGGTACACCACAAAAGTTATTCCTGGTGATCTTGCCATCCTAATTATTTCAGCTGGTCCCTATAAATCAGCTATCAATAATTACAGCCTGCTGTGTAAATGCTGTTGGGGTTCAGCAGCAACACAAAGTCTGGGGAGGAATCAAGATGGGAAAACAGTAACTCCTTAATAATTTCCTGCTTGCCTTTTTTTTTTACCTTAAGCTTTTCCCCTCTAGAAAATAAATACATAAATATAGAATTTTAAATCCCAGTGCAGACCCAAATCTTACAGAAGAGGAGTATATTCCCATCCTGTCATGCAGTATTTCTGTGCATCTTCTGATAAAAGGTTTAGGGACAGCAGGTTTTGCTTCTATTTCTGGTCTCTTTAAGTGCCTGATGTTTTAGGAAGTAAATGTTCACAGTTTTAAAAAATATTCAAGGCTTAAAGAGAGAAGGATACAAAGGTGGCATTTTGACTGCAATGCTGAATGAAGAGAAGAAGCATTTATTTGGAACTGGAGGCATTGGCAGGATAAGCAGATTTCTGGGAAGGTTGGGGGGTTTTAAACAGGTTTGGTTTAAAAATCCATTTAGGGTTACTGCTGAATTCACCTGTAGTTTGTTGGTCATCGTGTCATTTGTGTGGTCTTCCTGTACATGAAACATTTCAGGAATTACAGCAAATAACATTTTGCTGAATTTCTTACTGGACCCAAAAAAAAGGACACCCACTTCCTAAACCTGGAGTTTGATGAGTTTGCTTTCAGTGAGATTATAGGAATGTGTTCAGTTAAGTATTTGCGTCCTTATTTTGTGGATTATCTCGAAAGAGTTGCAAGCCTCCTCTGACCAACTGTTCTCTGCTCCAGCTGCTTTTTAGGAAACAATTTCTTTCAGTACCTCCCAAAACAAAGCAGGTCTTAGGGTTTAGTTGGCATTAAAAATGAGCAAAATAGCTAGCTGTGTTTTTCCTGCCTGCAAGAGAGCTTCAAAAGGAAAACCCAGCAGTGTGTGCCCATATCTGTTGTCCGTAATGCCAGATGCTTGTTTGAGCATCTGTGAGTTTATCACCTCTCCCTGTCAAAACACTCCTGGGCTCTAATTCCACTCATCAGCTGTGACTTCATCCACAGGAAGCTCAGTCCTGGCTGAGGGCTGTGCACCCAGGGGAAGCAGGAGGGCAGAAATTAATAAAACCAGCCCGAATCTTCAGAGCCTGGCTTTCAACCAAGGCAGAAAGGTCACTTGTTGGGAATCCTCGAGTCTCGGCTGCCACAGCCTCCCTGACATGAAAGGGTTGCTGCTGAAAGACACTTAAGTTGATGCTGAGGAGTGAAAGACAAGGGAGGTGAAGCTCATCTATTGTTTTAACCTACTTCATTGCAGGCTAAACAAGTTGAAAGATTCCTGCTTCCCTTCAGAAGCCGGGGTCGGGAGAGGCGGCCGGTTCCGCCTACCTGGTTGAAAGGAAAAGCGTCGCAGTGGTGGTCAGCAGGAAAAGGGGATTCTGGAAAGGATGAGGCCTGGGATGAATTGGTGATGGTTGCACACACTGGCACATCTGGAGAGTGAGGGAATGACAGCACTTTGATTTTATTTTCTACGTTTCCCTAAAAAATGAGTCCTGCTTTGAGCTCTGTGACAGCAGAAGGGCTCGCTGTGTATCCAGTGCCACGCTGGGATTTGGCCTGATTTTATGGGGGAAGGAAGAAGTTTTGAGTAGCTTTGTAACTGATTCACAACAAGTGACACCTTGGCATTTCACTGGCTTTGGGTAATCAGTGTCCTCAGCAATGTGCTGGCAGCTTGACACAGATGATGAGAATGGTTCCTGATGTCCACCAGGTGATGTTTGCAAGGTAGCAATGAGTGTTTGTAAAATGTTACTCCTGCTAGAGAAGTTGGTAGTTCAGTTCTTTAAATAAGAATGTCTGTTCTACAAGTGCCTTCCACTTTCTCTGGAGTGTAGGGCATTCCCATGATGAACCTATATACCTAAATTAAAATATCATAGAATTAGGTGATTATGTGTTAAAAAGCTACAGCCAGTGAAAAGGCTAAAATCAGGTAACTGTGCTCAGTATAACTTTGTCCTCCTGTTCCCACTGACCTCTCAAGGCAAAGTGTCACAGTTTCGATAAACAGGGTCTTTTGGTGTAGAAGGAAGATTGAGTTTTTGAAGGATGCCTCAAAACTCATCAGCTTGTTGGAACTGAGCTCCCAGTGGGAAACGGCATCCTTTAAAGAGTGCAAATAATTCCCTTCAGAAGCCCTGGGTGTGGAGGTTTGCCATGGATAGCTCAGTCCTGGAATTCAAGGGGGATTGTGTCAGGTCTGATTTACCTAAGGCTTATTAAACATATCAGCTCTTGGCTGATAAGATCTCATAATCAAGAGGTACACACAGAAAAATTACAGGCTGTTAATTCATTTTTAGTTGCAAATCCCTACATTTTAGTTAATTATGGATTTAGTAACAACCTGTAGATGAAGAAAGATTTACCTGTAGATCAAGAAATATTTTTGCCACTTATTGTTTTGATTTTTTATCAAAGTGTTTGTGATGTCTTTTAAAAAACACGTCCAAAACTGAGGAGAGTGGCGATAAATATGAACAGTTTTACTAAATACATGGCTGAATGTGCATATATTGGCTGCAGGCTGAAAGAGTAAGTTCAGGTCAGATGTTGGGAAGGAATTCTCCCCTCTGAGGGTGGACAGGCCCTGGCACAGGGTGCCCAGAGAAGCTGTGGCTGCCCCTGGATCCTTGGAAGTGCCCAAGGTTACACCGTGCTTGGAGCAACCTGGGATAGTGAAAGGTGTCCCTGCCCATGTCAGGGATGGAACAAGATGAGCTTTGAGGTCCCTTCCAACCCCAGCAATTCTGGGATTCTGTGGACATTGAGTCTTTTCATGCAATGATGATGTTCAAAGGGTAGGTTTGAGGAGCAGCCTCCCAGTGTTTGAAAGGGAACAAATCCATGAGGATGGGGTTCTCCATAGGGAACACCAAGTGGAGAATGCTGTGGTACAGGATTTAATCTGCTGGAGATGGTGGGAGGTGCCAGGCCTGGAGGAGGTGATGGAGGTGCTGTAGGTGGGAGTTGCTGGAGATGGGGCAGATGTGTTTCCCTTCCTCTTTAGCAGTTTTCCCATCACTGGAGCCTTGTCCAGTTAAAAACCACAACTGAAATCATTCTAGTTCCCATGCTCTGTGGTATTGATGCCATCCCTGTAACAGTAGTGCTGAGCTCTTTATTTCCAGCTCCTGGCCAGTCAGTCATTTCAAACCTGTGTTGTTTTGTCAAGTTTTAAGCCTTAAATCAGCTGAAGTCCCTGCTGTAGATCCACGTGCCCTGTGTGAGGTTTCAGCACTGAGCTTGCTGTTATGTTTATTTTATATCCTGTGCTTTAATCTCCTGTTTTCTGTCCCTCCACCTTTCTCTTTACAGACCAGTTACTTGTGACAGATGTTATGCATCATATGTGGTGTGTAACTCCAGGAAGCAGTAGGTAAAAAGGGAAACTTGAACAGGCCTCATCACTGACATTTTCCACCAGTTCTCCCCACCCCCGACTCTAAAAAAGAAAAAAAAATTAATAAAGGTTTCTTTTGTGAGCGTGAGCTGGAGAAAATTGGCCATTTGTCTGTGAGGTAATAGGCTTTGGGATAATATGAAAATCTATCAAATGATTAAATTCAATGACATTAAATCACAATTCATGAAAGGAGAATACTGCACAGTTTAATTCTATTTAATTTTTGAGGGGGGAAAAGAAAAAGCCCTTAAAAAAAAAAAAAAAAATTTTGTTTGAGTTTCTCTTAAGCTGATTTCTCTGTGCTCTTTCTTAAAAGTGCCTTTCTAGTTGCCACACAGTGATGTGATCATTATCTGTCACCTCGTCGCCTTGCTGCCTCAACACGCAGTAAAATACAAAAAAAAAAAAGAGGGAGGGGGGGGGGAAAAAAAAAAAAAGGAAGACCAGAGGAGCTTGTGAAGTATGACTTCCTATCCCAAGACTCATTGCCTGCGATTCGTAGCGCTTGACAGTAATGATCTTATTACAGTACTCTGGACCTTGAAGAGATTTCATGAGGAGAGCGCGAGGACGAGGCTCCGTGTAATCAAGTGGCGCTGAATATTCCACGCGGTTTTGATCACACACTGATTGGGCACAGTTTTAGCCCATCTTCCAGTCAATTATGCATGGCCCCTCGTGCTCCTGTGATAGTCAGAAACATTGATGGCTGTTGTCTGGGGGTAGGGGCGAGGCTGGCAGCCAGCCAGGGGTTTGAAGTGCAGTCATTCCGGGAGAAGTGCTTTTTAGTTGGAATTGATTACCTTTCTTTGGGTTTTTGCTTAATGGCAAAACTGTATTGGAGAGGGCTTCAGGTGAAAAATGGCCGTATTAGCCATTTAGAGTAGCTGAACTCCTAGTCAATTTTTCGCTTTCCCCTGTTTCCATCTAATTTATATTTAATGATGTACCGTTTGATAATATTTGAGATATTTCATTTCCAGTTGCTGCTGAGCACACATGTTGAGCACATGTTAAATGACAGCAGATCAGCATTCAGGTTTTAGGAATTAATCCAGTTTAACCTCCAGGCTGCCAGAACACGTCTATTTTGGCAGCTGTGCCGGGAAACATCGGGATTGTCTGCGAGAGGTACGAGGCTGACGTTCCCAAGCAAAGCCAGGGCTGTTTTTATCCCGTAATGAGGATAAATCCATGTGCTTTAAAAGAAGCAAAAGGTCGGTGGCTGGGTCCTTCATTTAGATTCTCGTGTCTCAGAGGCTGATTAGGCTGCTGTTTATCTCTTCCCCTATGAAAACGTCACATCTTCCTTCATTCAGACGCCTTCAAATGAAAATAAAATCATTAAAGCCGTGCCTATCGAACTCCAGGCACCAGAGGAGGAAATACTTAATTGTCAGTGATGCTTCTTGTTCAGTGCCACCCCTCTGGTTTCTCACATTTGAATATCCTGCAATTCCTAGTTTTTGGATGCATGTGTGGTTCAAAGAGATGGGAGTAGGACTTTATACTAAGCTGGAGTACAATGCTGTATTATCCGTGCATCAAATGAAGAGCTTATGTTTGGAATGTGCTGTGATAGGGGATGGAAAAATGCAATTAAAATGCTCCAGTATCACCCCAAATTTTTATTTCTGTTAATCAATATCATTTTTCTCCACCTGCCTGAAATTCTTGCAGTCCTGCAGGCTCCCAGCCTTTCCTGGAGGTGTGTCTGCCACTAAATGCCCCCCTCATGGTACTGCCCCTCTTCTGCTGCTTTCCTTTTATTTGGATTGTGGGTGGTATTTTCCCTAAAACTAAGCTCAAATTGGCCAGTTCCACCCCTGAAAAAGCAGCTTTTAATTAATTTTTTTTTAATTTTTTGGAGGATTCTTTTAAATTCTTTAAATCAGTTCTCACCTCCCACATAGGGGTCAGACCAGAATTCCCAGCAAAAAAATGTCATCTTGGGTTTTGCTCTTTGAAACAGAGCTGATGGGTTTTGTTCCGATGAATTTGGGTTCAGCTATTGTCTGAAATTCTAGATCCTGGTTTGGGGGGAATTTGTGCCTGTTTTGTAGTTACATTTTACTGCTTCCAGGCAGCTCAGAAGAGCTATGAGGACCTTTTTTTTTCCCCTTCCTTTGGAAGAGAAGCTTCTCTGAGTCTGTACTTGCTGAGCTGTGTGTGCTCATCCCTGTGCCAGCAGCCAGGGGTGTTTGACTCTGGGGCCTCTCGGTGCATCTTCGCTGCTCAAATCATAATAAACCTGAAGGGCAGCTAGAAATATTCCATCTTGTCTCCATCAGGGAGGTAAAATCCTTGGAAAGGTAAACTTTTCAAGGGGAGAAATTCTCCCCTGTTGGTTCTGTTGGGACTTTCTTGCAGCGTGGGCTCTGTTGTTTGAGCCCAAACGTGCTCACCCGAGGGCCGGGAAGAGGCAGTCATGGAACCGATTCCACGGTGACAGAGACATCACCAGCTCTGTGAGGCTCCCTGAATCCCAGCAAATCTCCCATTGGAGTGGGACTCGGGGATGTGGGGAACACCTGTGGGCTTTTTTCCAAAGATGATGGTTTTTTTTAGGCTTGGATTGTCACCGGGGAGGCTTCACGCGATGAGAGGCGCTGTGGCCTTGCCGGCCCCATGTCCTCCTTGGGCTTTCCAGGCCAGCATTGACATGGCTTTGGCTCCTTCCCCTCTGCTCCAAATCCCTCTCCTTAATCCAGGGAGGACGAGCTGCACTCTGGTGATGGATGACAAAGCAAAGCTGGAGTGTTTCTGCCTCTGCTTCGTTTGACAAGGAATTGGCAGCTCCAAGACTCTTTAGGTTCCCTCTTCTTTCCGCTTCCCACAGCTCTTCCCTTTGGGACTTCAACAACAGTGTTGCAGTGGTCCTGCAAGCTTTTCAAGGAGAAAACAGTTTTTAATAAAGGGTATTTTACTTTTTAAATCCTCATTTGAAAGTTGTTAGTAGTGCTGGCTGGTTTGTGACCATCGTAAACACCGAGGTGATGCTTTGTAGTGGCGAACAAAACAAAACAAAAGGGATCCAGCCCATTTCCAGACACCTTGAATGCTTTAACCAACATATTGATACATAAAAGGGCAGTTCATGGTTTGCTTAACCTTAAAATTGGAAGCAATATTATTACTTTGGGCTCAGCATCAGCATTGTCACACACATAATCACTTTTTGGTTGGCTGGCCACCGTTCGGTGCATGGCTCGGAATGGGCAGTCAGAAATAACTGCTTGCTTTTTTTGTTGTAAATAAACACCATTTTATGGTGAGATCTTGTGTTTATCACACAAGAATGACCCAGCAATCTGAGCCTGGGAAGGTGGATGTAGGGAAAGAAGTCTGGCAATACTTACCCAGTGACTAATGTACATTTTTGTCCCAAAACTAAGCTCTCATCCATGGTAATTTTTCCCATTTGGAGATCTCTAAAATATCACCGAGGATTCCTGAAAAATAATTTTCAGGAAGACCCCACTTGCCAAGCAACATACCTGAGTTTCATAGAATACTTAAGAGGCCTCAGTGTTTAATTAAATTAGAACAAACCTAATTGTAATAAATCATAGACTAATATGTGCTTAATATTTTTAATAATAAGGTAAAATGTAAGTTAATGCTCACCAGATTACCTAAAGACTCTGGTGTGAGGATCCATAGTGATTACAAGGAGAATGTGAAAATTGATTAATTTTTAGTGATTTGTCAGCTGCAATCTTTATTTTTCAGTCTCTCTGTGTACAATTAGACACCAGTTTGTCCAGGCAAACTCATTAATTATTAGGTCACCACTGCTAATGGTTAAACTTTGGATCCCAGATGTGAAGTGAGAAGCTGAGCCTTGGTAACGTGTGGTGGAATGGAATGTATGGGAATGATGGGGAGGTTTCCCTCTGTGGAAGAGGAAACCTGGGCTTCAATTTGTGGTGTGATGTTAGACTTTATTTTATTTTATTTTATTTTATTTTATTTTATTTTATTTTATTTTACCTTACTTTATTTTATTTTTTGAGGGTGGACTAACAGAGCAGGTCTGCATAGAATCCCAGAGTCACAGAACATCAGGATCTGCTATAAAATTCCATATACACAAGTTTTTAAGTGCAGCAGTGTCATTTATTGCTAAGTAAAGAGTGCAGGATATGCCCAGAGCTGTTATGACGTGAAAAAATAACTGTGGAGGAGGTTGGAAATAGGTCTTTGCTTTTCTCTTAAACATATTGATGATTACCTGCTGCCTTTAGTAATAAAAATATCAATACAGCTCATCATTCTTTCTTTAAGTTGTGGATATTATTGAAAAGCTATTCCCAGGGGAACAGCTGACAACACTTTGGAAATACTTGTAAATAATCCATTAATAATGAACTCCTGAATCATGAATAATCTGTCCATAATGAACCTTGCTGCTTCCCCACAGAGCTCTTCTTTCTTTTTTTTTCTTTTTTTTCTTTTTTTCCACGAATAGTTCTTTCAGCCTTTTGATTTCCTCCACAGCCTCTGAGTGGAGGAGATGTTCCTTTTACATATCATCAGGCCCCATAATTTGTCATAATCCTACTCAATGGCTCGTCTAAAAAATGTGAAGGGACACTGTCAGGGTTGTTAGGCACAAAGTTGAACCTGCAACACTTGTGGTAAAAAAAAAAAAAAGCAGAAAAGATTGACACAGACTGTCCCCCAGAGCCAGAATAAAATCCAGAATGGTTTTCTGGGCAGCAAAGGAAGGTAGCACTTTGAATCTCTTTGAGTCTCTGCTTGTCAGAATTGTGCTGGGCTTTGGTCCTGCTTGGAGGAGGATGTTGAATATACAAATATACAAGGAACATTCAGAGGATTCTTGTTCCTTCCAGTTATCCTTCCAGAGAGAAGTAGATCATGGAGACCCTGTGAAATACAGAGGAGTTTTGTCATTTCAAGGCAATGCCACACTCATCCATGTAGGAATTGTTACCTCCTAGCTCTTAGTCCCTACTGGGTGCTCATTTTTTGCTGGGTCTGTCCTAACACATCAACTCCAGTTTGATGGACAAATTCAAAGTGAATTTTTTTTAATCATCTCCTTTTTTTTCCTCCCTCCTAAAAAGCTTTGTGGAAAGAGGTGATGGAGATTCTAATCTGCAAGTAAAAGGTGCCAGACACCTCTGTGATTGGTAGTTTTAGTCAGAAGTCCAGCCACTTTAGCAAGGGGGTGGGAGGGATGGACTAGGCTGAAATGAGAACTGTGGGAATGCTGAGAGATGAAGTAGAAGAAATTCCCTCCAAGTGCCTGTTTCTGTCCCAGCTGTCCATCTCTGGGGACAGGTTTCATGATTTCCCCTCCATTTTTTGGGGTGAATCTCCTTCCCTGTGCCACACCAATCAATAATCAATGAGGTTCTCCTCTTTATCCCTTACAGTAACTTTGGAGCACAAATTGGTTACTCAATTTTTCAGCACACACAGCTTATTCCCATTCCAAGCAGGAAAAGCTGACTGGATTTGCCACAGCATTTTTACAGGTTTTGTGTCCTCTCAGTGACAATACAGCTCAACTGGGGACAACATTCTGTCACTCTGGGGGAACCCAGGAGTGCAGGGTCTGACCAGTAACTCTGATTTTCTCATCAGCTTTTGATTGCACCTTGTTTTACCTGGTTATTTTATGCTCATTTTCTTTACCAAACCCATTTGTCCTTGCCCACCAAGCAAGTCCAGATATGCCCACTGAAGGAAATAATCTGTATCAACCTTTATTATATTTGATAGCTCAGCTTTTTGGCAGTGGGTTTGTATTAGTGTGTTGTGGGGGGTTTGTGCCATTTCTGTACCTGCAAGTTAACTCCACTGGAAAGGTCATGTAATTTTGAAGGGATCTTGTAGCAGTGGGAATATTGCAGAGAATTGGAAAAACCAAAAAAAGGATATTATGCTTGTAGTTGAAAGGAGGGAAGGGATCCTGAAGAATCTGTGTATTATTTGACCTCATACTGCTCCTCTGTGAAATCCTGGGAAGGCTGATATGGGATATGGATAGAAAGCATTTTCCATTGGCAAAGTAATAGTTGTCCAAGTCTCTGACAGGAGATTGTCAGGGAATAAAAAGCTGAGCAATTTTTAATGCCACATTGTCACAAGTATCTTTCAAGAGCAAATACACTGAGTTAGACCTGAGATCACAAGAAGCAGTTGTGAATGGGGATTTTTTTTTCCTTGCTTCCCATGATATCAATCATCTTTATACTCCATCTGCATTTCTCCTGCTACTGGGAGTGCAGCCTGTAGGATTTTTACCACTCCAGAGATCTTTTAGGCCTTCTGAAGGAAATTCTTGCTGCTTGTAGTTTATCAGGTGCTCTTATCCCCCTCTCCTCTGAGTGTTCTCCTGTGTGCAAAAGGAGCTCTTGTCTTTCTGTGGCCAACCCAGAGATTCCTCTGCTGGGGCTTTGTGTTCTCTGTCCATGTTTAGATGGGATATTGGGAAGAAATCCTTTCCTGGGAGGGTGGGAGGGCACAGGGTGCCCAGAGAAGCTGTGGCTGCCCCTGGATCCCTGGAAGTGTCCAAGGCCAGGTTGGACATTGGGGCTTGGAGCAGCCTGGGATAGTGGAAGGTGTCCCTGCCCATGGCAGGGGGTGGCATGATTTTTATAGACATGGAAATGATTTTTTTCTTAATGAGAAAAATGGCAGATTTGGGGTGAAAAGCTGAATAATAATAGAATAATGCAGCCTTGTGGAAGCTCAGCACACTGAGGGGTTGGCTGTGTTAGAAGGAGTGGCTTGATAAAATAGGTTTGACTTCTACAGGGAGCAGGATGCTGCTGATACAACCAATGAGAGAAAGCTGCTGTTGATGTGCTGCTTGTAAATTTAAAACTCCATTCATTTCTCAAGAGACAGAAATCCTGGCCTGTTCTGCCTCAAAAGCAGCCCCGTCCCTCTCTCCCAGCTGAGGGCAGGATGGGATTTGCAGTGCACAGTGATAACACTCAGCAACATAACAGCCTTGACAGCTGTGGGTGATGCTGCAGTTTGGCTTTGGCCATCAGGTGAAGTCCATGAAGGATTTGGAGCCTTGTGAAGTCATTAAAGCCTCACTGGGATTGATGATTTCATCTCTGCGCTGGAGGAGCAGGGCTGATCTCCCGAGCTGTGCCTTCCTGCTTTTATCAGGATACTCCTTTCCCTGCCCCCCAAAAAATAAAATAGCACCAAAAAATAAAATCCATGGGATTGATTTGGGGCTCAGCCTTGATCAAATGCCAGCGTTCAGCCCCTCACGCCGGCGTGGCTGCGTTGTTAGCGGGGCCCGACGATTTGGATCCTCCAGCAGGAGCTGCCATATCCGAGGTGGAGGTGTGTGGAGATGAACTGGTGTCTGTCCAACCATTTGTCACACAAATAACAGTGCCAGTGCAGTGCAATACTATAAATCATTTTTTTCCAGGATTGAAACCTTTTATCAGTTGTGTCACTTCCATTATTCAGTAAGCGATTAGTAACAGGCGTTGTGGTTGAGCCAGTTAGTGGTTAACAACTGGGAGCTGTGGCTCATAAGGGAGCCTGTGACAGCAGCAGCTGATGTAAATTCAGGATTTAATATTTATCTTTGCAGGCCAAATGCAGTTGTTACTCAGGGTTTTGCTGGAAAGGTGAAAGGCAGCGCGACTTTGGTGTGAATCAATTCATGGCTTGGTCCCTCAGCCACTCGGTGTTTGTGTGGGCCCTGCCTGACATGTTCTAAATATGCAAAATAACAAATCCCATTCTCCTTTTCCTGGCTTCATTCCAGAGCTAACCACAGCAGCTCCCCAGGGATTTCCAGCAACCACAGCTTTTGAAAAAAAAAGTCAAATTACAAAAGTCAAATTACAACCTTTGTGTAAGAGCAGCCACAACCGTGAGCTGGATGGATTTGTGCAAAGATCTGAGCAGATGCAAATCACAAACACCTTCAGCTTCATGGTTTTACATTTTTCACTGGTATTGTGCAAATTAACATCAAATCTGAGGAGTCCCACCCAACACCCAACAGTGAGAGCAGCTTCTTGTGGGTGAAGCCCTTGGAAATGCAATCTGTGGAGAAGAGACAAAATGTTCTCTCTGGCCTAGGAAAGAATTTTTCTGTTCCCACTGGGTGTCTCAGTACTTAATTTCTCCCTGGGATGAGGCCTGGGTTAAGACTGCTTCCCCAAAGAGACTGAGACCTGTGCAGTGAGTTTGGGAAGATAAATTGGGAAGTTTGTAAACTTCTTGTGAAAATTCTGTGCTGCTTTGTCCCATTGCTGGCTTGGAGGTGGCTGTTCATTGTGCAGGTTCTGAGGAGTTCTAAAATGCAAATGAATAGATTTATCCTAAAATGGTTTGGTTTGGATTGGAGGGGATTTTAAAGCCCATCCAGTTCCACCCCCTGCCATGGGCAGGGACACCTCCCACTATCCCAGACTGCTCCAAGCCCCAATGTCCAACCTGGCCTTGGACACTTCCAGGGATCCAGGGGCAGCCACAGCTTCTCTGGACACCCTGTGCCAGGGCCTCCCCACCTTCCCAGGAAAGGATTTCTTCCCAATATCCCAGTTTCCCTCTGGCTGTTTTAAGCCATTCCCCCTTGTCCTGTCCCGTTTTTTGTTAACACAGCAAAGTTTGTGAGTGTTGTGGGTGCACTACTGGGTAGGGACTTCTACGAAACTCAGAGCTCCAGGGAACCCCCCATGCTCAGGTTGTCCTCCTTGTACTGAAGGACCCAACATCTGCAGGTCTGTGTTTTCCATTTTAGCCAAGACAAGGAACTGGAAGTCTCCTTCTCTGTCAATGCAGGGTGATGCAGAAGCTCAGGTAAAAGGGGAGATGGTCATAAAGGTCTTTTCCAGCCTAAATGATTCTGTGGTGGCTCTCCTGTCTTAGCATGATCATTCAGGTTTATAGAGAAATAATCATCACAGGTGGCTGAGCACTTTGTAGGGAAAGGTCTTGACACAATAAATCTCCAACCAGGATCTTTTCCAGTGAGGAATCCCTACTTCCAAATGAGAAGCTGCACCACAAGCAGAGCAACATTAACACCTAACACTGGCAGGCTGGCTCCTGCTTATTTTCAGTGATGAAAATTCACAAAGAATTCATGTTTATGTTATATACACACATATATGAGGTTTGTATGTTGTTGTGTGCCTCAGTTTTTATCTACCTAGTGTGAGCTTACCTTTTGCTGTAGGGTGGATGATGTGGATTAAAGGTGAGCAAAAAAAAAAACAGTAATTCTGATTTCTCTTCAGTAGTTTACATTTCAGAGTAAGTCAAAGCTGTAATATCAAAGTGACACTGATGCCTAGCCTGGGCACTGGGAAAATCAAATTCTTCATCACTTGTATCTACAAAAATCTCAGGAAATGAGAGCTGGAAGAATTTCATAAACATTGGCGCTCCCTGGGTCCCAGCTCAGTCTTGATTTGCTTCCTATAAGACACCTTGGCAAAAGTTCCCTGGATTCTTCCCCCAAATTCTGCTCCTCTTCAGCTGCCCCATGCTGTGCTTTTTTCCTGATCTTGCAGATGCAGTGAGGGGTTTTAGTGCAGGTGCATTTCACGGTGCAGAACTGCTCTTGCAGGGGGACTGCACTGGGTGAACCCTTCCAGCCCGAGCTGTTCCCTGACAATGGCTGCTTTGCCAGGAAGGCTCTCAAAGCCTGGTTTTGATGTCCCATCGAGCAGGGTTTGTTGTCACAGGTGCCACTCCCTCCAGGTGCAGTGTCCCTGGGTGTCCCCTTTGATCCTGGAGTCACCTTTGGCTGCAAGGTGCAGAGCTGGGAGGGGCTGGTGTCCAGTGCCAACCCAGGTGCTGCTGTCACCTGAGCTCCCGTGATGCTGGTGACAATCATGAGACTGACCCCAGGATCAGGATCATTGGATAGAAATGTGAATATCTTTGAAATTCCAGAGGGTCCACTATCTTGGATCAGATAGAAAAGGCTGCTCAGGGAAGTGGTGGAGCCACCATCCCTGGAAGTGTTCAGAAAATGAATATTGGTGGCACTTTGCTGTTGGGCTTTGTGGCATTTGGTGAAACGCTGGACTCGATAATCTTGGAGGTCTTTTCCAGCCTTTGTGAAATCTAATTGTGTGGCCAAGAAAAAAAAAATGAATTCTGTAAATTCTGTACAACAGAAAAAGTATAATAGGAGTTCATATTTAGGGTTGAGGCTCAGATGTAATGGCACAAACTGCTCTGTTATAAATCAAAAATAAGCCAAGGTGCACTGTACACTCCTGGATAGCTGGTAATTAATGCCTGATCATTACATGTTATTCCAGTCACATTTCCAGTTGTAAAAAATGTGAGAAAAGCAATGGAATGGAGTCAGAAGCTCTGCTTGTTCACTGCTTCACTCACCTGGAGTAAATTAATAAGGATTTCTTGCAATAAAAATATTAAAATGCATTTAAGACAAATTTTCAATAAACACGTTTTGGGGGGAGTTGTTTTACATTTGAATTACTAGAGTGGGGCAGCTGGGGTTTACAGCAAACTGTCATGTAGCATTAAAAGTGAAAAAAATCAGTGATGATCTTGACAAATCCCATTTTGTCAGGGAAATTTTTTTTTTTCCTCTGCAGGAAAATCTCTTATGGTTGTTTTGTGGGGTTTTTTAGGCCAGATGTGGACAAAAAAGCGGTGGCAGGGTGACAAACTGATTTTCCTTAATTCCATAATAGCTCAGCTGGCCTGGTGAAGTCAACCAAAATTGGAGGAGCTAACCTTAGGAATGCTCCCAGCCAAGGGCTTGTTTGGCAGAGCTGGAGCTGGGGGTCTGGTGATCACAGCCAAGCCACTCCAGCCCCGTTAGATAGCAGGAGTCAGAGTCATTAAATAATTATACCTTTGATTAGCTGCTTTAACTGTTCACTGCCTTTGAAATATGATAGTATAATTGAAAGCTTTTATTAAAAGACAGTTTTTCTAGGTGGTTGAAAAGGATTTTTTTGTGTGTGTGTGTAGAAAAGAGACATAATTTTCTGCTTCGGATAATGAAAAACTGAGAAAAATGTTTCCAATTACCATTTCCTTTTTGTCAATTGGAATCTTGTATGTTTATAGTGTATTGGAAAGGCACTGAAATCATTTAGTGAGTCCTTTACCTACTGCAGAAGTTTGGATGGAGAAATATCACAGGAGGGGGAGGAAAGAAAAAGAACTAAAAACATTTTTTAATAATGTTTAATTAAAGTAACTTTTTTCCCCTGTCACCAGCAGAAGTATGAATGTGTTTTCATTTTTTTCCCCCTTCATTTGAAATGTTCAAAGCTGAAGAGAAGCCAAATGTAATTAACTATTAATATGATTTGAAGTATTACTTTTAGAGTGTTTTGTGGGTTTAAAATAGAGCATGGGAAAGGATTTCTGTTGCAGAGGAAAGAGGGTTTTTTTTGGTCCAGATACAATTCTAGTTGTGCTTGGGAAAATTTCTATAACTCAGCACTTTTCTTAATTTGCTTTACATCAGCTTGTTTTTTCTGAGTGTTCTGGAGTCCAAAAGGGGACTTCATATGTAAGAGTTGTTGCCATATGTAATATCTCCTGTTTCCCTATTTTTTTAGTCTTTTGGGACATATGTCCTGATAATCCCTCCTGCTCCAAATGCTGGGAAACTTTAGAGTCACATTCAAGTGTTCTAAGACAGATTCATTGTGGAAATCTGGTTTAGTAAATAGAAAAATAGTGAACATATTTATCATCCCTTCCCCTGGCAGGGGTTGGAACCAGATGGTTTTTAAGGGGCCATCCAACCCAGACCATTTTATGAGTCTGTGTTTTGTGTAAGATCCATGCACTTTGTGGCATTTCTAAATTTTAAAATTTAGTGTTGGGCAGATCTTGAAATGCAGTGTATCCAGTTCATTTTACTTAGAAATACATATTTATGTGTAGAGCTATATTAGATAGGCCTGGGGTTTGTTTTGAGGTTTTTTTAGCCCTTTTTTGAGGAATTTTTGTCATTTCTGCTTTCACATAGGGTGTGACAATGTCAAGCCCCTTCACAGTCGCAGGGATAAATTTGCATGATATGAGAATGCCCTGAGCTGCATCTTAATGAAACCATTTCAACCCTCTGACCAAAGAGTGGGGTCTGGTTGGACAAGTTGCTGACCAAGAAGAAAGCAAACTCCCCAGCCTGCCCCTGGTGTAACCACACGTGCTGCAGGAAAGCTCGAGGAAGAGCAGGGGCAGGGCTGAAGTTTATCCCAAAATATTCAGCTTTGCCTTCCCTCCGCCTCTTACAAATCAATTTTCCTGGGCAAATGTCATGCAGGTGTTACCTGGAGAAGCTCCCCTGGCCTGTGCTGTGGGAGGAGGATTTTCCTCAGGATTTTCCTCAGCTCCTCCTGGGTGTTTGATTGCTGCACACCCAGAGCAGAGCAGCGTTGCTGGGGTGCCTGGCCGGTGTTGTTTCAGTCACACGGGCTCTGGGAAGCACATCCCTTCCCCCAGCCTAGGTGCAGAGATCCTATTATTTCTGATAATTGATGCTGAGGGCTGTGGCGTGCCTCATTTAATCAGCACTGCTCAGCACACTCCAGGGATGTAATTCATGCAGGCTTCCACCTCCAACATGGCTGGTGAGGCTCGGACACGCAGCCGAGCGGCCACAGCAGCTTTTAATCAGCTAGCTGAGGAGTGTTTATCTCATCAGCAAAGAGCAGAGGTGGCATTAGCACATCTGGAATGCCTCACTGCAGCACTGCAGGCAGGTTTGCAGGGTTAGACTGTACATGTGGACACTCTCCCAGGAATAAAAGCGTGTTTCTGCATATCAAAATGTCAAAAAGAACTGAATTGGAGCGGGTTGAAAAGGGTTAATGCGGTGTTTTGTTGACTGTAGTATCCTGAGCATCCTTAGAGAGCTTCCCAGGTAACAAAAAGATGTGTCCTCAGATCACACTTGGGTTTAAGCCCTTCCTACAAACACCCCCTGCTTTTGGAAATAATGCTACGTGATCACAGTGGTAGCAAACATATTTACTACAGACTAATCAAAACTAGGCAGGACAAGCAGATTCATTAGCAGAGAATAAATAGCAGCCCTATTAAAGAAATCAAACACAGAAATTCTGTCTGTTAGGGGCTGCTCACAGCTGTAAAGTTATTGCCTGAGCAAATACAAAGAGAGGTGGTAATTGGGAGTGATTAAGTTTAATTGATTCCCAGTTCCTCCATATCTTAACAAAAGGCTGTCCTGAAGCCTCCTATACCAACATACCTCTTCTCACTCTGAGATGTGCAGGTGTAAAAGCTCCTTTTACACAAATTGGGATAGTGCAGCTCACAGGGAGCGCTCAGAAGGGTCAGCAAAGGGATGATCTGTGTCCCCAGATCCAGCTGGATGTCCTGCCCGAGCTGCAGCTGCCACCACCACTCTGGTCAGGGACAAGGAAAACTTCTCCACTGAAAGGTGCTCAGGCATCAGAACAGGTGCCCAGGGCAGTGCTGGGTCACCATCCCTGGAGGTGTTCAGAATCAGAGTAAATGTGGCATTTTCTCGTGTGGCTTAGTGGCCATGGTGGTGTTTCTTCAGATGCTGGGCTTGATGGGGCACCCTGGACCGTCAGTATCCCAGGAACAATACTGTTTGCCACTTCAGTCAAAGTTAAATTCAGTACTGGGAAGTTGTTAACTGCATTCCAGATGTTTGAGAAAGCTCGCCTGGTTTTTTTTTCCTGGAATCTTTAGTTAGAAATACCTCTTGGTGGTGTTTTTGGAAGAAAACACACTTCCAGAAACTTCTTCAAACTCAATCTGCCTTGAAGATTTTTTTTCATCAGGGTGTTGTGCTGTTAGATAATGAAGTATTTCTTACATCATTTTATTGGTAACCAAGTTGGGGTTTATTTAATTAAGCATATATATGATATAGAAAATAGATCTGGATAATAAACACAGATGTAGATATATAGGGAGATCTAGATGATATGGATGATATGGATATAGATTATAGATATACACAGATACAGATATACATGATATGAATATAGATATAGATTATATAGATACAGATATGGATATGGATATGGATATAGATATAGATATAGATATAGATATAGATATAGATATAGATATAGATATAGATATAGATATCTCTGGAGCTGGCAACAAGAGCTTTTGCTGGGTTAACTGTGGGAGCAGGAAGTGAACCCAGAGCAGACAAACTGAATATCCTGGGAAATAATTCAGAGACAAAGCAGGCAGATAATAACCTGCAGGGCCTGTTCCAGCAGTTGTGGGTAACTCCAGTGTGTAATTCCAGAGGCAGGTAGGGTAGGATGGCTCTGCTCTCCCTGGCACATCAATCACCCTGCAGAGGCTTTGCTTTGCAGTGTCCAAACCCTTATTGAATCCTCAAAGGCAGGAGAGCACCTGGAGGAAGCAGGCAGGAGCCTAATCAATGCTAAAGGATGCACGTGGATGGATCAGGAGCTCAGCATCTCTATGGATAAAGTCTATTTGTTTAAAGGGAAGGGAAAGGCCTGACACTCAACACATTAAAATGGATTATTTCATCAATAGGTTAATAGAAAAGCAGGCTGCAGGTTCACTCCTGCTCGCACAAACGTGCCATTAAAGTGTGAAAAATGGGAAAGACACTGGGAAAGGGTCTCTGTGCACTGGAGACCATCTTCCTTTTCAGAGGGGTGCCAAACCTCGATTTTGCCTATTTATATGTAAATGTTTCAGAGGAAAAACAAGTTTTCTGCAGGGCAATTGTGCCTCTCTAGTGTGGAGACTTCTTAAATAGGCCTTAAAATGAAGGGGTTTTTCCAGCTTGAAGGATGCACCCAATGAAGGCACTTCAGGATTTGATGATGTCACTCAGAATCCAGTCCTCATTTTCTGTATGGAGCATTAAAGCCTGCTGATGGCTTTATTCAAATCATACCTAGCTTAAGTCAGGGTGCAGTCAAGAGGCAGTGCTCTTCCAGCTTTAATTCTTCTGCTGAAAATGGAGCTTTTTGTTAAAGCCTGGAATTACTTGGTGTTCCTTTTCCCTGGGAGCAGCTGTTCCATCTGAGTTCTGTGGGGCATTACAGAAACTCCCTCATAAATATCGATGGAAATTTTTTAAATTCTCATTTCCTGCTCCTGGCTCTGTTTTGGGGCGTTGATGACATCCTAAAGAATGATGACATCTGTGGTGGGAGGGAGAAGGCTCTGAGGTCCCTTAGAAGACTTTTGAGTCCAACCACCAACTCAGTACCATCATGTTCACCCCTAAACCCTGTCCCACATCCAAATGTCATTTACACACTCCCAGACATGGTAATTCCAGCAGTTCCCTGTTATTCCAGTCGCTGTCGGGTGTCCTGACGCACTCGGATGTTTCATCTGGTTCCTGTGTGATGAAACCCAGCCTAACCAAAGTGTTCTAAAGATTCTAAAGAAGGTAAAAATGTGCTCTCCCCTAATGAGCCCAGGAACAGAGCGCTTTTGAGCCAGATTTTCTGATAATTGTGAAGCAGAGGATCTCAAAGTTTGGGTCAATTCTAATAAAACAAAGGTGTTGCTATTCTCTGTAAAGGGTAGACATCTTTTTTTCCCTCTTTCTAAATAAACACTTAAACTTTGCAGTGGGGGAGGAATTTTAGAGGAGCTTAGGATAGTGGAAAATACCCCTGCCCACAGGTGGGACAAGATGGACTTTAAGGTCCCTTCCAACCCAAACCATTTTGGGATTTTATGACTCTACTTCCTCTGAGCTCAGTGCTACAAAGAACATTCGTTGGTACAAGGATTTAAGGTCATTACATCATCATCTCAGTTTCTAAAGGTGATGATGTGAAAAGGAGGCTTAAGGGTGAACTCCAGGCACCAAGTGATCCCCACAGGCTTTTGGAGGAAAAGGAGCTCTTGTCTGGCTGTGTTTTGTCTTGAATTAAATCACATTTTACAGTAGCTGTTTCATCCAGTCCTGTATCTTCTGCACAAATACTTCCTGCCCTTTTTTTTTTTCCTTTTTTTTTTCTTCTTTTTTTTTTTTTTTAACTTCTGCTGGTCTGTTTTGTCTATTCCAATAGCAGATCCATTTAATCTTGTCAAATTGTGTCATGTTGACTGAAAGAAGAATCACTCTGAATGACTGAATCCGAGGTTTTCCACATTGGCCCTGGATTGCAGGGGCTGAGTGGTCCTTGTGTGCATTTTCTCTGTGTGTGAACAGGCTCGTGCTTGTATTTTACTTTACATGCTTTTTGATGTTTCTTTTCTCCCTTTTTTCATTGAAAAAAAAAAAAAACAATTTTTGTTTTTTTCTTCCTCCCCCTTCTTTTTTCTTTATTTTTATTCTCTTTTTTTTGTTGTTTTTTTTTCTCTCTCTCTCTTCCCCTCCTGCTCTCTGGACGCAGCCAAACGCAAAGCTTGGAAACTAAACCGTGTTGGTAGCCTGCGAAATATTTACAGCAGCAGCAGCACCAACACCGAAGGTAACAAACACACCCGTCCCAGACAAACACCTCCTCTCTCCCCACCTTTTTTAACCCACTTCTCCAAAATTTCACCCTCCTTGCCTCTCTCTCCCTCTCCCCCTGGAAATGAGATTTGCCCCAAGCATGCGTGTTTGTTTCCACCCCGTGTTTGCAGAGTCATTCCACTTGGTCTTTTCATCTTTCTGTTGGTGCCTTTTATTTTGCCATTCATGTTCCTTTCAGCTTACTTAAATTTTGACCTTTCCCTCTAGTCGTGGAGTGCTGATGTTTAAATTACTTCAGGAATCCATTTTCTCCCTTTATTTTATTTTTTTTTAAGAGATACATATATATATATATATATTTTCCCTTTCTCCATGTGGGCACAATGTAATATTTCCCAAGTTATTACCGTTTTTAAAAGTGTTAGTATCAGGTGTAATGATCTGTAGCCAAATACAATAGTGTGCCATGACATTTAAGTAACAATCTTAATTTGTTTTGTGCAAGCCTTCTCCATAATGCTCTTTGCAGCTCTAATCCAGAGGCGAGACAGTGCCGGGTCATTTGCATGTGCTACTCTTGCTTGTAAATTCTGGATATTGTTGTATTTCTAAAGGTCACCCGGTGCCAAAGTTCACAAATTGACTTACATTGCTTTTTTTTTTTCCCCCACCCAAGACAGCCATCATGCCTTTTGTATAATAGCACATGGAATTTTATGTATTTATTTCCCCCCCTCCCCTCTCCACCTTCATTTGAACAACACAATTATAAACTCCCTTTTTTTTTTTTTTTAATACATATATATTTTTATTATTATTACAAATGTCAAAGGTCAGAATGACTCAGAAACCAAGCAAGGAGGAGAGGGGGGAGGGAAAAAAAACAACCCACCACCACCATCTCCAGCAGCATGGAAGAGGGATGGTGTAAGGAACAGGGAATGCAAAATAGGTCACAACTCAGTAATCTCGCTATCAGGGAGGGGGATTTTTTTTTTCTCTTCACTTAAGTGCGAACCAAATGGGTCAAGTAATCGCGAGCGCATGCCCTAACACTAATTGACTTATTTTGGAATGATTATAACTGTAATATTTTTCTTAATGTCACTGTTTTCTGGGCTGTTGATTTTAGTGATTGCCAAGCGGTGGCATTAAATCTCTTGTAAATTTTAAATTGCATGCTATTTCTGTAAACAAGTCCCTCTGTTCACATCCTGATCATTAACCTTTGGTGATTTATATCACCGTCCTTTTTTTGCACAATTACAGCCCAGGCTGCTGGCAGGGGCCTGGCTCTCCCTGCCAAAGTGTGCACGGGAAACAAAAGTGGGGTTTTTATTCCAGCTTGTTAAGACAGCTTATTTTATTTTGTTTTAAGTATAATCTTATTTCATTTTTCAGCCTAAGTGTAAAATTATTGCCTTTCAGAGCTCCTAATTTGGCTGGTTTGATCCTTTTGTTGTCTTTTCAAATACGTAATGCAAAATATGAAAAGACAAAGTGACTGTCAGATATTCATAAGTTTTGTCTTTTTTGTCCACATACACACTTCAATAATTTTAAATTTTCTATATGCTGTTTATACCTCCCAGCCCAATTTTTGCTTTGATCAGGTATGTTTGTTGTTACAGGTTTAGTGCTTGAGAAGCCTGTGATTTTTTATCTACCTGTTAATTAGCTTCAGCAGAGGAACAAATACATGGAATTCCCTTGTGTTTTACAGATCAACTTTTTTTAGGACTTGTCTAATTTAAGGAGTCTTCTATCTTACTAATCAAACCTAGTGCTGAAGGCACCTTGGTATGGAAACGTGGTCCTGCTGGCCATGGCCCAAAAAGTTTTGAGACGTAGCATCAAAATGAAATTCTAAAATTGGGCAAATGTATCATTTTTTTGGATGTTTTATTCCCCCCCCAGCACCAAAAGCTGGAGGTTCGATGTTCATAGCTTTGAGCTGGAATGGTGAGACATGCAAATGTGGAGTTAATGAGCATTGTAAGTATTAAAAACCACATGTTTAGATAATTATGCCTTCAAAAAAGAGAACGATGATGGGAAATGACAGTCCAGAATAACAAATCTGCTTTGGTCCTTGGCACACGCTTGCTCAGTTGCACTCACACCTATTTCCACACCAAAAGCTTTTCTGTCAGGTTCAGCCCAGGTTTGAAAAGCTCTTCCATCATTTTTAGCAGCCTCCTGAGGATGCAGCCTCCTGCTATCTGTGTGTTTAGGGCTTGTGTGTGTGCTGCCAGGTGGGCACATCTCAGGTGGAGCTGGACAAAAAAACTGGCAGGGATATATCTGAGATGCCTGTTTAGATTCTGCTCGGAAATGTCACCCTTCTAGTTTCTTACTACTCATTGCCCAGCATTTCTTCAACATGTATATCAATGTCCACACTAAAAAGGCAAAAGATACGGGTTCTGCTCTAGCCTTTGCACCATGGACTGTCCAGTCAAGCAGCATTAGTGCTGCAAAAGAGAATGTGAGGTTTGCCATGCAGGCAGGATTTGAAGTATATTCTCCTGGCACATGTAGATTTTCCTGCCAATGCTTCAGAAAATACATGAGAGCAACCATATAGCCAGAGGAACATTGTTTTCATACTATTTTTCTAATTTTTTTCTAATATTTCTCTAATTTCTAACTGCCCAGGTGCTGCAGTTGTGCTGGGGGAGATGATGGTGATGCCTTTTTTAGCCTGAAAACAGAGGCCAGACAAAATTCAGAGAATGAATCTGTTAAATTTATTGAAGGGCCTTCAGGTACATTTAGGGCAGGCAAAGCCCCCTCCAGTGACTACTCCCAAAAAAGGGATGATGGGTTTTCACAATTTTATAAGTTTGGTCTATTTGCATATTGGGAGTTAATCTTCCAATTACAGCTAGGGGTAATTAAGTCATTTACGCCAAGTTTGCTGCCCCCAGCTCACTTTTGTTTGCATCTCTCAGGTCCTGAGGCAGTGAGGTGTCCTCGACTGCCAGGCCTGGAGAGGAATTGTTGTGTCTGACCAAAATGGGAATAACTAATAGTTAAAGTAAATAATAGTAAAATAGCTATCACTGTATATGGAGTTCAGAGTTACACCCTAAAGAACTGCAGGATTACAAATATATGGAAAATAGGGAAGCTAAAATCCTACCGCCTCAATGGTCCCTAGTGTGGGGGGACTCTGTGCTTGAGCTTCCCCATCAGAGGGGCTGCTCTCTCCTGGCTGTCTCACAACAAAAATAATGTTTTGTCTGGGATTTTCACCAGGTGTGGGATCCCAGCTGAAGGACCCAACCTTCTGAGGGTGTTGGAGAATCCCTGAGGATGGAAAAGCTCTCCAGGGCCATTGAGTGCAGCCCGTGCCCGATGCCCACCTTGTCACCAGCCCAGAGCAGCCACATCCAGGCCTTCCTTGGGCACCTCCAGGGATGGGCACTGCACTCCAAGGCCTGACCCCCCTTTCCATGGAGAAATTCCTGCTGCTCTCCCCCCCTGAGCCTCCCCTGGCCCAGCCTGGGGCTGTTCCCTCTCCTCCTGTCCCTGTTCCCTGGGAGCAGAGCCCAACCTCCACCTTGCCCCAAAATTTCAGAGTTACCTCCTCCATCAGTTCTATCTCATTACAAGAAATCTTTCTTTCATTTCAGAGTTTGCCTAAACTTTTTAGTTGTCAAATTTTGGGGTTTTTTTCCATAGGAAGCCACTGACAAATGAGAAAGTCCCAGGTGCTCCCTATTGCAGGAAGCCAGGCTCGAAGCAATCCTTTGCTTCTTTAGGGGGAAAAATAGGTTTTGCTTAAAAAAAAAACCACTCTGGTTTTAAGAGTAGCTGTTATCATGGCAGTATTATTAAAATACAGAATCACTTCTTCTATATCAACAAATTTAAGGCCAGGTTGGCCTGTCTTGAAGAAACCTGGGATAGTGGAAGGTGTCCCATGGCAGGGGGTGGAACTGGATGATCTTTATGGTCCCATCCAACCCAAACCATTCTGTGATTTTCTGATTTTGCAGCACAGCAGGAAGGATTGTCTTTAAAGAATTAAATGCCTGTGCTCTGCATGCATAAAGATATTAAATCCCAATTTTTCCCATCCTCATTGTTGCATGTGTAATTTTGGTTGGATTTGCTGGGCACTGAGGGAAAACTTTTTTGTTTGAAAAAACAAAATACTTTTGGTTCAAAGTGATGCTCTTGCTGCCATAGTGCTGTGCCCATGCAGGAAGTTAATCCAGTCTGTCTAAACTGAATTTTAAAAAATTTTTAACTTGTGCTGTCTTGGCACCCAAATAAAACATTGAGCCCATGAAGCAGAGGGCTTCATTGCCTTCAGCCTTTCAGCAGTACTGAGATAAACATGATATAAAACAGAATAAAACTCTTGCAGTGGAACACAACCTTTACCAAGAGCTGTGGGCAAGCGATAGCAGAGCTCCATTGTCCTGATAGGGTTGATTTTCAAAACTAATTAGATTTAGACACTGGGTTTGGAAAGGGGATAGAAGTATTAGCATAGCCATGCCCAGTGGGACATGGCACAAATATTTCCTTAATTGAGGCTGCTAATAAACATACTTATCTGCCAAGTGAGGGGGGTAATTCACACCCAGTGGCAAAAGGTAACGCGACCTAACACGCGTGGCACGTAAATAACATGTTGTAAACAAATTGTGTGTTGTAAACAACTCCTGTTGCTTGCCAGGGCACCCCAGCAGCTCTTCCCTCTCCTCCTTTTGAAAGGATGAAGGGTTATGGTGCTCGAGCAGAAGAGATTTTCAGGAGAGGGAGGAGGAGGTGATAAAAAAGGAGCTTAAATAGGTCTGGGTGTTACTTGAGGCAGGCTTGGCTGGGATTCAGGCTGTAACCTCAGTTCTTGAAGGTGCTTCAGGAGCATTTGAAACACGTCCTCGAGGGGGTTTTGGTGCTGCACTTGACTTGTTCCTGGGAAGTGTTTCCTGTGTGAGTGGCACCACCCTCCAGATGCGCGTGATGAGTTACTGTTAATTAGCAGCAGCAGCCTCTGCTATCAGACAGCTGTGTTGGGCAGAGATCCAAATACACAGCCTGGTTGGCCTGGAAGGCAGAAGATCTTAATCCTGGTTCTGGCAAAATATTCATAAATGCCTCTTAGAAATACCTTAATATTTATTTGTTTAAAAGCCAACTTTTAGGATGGGTGTGATTTCTGCAGGGCAGAAAGGAGCCCTTGCCTCCTGTTGACTTTCTGTGCTGAAAGGTTGGACCGGGTGATCCTTGAGGTCCCTTTCAACCTGATCTTCTGGGATTTTGTGACTGAACTGTGCCCATCACTGGTGCAAAGTGTCAGTGGTTATTCATGCAGTTCTTAACACTGAGAGTAAAATAGGTGGGGAGTGGAAATGGAGACCAAGCTGATTTGTGCACATGATTTAGAACCATTCCTGAGAGATACCAAGAGGTGTGAGTGCTTCTGGACATGTTTCCCCTGCATTCCACAGACTTAAAATGGAGTTCTCTGGAACAAGTTACGGACTAATTGTATCCTGTGGTAATTTTCAGTGTGGTTTTCTAAACCTGATCTCAGTCCCACATCACAAACACGTGGGATGGAGAAAGGCAGTGAGGCCCTGCCCTGAACATTTGTTTTTTCTTCCACAATCCGTTGCTCCTAAGAAATTTTATCTCTCTGTTTTCCAGAAGTGGGTGGGCTGTGGCAGTGTCTGGTTTTTTGACAGAGCAGAATAAACATGAACTTGGGTTAAATGCAGTTGACTATGGAAAGATGATGGTGAGAAGAGTGCTGGAATCCCAGAATGGTTGGAAGGGACCTTAAAGCCCATCTCATTCCACCCCCTGCCATGGGCAGGGACACCTTCCACTATCCCAGGTTGATCCAAGCACCATCCAACTTGGCCTGGAACATTTCCAAGGATGGGGCAGCCACAGCTGGGCACCCTAAAATTCACTGATTCCGTGCCAGCTTCCACTAAAAGAAGAAAAAAATCTCTTGTTCTTTTCCTTCCATATCATCACAATGTCACAGTTTTGGTTTATTTCCCATCCCAGCCACCCTTCCCTCTTCAAAAAAAAACAAGCAAAGCAAACAACAACAGCATTTTAGACATCTCCTGTTGATAATAGCTACCAAATGGAAGTCGGTGGCAGCTGGTTCTTCACACTTTAACCCTTCCTCTGCTGCCCTTCCAGGAAATAATTGATGACTGATTGGCCCATTAACCTTTTTTTCTTAAAAAAAAAAAAAGTTTGACAGCCTGGACTTGCGTAATGAGGAGGGATTCTTGGTGAAATCAGGCTGATGGCTGAGTTGCTTGCCCCTGAGGATGCAAAATTAGCCCCACGAGACCTCGTCTGCATAGAAACTGGACACAATTAGTGTAATATCCGGTGTTATTAATGTAGTTTGGAGTAATTGGGCAGGTTGATTTCGACAGGTTGATGGTGCTAAAATACTATTATAGTGGACCTTTCCATGAATAACTGTTAAACATGGAAAACTGTTTAATAAAATTTTGTGATTGGGCTCACAGGGATTTAAATAGCACAACCTATAATTGACTGAAGAGTAAAAGTGAACAACTTCATCCTCCTGCCTGGATTTTCCTGTTCCTGCATGCTGTGCTTAAGGACGTACAGGAACAGGTTTGTTCCTTGTCTTCTGAAGGAATTGCCCTGGAGGTGATGTGGAGCAGGCACTGCTGCTTTGTTTCACAGTTGAGCTTGAGGGAAAAAAAAAAATATTGGTGTGTTTAAGCAGAAAAAATTAGGGAAGATGTCTTCAACCAGCACAGCTTTTTGGGGAGTAAATCTGAAGCTTCAGTGGATGTAGAATCATGGAATTATTAAGGTTAGAATTATTAGAAAAGGCCTACAAGACCATCAAGTGCAGCAGTTAATCCAGCACTGCCACATTCACCACTAATCCATGTCCCCAGGAGTCACATTTACAAATCTTTTAAAGCCCTCCAGGGATGGGCACTCCAAACCTGCCTGGGCAGCCCCTGCCAAGGCCTGACCCCTCTTTCCATGGAGAAATTCCTGCTGCTGTCCCCCTGAGCCTCCCCTGGCCCAGCCTGAGGCCGTTCCCTCTCCTCCTGTCCCTGTTCCCTGGGAGCACAGCCTCACCCCCCCTCGCTGTCCCCTCCTGGCAGGGAGTTGTGCAGAGCCAGAAGGGCCCCCTGAGCCTCCTTTGCTCCAGGCTGAGCCCCTTTCCCAGCTCCCTCAGTCCCTCCTGGGGCTCCAGCCCCTTTCCCAGCTCATTTTTCTTCTCTGGACCTCAAAATATCCTTCCAGCCCCACCTGAAAACGTGCTGCAGCTCTCCTGGGCTTATTTCTCCTGGGCAGACCAGCTCCATGCATGTGTTATCAGCTTTATTAAGGAGATCAGAGGATTCAGTGGTGCTGCAGAGACCTTAACTGCATTGTCCTACAGGAGACAGTGCACAAGACTGAATGTAACTTCATTTATTGTGGAGTAGTTCCTCTTAGATCTTCCTCATGAATCCCTGAAAGCTCTCCTTGACAGAAGAGGCTTTGTCCATGATTTATTCACGGTGTTTTGGGTAATGTTTGTACCTGCCTGTTTGGAACACAGTGTTGCTAAAATGGAACAGTTGCAGCTGTGCAGTTGCATCATTCATCTTTGACCCAAGTGAACGACATGGAGCTGTGTCAGGGGGGTTTGGGTTGGAGAGCAGGGCAAGGTTCTTCCCCCAGAGGCTGCTGGCACTGCCCAGGCTCCCCAGGGAATGGGCACAGCCCCGAGGCTGCCAGAGCTCCAGGGGCTCCCAGGGATGCCCAGGGTGGGGTTGTTGGGGTGTCTGGGCAGGGCCAGGGCTTGGACTTTGATCCTTCTGGATCCCTTCCAACTCTGGATGTTCCATGATTTCTTTTCCCACTTATCCCATACCCTGTTCTATATCAGGTGCCTTCCTGCACTTGAAAATAGCCTTCAGCTCTATATTTATCCCCACCTCAAGGTGCCAAGTCACTCCTGCTGTTTTTGAGGCATCCCTGGAGCGGTGCAGGCGCTGGCCTTGCTGACATGGAGCTTATCCAAGAAAACCCCTTGTCCCACAGCTTGGGAACACAACTGCCAGCAGGCAGCAGTGCTGTCTTTAAATCTGGTGCTGGATTCGTCCCTGATCTTCGCATGTTTATGGATGATGAGGGAACACAGTAGTGTCATGGCTCTGAATATATAATAACTCATTATCGGACAAAATGTTCTTTCTGAAGCTCATTATGGCTGATGTTCCCCAGAATTTTGTGCTCTATTCTTTTCCTTTCATGCTTCATGCCAGCCCTTCCCAATTGCACTTTCTCTGTTTCAGCTTCCTTGATTTTTTTTAATTTGGCATTGGTGTCCCATGTGTAGGTGGGGTGTGTGTGTCCATTTATTTCAGTTCTGCTGCTATTTCCATGTGCTGCTTCTCTGGCCTGAATACTTGTCCTTATCCTCCAGTAGCCCTAAGGATATTTCACTGACCCTCTCTCCTGGCTTGTCAGATCATTTTCTCATCTCCCATGTCGGATGTGGATGTTGAATAGGTTGAACTGATTTTCATCCTGTATTATAGCCCAGTATTATTATTAGTAGTAGTAGTAGTATTATCCCAGTATTTATGATGTAGAAGAGAAAATGTCCACATCTGCTTTAATATATCTGTGCTTGTAAAAACTGGCTGAAAGAAGATGGTAAATTGATACATTTTCTCTATTGTCAGCTCCTTGTGGTTTGTTCACCTTTTATTTTGTGGCACCCTTTGATTTTTACATTATGCAGCTTTTAGCATCTCAGGTTTAAATTTCAGTTATGTTTGTTGGCCATTTTATGTTTGATTAAGGTACAGGCTCAATTCCAAACTCACAAACACAGGGATTTACCCAAAACAGTGCTTTATCTGCACTGCATTTGAAGAGAAAAAGCAGTGGATCCTGGTTGTTTCCTGGTGCACTGCACAGGGCAGGATCCAGCCTCAAACCTTGTGTCCAGACCTGCACTTACAGGATTTGCACAATCCCAGAACTGTTTGGATTGGAAGGGACATTCAAGATCATCCAGTTCCACCCCCTGCCATGGGCAGGGACACCTCCCACTGTCCCAGGCTGCTCCAAGCCCTGTCCAACCTGGCCTGGGACACTGCCAGGGATCCAGGGGCAGCCACAGCTTCTCTGGGCACCCTGTGCCAGGGCCTGCCCACCCTCCCAGGGAGGAATTTATCCCCAATATCCCATCTAAATCTGCCCTCCTTCAGCTTAAAACCATTGTGTAACTGAAGTTCTCTGCAACCAAGGTTGTTTCAGCTACTTTTCACTATCCTTAACTTAATCTTTTCTTCCTATTGCATTTCTTTATTTTTTTTCCCCCCAGAGCAAGAAGAAAACTTTGAGTTTATCATCGTCTCTCTCACGGGCCAGACTTGGCACTTTGAAGCAACCACCTACGAAGAGAGGGACGCGTGGGTCCAAGCCATAGAGAGCCAGATCCTGGCCAGTTTACAGTCCTGTGAGAGCAGCAAGAACAAGGTATGGAGCACAGAGTCACAGTGGCCACATGGGAGAGGTGATGATTAGGATGACAGCAAATTGTGCATTTTAAGCTCCTCAAGATGTGTGTGTGTGTGTTACCCCCACAGCTGAGCAGGGTTGGAGCTTTCTGAAGGAAGAACATGGTCTGGGAGGAGCAGCTTTCCCCCTTGGAATGCTTTCCTTTGATGACAGAAGGAATTTGCTCACCTTTCCTGTCAAAACAAATGTTTAACATCTGAGATGTCTTCAACCAATGCTCATTTTGGGGAGAATTTCTGTCGTGAGTGCAGGTGTCTGTAAATACTTCACAGGAGAGAGCAAGGTGCTGAGTGGTGATTGAGGGAGAGAAATGGCCAATAATTGTCCAGAACTGTAGATCCTTTAATATTACCCACCTAACAGTTGTCTTTCATGATTTTATACTGCAAGGAAGAGACTCATATTTTTAAATGAATGCCTGCTTTCATTGCCCTGGTGTGCCAGAGGAGATCAAACACCAGTAATTACCATCATCATAACACAATTTACTTCCCATTTTGTGTTAAAAAATGGGTTTATTTCCAAAATATATTCCTGAGATGGAGGAAAATCACAGCTTACATGCTTCTTGCTCTGCATGGGTTCACACATTCTGATATGTGTGTGTTATCAGAGCACAGAAGGGGAAGTTTGTACATTAACACCTACATAAAAAGATAAATACAAAAGGTTAAAGAGTGGCTGGGCAATGGCTCAGAGAGGATTTTCTCACTGGGTTCTCAAGGCATGTCAGAAGAACTGGCTGGAACAGCGAAGGGCAGTTGGCTGGACAGGTTTAGCAGGTGCTTAAATCACACCTCAGGGAGCCCTCAGGGCAGTTTAGTTGGGTGGAGCAGAAGTGCATCAGGACATCAGGAGAGTCTCCCCAAGCAGAGGTCATGAGCAGGTCATCGTGGGGAGCATTTAAACCGGTAAAATCTGACCTTTGGATGATGAAAAAGTTCCAGCCACTTCTGCAAACCATCCCTTAGTCTTCATTAGCACAAGCACACACATCAATAAAAGAAATTGATCTTGTAAAATAATATTCTTGTCTCATTTATCTCAAGAAGCAAACCTACAGTGTGGCTGCTGCTCTTGGGAAGAGCAGGGTTCATTCTCAAGCTCGATTTCCCTCTGTCAGAATCCAGGCTGGAGACCCCAAAAGCCAAAGGATTGCTGTTCCTTGAGAGGCAAATCAAGACTTGAGGTTCCTTGACCGTATTGATTTGACCTTGGGCTGAGCTTTGGGGTTTGCTGTTCATTCAGCTGACAGTTGTGTCATTTGGGGTTTTTGGGTTCTTGCTTGCTGCTCGTTGATGTCTTTGCCTCCCCACAGTCGCGCCTGACGAGCCAGAACGAGGCCATGGCCCTGCAGTCCATCAGGAACATCAGAGGCAACTCCCACTGCGTGGACTGCGAGGCACAGAGTGAGTACAGCCAGCTGACTCCAGCTCTGACCTCTTCTCCTTGGCCAGCACTGGGGGAACACCAGCCCTGGCCTCCCTGCTGGGACATCCCTCTGCCACATGTCTGCTTCCTCAAGGAGTTTGCTTGATTCATGCTCAATATCTGCCACATCAAGTGCATCCTAATTTTTTTCCCCTCGTTCCACGTTGAATGTCAGCATTTCTGTACTTCCCTTCAAAGAAAAGGCAGAAAGTTTGCTGTTTGACATCAGTCCCTTCCATTTCCCTCCTGTTTTCCATGGTGAGGGCACACATGCCATGGTAATATTTTCAAAGAGCCAGAGCTTGATTGCTGTTTTTAGGGTTTGGTTTTTTTAGGCTTGCTTGTCAGAAGAAACCAAAGTCATTGCTCATTATATCTGGATACTAGAAAACTGATTTCGGATTTTTTTTATTTTTTTTTCCTTCCCCTTTGTGTTTCTTTCCCCCTTTCTTTTTTATTTTTTAAAACATATACTTAGTGTTCAGAAGAGTGTTCTCAGGAATACTTTGAGCTGTGCTTCACCTCACTAACCCCGACTGAGGCCATTATTCTGGTGCTTTTTAGTTCCAGGGGTTTGCAACAAAGCCACAGAAAGGAAGTTCTCTTGCTCTAAAGCAATTAGTTGTAGGAGCTGAAGGACTGAGAACTTGTGCATTTTTATTTCTTTGATATTTGGAAGTCAGAACTTTCCTTGCAATTTTTAGACATGCTTAAAATGGAAAAAATATTCATTTATTTTTCTTCAGGTGTGAATTTTATCTTTAAGGATTGGCTGCTTGGGATTTTGGCTCCTGGTCTAAGCCATTATGACACCCCAGTGTAAAAAGAACATTTGTACACAAGTGCAGGTGCTTCTGCACCAATAATTTGGTCTCTGCTTTCACTCTAAGTGATTCAGCACGTGCTAAGCCAGGGAAAAGCTTGGTTTGAGCAGTATTTTAACACCTGGAGCCCAAAGCGAGTCTTATTTATTAGTGTGCTTTCATAGTGACCTGGCAGTCATTGAGATTTCCCCCAAAGCTTTGATGCAGCTCAGGAGGAAGGCAGGAAGGGTGGTGTGCTGTGGGTGAGGAGGAGGGGGTCTGGGAGTGACCTATATGGATATTTAGCTCATTTGAAGTACTCACTGCTGCCTCTGAGCTGCCCACGGTGGGAGTGGTGTTGAGTCCTGCTCCACTCTGGGTGGCATTTTCCTAGCCTTGCTAACTAGATACAAATTTATAAAATACACAAATATATTCTGTTTTTATAGCTATACATTTATGAGGGATTATATTATATATCTGTACGATGCAGTCCCTTCAGTGCAGACAACTTCCACACCCACAACATCCTTCTGGTGCATCTCAGCTCTACCCAGACTCCACACTATGCCCAAGGCTTGTGTTCCCCTCCCCAGCCATGCACATATCCCAGGATTTATGCAGCCAGGCTGGATGTTTAATCAGGAAAATACTTATGCAAGAAAGCAGCACTCTTTTTTTTTTTTTTTGCTTTTTGGGTTTTTTTCTCCCCCCCAAACCAATCTGGTTTTCAGCCAGATTGCTCATGGGTCAAGCTGGCCCCCATGCGTGGTGCCAGCAGCAGGGATGTGCCAGGAACATGTTCTGGGAGAGGGCAGAGTGGGACAGCCCATTTTGGCAACACTCTGTCATGTAGCTTTTAGGGGGGGATGATTCTGGAATCTCAGCTGGACTTGTTTGTATTCTCAGAGATGATTTAAACCCTCTTTGACTCCTCTTGCTATTTGACCTTCCTGATTTTAAAGCCACTGTCATTCCTTTGGAAAAAAATGTGAGATATTTCCAAAGTGATGGATCTTAAAATGTGAACACACACACACACACAGGAGGTGAACCTCAGCCTGCTGATTTTTCTGCTGGGCTTTGCTTTATTTTATTCCCTTGCCTCCCTTCCTGCCTTGCCAGGTCCTTACCCTGAAGCTCTTAACATCACAAACCCCAGCGCTCCACACCGTGGAGCTCTCACGTTGTTCACATCTCCACAGAGCCAGATGTTTGGGAGCACAGGAGTGTGAGATGTTGCCATCCCTCAGCTCTATTCAGGAGCCATCAATCTTGCACTTCAGAAGTCTCATTCCTCCTCTTTCTGGAGCTCTTTGCCTTTCGAGCACTCGATGCAGCACTTCTGTTTCATCGGGGAATTCTGCCTTGTTGGATGTTAATCCAACTGTGTGCTGCCAGAATCCCAGCCCTTTGGCAGCCTCCAGCTAAAATTATCCAGTATTCTCCTTCTAACATTCCCATCCCTGAGCGAGAGAAGAGGCAAGGTGCTCTTTAGGAGCTGGAATTTGTGCCCAAGATCTGATTTCATGTTTCAAAAGGAAACTGGTGCTGCCTTTTCCCAAAGCAGCGGAGTCCCAGTGCTGGCTTTGTCTGAAGAAGCCTCCCAAGGTGATTCAATTGTTTAGGCAAACAGCTGAATTTTTGGATTTTGGCTCTGCCAGAGGATAAATATGAGTCACTTACTTCAAGATTTCTGGAGAACATGGAATATCAGGTCTTCAGTGTTGTAGAATAAAATAGGGAGGGTTTAAAAACATGGATTCTCATCCTGAGTTTTCCTGTCTAGTAGTCTGATCACTGACTCTGGTGTATTTTGTATTTGGAAACCAAACACTGAGATTTAAATTTGGGCAATCTTGTCTTACCCATCATATAATTAAATTTTTCATGAAGAATAGAAAAAAAAAAAAACCTCTCAAAGAATAGGAGAGTTGCAAACTTTTCTCTCTCTTCTGCTGCATCTCAAGATGCCTTCACCCCTGCTTCTTCTTTCCCTGTCTCTTCTGCTCCTCCTTCCAGCAATTTCCCCTGCTCAGCCCAGGGATATCTTACAGCTGCTGACCTCAGGAAGGTTCAGCCTTTCATCAGCCTCCTTGGATCCAAAGGGATGAAGGAGAGAGTGGGGAGGGGTTATTCTCCTAAGAGGATTTTCACCTCCAAATGGTGAAGCTGATTGAGGTGTGAGTCAAAGTGGGGAAGAGGTTTTCAGGGAAGGAGTGAGCCAAGCGTGTTTCAGAATATGAACAGCTGAAAACTGTAATCTGGATATATTCAGTGGTGCTAAAAAGCTCATTTTTTATTTGACCAGTTTTAAGTAAAGCACCTCTAGCTGCATTAGAGTGGGCTTTTTCTTCCTTTTACCATCAAACCTTGATGTCCACGCCTGCCACATGCTTGTGAGCATCCTCCAATTCAGAACTACTCTCACCACCAGCAGGAAAAGGGAGCTGGGTTTGTATCATCTTAAAAGCAAAAAAAAACCCAGCCTTGAATAATTACAGCTTTTAACCACTTGTGGTGTAAATTGGTGATAACAATTTTCATTTCTATAAAGAGCTCAGCCCTTGCCTTTCCTCATTTGCCACTTTCCCACTCAGCTGTGTGTTGTCAGATTGTTGAAAATGAAAATAACATCTTGGTAAAATTTCATGGAACTTCCTGCTTGTTGTTTTGGGGGACTCCTTCAGTCGTAGCAGTGCTGGTAACTGAGAGGCTCTTCCAACCCAAACCATTCTGTGATGCCCTGAAGCAGGTGAATATATAAAGAATTTTTTCAGTACAAGATGCACTGCATGTGCTTCAAGTGGAGAGGTGTTTGGGAAGGTCCTTAACACCAGTTCTGTCAGAATAATTGAAATAATGTAAGTTAGTATTCCCTTCTCTTGCTTCATTCTGAGTTCATGCCTCTTACAGCTCATTGCACTTTGGATTTTTGTCAGGATAACCCCAGCCTTAGCAGGTCAGGGGTTTCATCCAAGTCACAGTTTGCACATCCCAATTTTATACTTGCTGTGTTCAAATTTATACCAACAAATTGCAATTTTGGGGGTTTCTTCGTGTATTTTGTTTCAGATACACCACTGGTTCCCCCAGTGGCAAAACAACAATGGAGATATCTAAAGAACTAGGGAATTAAAGGATTTTGTAGTTATTGTACCAAAATCTTGGAAAGCATAGCAGGAGTTTTATCTCACCTGATTTTTTGGAGATCTGAAATGCTGTGTATATATAATGTAGCTATTAAATTATGTATAATGTAAGACTTGGTATGGACAAGCACTTTTAAGCAAAAGATGTGTTTTTCTGCTCAAGTGGAATAAGATGGGGGATTTTTCTTCTTGGTTGCATTTTTAGATTTCAGTGGACTGAATGAAAAATGTCAGTCAATGCCTTCAGTGAAATGAGGGGCTTCCCAATTAAAATTAAGAGCTTTCCTATTTTTTGTCCAAACATGGCATGACAAAGAACTAGAAAAAGTTTTGTTTCCTCATATTTTGGCTGCCAGAAACAGCTTTTCAATTGTGGGTTACACAAAGTCAAGACGAGTCTTGGGATGAATTTTTCAGAACAGTAGGAAACACTGGAAATGCATTTTTCTGTCACCTCCAAAATTTGTTTAGCTAGAAGTAAGAATTGCCTGCCCTCTTAATTAATCACCATTTTCCTGCTTGGCATTTGGGGTATTTCTTTGGGATGCACAGAGTAAGGTGTGAAGAAAAGATCTGACAGCAGGGGGTTAGAAAAAAACAACAAAAATTCCTCTTGTGTGTGTTCAGTTCTGTTTGTTAAGGTGAATGTTTGTTGGAGAGAAGGCAGTCCATACTAATCTAGATTTAAATTACACAGAGCAGTGGCAAAAGAGCTTTGAACCATGTTGGGAAATGGAATTTCCCATCTTGTGATCAGGTTTGCTCCAGTCTCACCCTTTTTGGGGGTGGGTGGGATCCTTCTGGCTCGTGCCCTGGAACTGGGGCTGTTCCAAGTGGGACATTTCCATCTTGGTTTATCTCCCTGATTTTGGAGATGGGAGAAGAGTCAGATGGAAGAGGCACACATAGCTGATGGTGTAGGTGGTTATTAAGGGAGCTGATGTAGTTAGCACGAGATAATTGTTTCTAGGCTCTATTTTTTTTCTCCATGGAGCAGCTCTGAATTCCCAAGGAGGGGCTTTCTTCACTGCTTCATCATCCTTTACCCATCACCATGCTTCTATTTCCTTTGTTTCACATTTCCCTCCTAATTCATAGTGTGTTTTGACTGAAGATTGAGGGATACACCTTTTGAGACACCACATTTTATTTTTCTTTACTCCATGATGTTTTCTTCGAAGGGTTGGCATCGCCACTGACCCTGGAAGACCTCCCAGCTGCGCTTTAGGACAAGACCCACCCCCAGAGCCAAAACCTTCAGGCACAGACACCAGCTGGAAGGTTCTGTTGGGTGTTCCCTTGTCCTAATTGCTGTGTCCTGATTGCAGACCCCGACTGGGCCAGCCTCAACCTGGGAGCCCTCATCTGCATCGAATGCTCAGGAATCCACCGCAACCTCGGCACGCACCTGTCGCGGGTGCGCTCCCTGGACCTGGACGACTGGCCCATCGAGCTCATCAAGGTGATGTCAGCCATTGGCAACGAGCTGGCCAACAGTGTGTGGGAGGAGAACAGCCAAGGCCACGTCAAGCCTTCCTCAGACTCCACCAGGTGGGTTTTTGCTCTCTCCGCCTCGCCCGGCGCGTGACGCTGCCGCTTTTCAATTCTCCCTTGTGGAAAAATCATTATTTATATCCTCACTAAAGCCCAGGAACTACCTGTGTCAGGGTGGGGGGGTGGCAAAAGTTGAGTGACCTCATTACTTTCTTGCCCTTGTGAAGGTTTCCTCAGCAGCTCTGCAGTTTTGTGTTCAGTGGGAGATGGAAACCTGCTTCTTCCTCCACCTAAATTATCCTGTCGTGTCCTCCTTTGTCTCAGTGGGCCACAAAGTTCCTGCCTCTTGGACTATCAGTTTGTCATTAATAATCTCCCTTCAGGGGTTCAGGCTCACTTGGGAGTTTGTACCTGGCTGTCAGGTCTTTGGTTCTGCTCAGGAGTGTTCAAAGTCCTGCTCACCATGGACTTGGTTACTTTTCTGTGTGTGATTTATGTGAAACCATGACTTGCTGGGGGGTGTATTTCCTTTGAGAATAGTGTTTCACCTGCCTCTCAGAGAGCCACACACTGAAAATCTTCCTGTGATGTGGTGTTCTACCTAAAACTAGGGGGTTTTATGCTTAATTAATCTGACTGAGGTCAAAGACAGATGTTTTGAGAATACTTTTTCCAGTTTTGGATCAGGTGGAAAGACCACGATGCCTGGGCCACCTCCTGCAGCAGAGGGCTGGGTTTGTGCTGTTGTGTGCAAGAAAGTCAACTGTTTCTTATTGCATTATTTCGTTAGCCCTGAAAAATGAATTTGTGGTGCCACCTTTGGTTCATCTTCGAGAATGAAGCCACTACATTAATCAGGCTACTTAGATGAATGGTTGTGCATTTAAAAGTGCTCCAAGAGCCCCAAAGAGAGGTTTTATTCAGGCAGAAATGGGATGTCTGCTCTGGACCTGTGTATTATTACACACAGTGATTTCATCAAGTAGATTGAAATGAATTTTCAGTCATTACTATCACTTTAATACTGAGATTTTCTATTCTTTCACCTCACAAATATATGTTGCTCCTTACTGCTGAGTTGAGATGGAGCAATAGTTGTAAACACCTGAAAGGAAAATGCTTGCACTCAATTGGAATTCTATTTAAAAAAAAAAAAAAAAAGAAAAAAAGAAAAATCACATTATTTCAGTAGTCACATAATAAACATCATGAAAAATCTAAAATCCATGTGACTGTGATGAAAAGAGCACCATCCATTTCAATTAATAATGCATTTGGGATTGAATTTTGCTTCTAGAAAATCAACTTTTTTCTCTTAGTGTTTCAGGGCTTATTTTAATATTCCCACTTTGTTTCTGTGCATCTTTGTGGTTATATTCAGCTGATTCTGATTGTCACTGATATCACTGCACTTTCTCTCCTCCACTGCAGCATTTTTGGGCAAAAAGATTCATTTTATAAATAGGATTTTCTAGCTCTGTGTCCAGGTTCACGCTTATGTGATAGAAGAGGTGCTAGAAAATGTAGAATTAGGATGATGTGGAAATTTTCCCACAAAGCAATTGCAATCTTGCTTTGCTGTTCCCATTCCTCTGCTCTTTGCAGCAGGGACTGAAATGCAATTTTTCATGTAAATACCAGAAAGTTCTGTTTTTTCCCAGTGTGTGCCTCCTTCTGTGCTTCCCTTTGGTCTCTGCCAGCATCACAGTCCTTCTGTCCACGCTGTGGTGAGAAAATAAATTCAAATCATTCAGGTAGAGGTTCTGCTTTCCCAAAAATCCTTCCCTGGGAGGGTGGATTCCCTGGCACAGGGTGCCCAGAGAAGCTGTGGCTGCCCCTGGATCCCTGGAAGTGTCCAAGGCCAGGCTGGACAGGGCTTGGGGCAGCCTGGGACCGTGGGAGGTGTCCCTGCTCATGGCAGGGGGTGGAACAAGGTGGTCTTGAAGGTCCCTTCCAACCCAAACCATTCTGGGAATGTGATTCTGTGATGGGTCCTTAATGGACACTTTCAGAGGGGATCATGAGTTTCACCTTTTCATGTTGTGTCTTTCTGTTGGAGATGAAGCCATTAGTGGAAGCTCACAGATTTCTAGAGACACAAAAAAACCCCAAAAAAGGTAATGAGCTGCTCCACAAATGCTGAATTGTTGGGCTGGGAGGCTCAAGGAGTGTTCACCGACGGGACTAAAATGAACCTGAAAGTCTTGATGTGGCTTTTGAAGCAGTCCCTTCAGCCTGGGAGAGGTTGGCACTGGTCACTGTATGCTTGCAGTGCCATCCTGTGTGTTTCTGTGGAGTAGAGGAAAAGGTGGAGGGATCCATGGAGATGGTTTTTGACAGGAGGAATTGCCAAATTCCTCCAGGTCATGGTGTGATTAAGGAATCTTATCCAGAAGAATATCACCAGTATTTCTGAAACCAGAGCTACACCAGGCTGTGAGTACAGCTTCCCTTTAGTAATTTTGCACACTCAAAAATAAGGTATTATCAAATTCAAGACCTTAACATGGCCTGCACTTTCCTCATGAGGGACAGCTCCCTTCTCTGCTCTCTGTGTCCAGGAACAGCATCCAAGGGAGTGGCTGGAGCTGTGCCAGGGCAGGCTCAGGCTGGAGAGCAGGGCAAGGTTCTTCCCCAGAGGTGCTGGCACTGCCCAGGCTCCCCAGGGAATGGGCACAGCCCCGAGGCTGCCAGAGCTCCAGGGGCTCCCAGGGATGCCCAGGGTGGGGTTGTTGGGGTGTCTGGGCAGGACCAGGGGTTGAACTCTGTGACCTTGATCCCTTCGAGCTCAGGATATTCTGTGATTAAACCACTGCCATCCTTTTCTAGCCCACCAAATGCACTTCAAATTCATCATCCAAGCAAATCATGGGCAAAGATAAACCTGGACACCTATTTTGAAGGCCAGAAAGGTTCTGAGATTGGAGGGTATGTAAAATTCAAAGCCTTTAGCAAAGGGCATTATCCCTCCTGCATTGCCCAGGGATATATCGCTCAGGTATATCCTCTAATATTAATTAATATATATTAATATTAATAAATTCCAGGTCATGGCAGGATGGAGAGACAAGCAACCTGCTCTGGTGGAAGGTGTCCCATGGCAGGGGGTGGGATGAGATGCACTTTAAGGCCCATTCCAACCCAAAGCATCCTGGAACTCTTCAGGCAGATCTCCAGGTCATTCAGTGCCCCTGTAAGTGAAAAGCAACAGCCAGGATGGCCCCTGGCCCTGAACTGGAAGGTTTGGGGAGCACAGGCGTGGTGGGATCCCCAAGGAAGCGGCACAAGGCAAAGCTGAGGGTGTTGCTGGGATTTTGGGGAGGAAGAAGGAATAAACAGCAGCTCCGGTGAGCGCGAAAAGTTGGGGAAGCGTCGGGAAACCCAAGCCCAGGCAAACACTGGAGTGTGGAAGGGAACAGGGACCAGCTGGGCCCTGAGCTGCGGTGTCCGTGGGTCCCTGATTAGGTCAGCTCTGGAGAGCTGGTAATTGGTTCCAGCAATTACCAGCAGCCCCGAGAATGCCGCTCAAACTTCGGGAGGCCTGTGACAAATTGAAGCTGACTGCTGGTGAAGGAGTATCGACTTCCCATTCCTAAACAGGGGAATCATTAGTCAAGAAAAGCATCTTTTAATTACTCGCAGGAAGAAAAAAAAAGAAAAAGAGTGAGAAAAGGAAAAAGATCTTTCAGTATGGATCCTGCAACAACCGCCAGGTTTTTTTTTCCAAGTGTATTCAATATTAAATTTATTGTCTTGGAGGGGAGGGGGCGAGCGGGGGGAGCTTGCCTGCGGTCCCTCCTTGGGTAATGCGGGTTTAATTTGGAGTGAGAAGTCAAATTAGAGTAAATCAATGTTGCGACAATTAACTGGAGCTGGGGATGGGATCAGGATTTTCCCTCTAATTGCTATTGATACTGTTTAAGCACATTCTCACAACGCTGCTTTGGAGTGCTGCAGCACTGGAGGAGCCCTGTGGGGCTGAGCAGCTCCATGGAGGAATGTTGGAGATGTGGGGATGCCAGCTTGGGAATTCTTTGCCTTTTGCACTCCTACCAGATATTTAGCTTTTTCTGGACACACCTCACTCGTTTTGCTTTCTCCTCACACTCGTGTGGCTTCTGGTTTGCAGACTCACTTGCCACCATTGACTTCCCAAGGTGGTGTTGGCCTTTTCCAGAGGATACAAGCTGCCCCCATCCCTCTCCAGGGGGGATGGTTATCTGCTCCCTCCTTCCCTGAGCTCCCAAGGACTCCACCTCTGTCTCCCTGGGAGTGTTGGGATGGATGTGCCACCTCCAGCAGCTGGAAGTTGGCGGCAAAGCCGAGGGAAGGCAGGGTCATATCCAGGGACCATCCCAGCCACGCTTCCTGTTGTGCTGCTCAAACAGGGCCAGATATCTGTGTCAGCTACACACAGATCGGGCTCCACCATTGCATCATCTCTTGGAGAATATTCACAAACAGCTGGAATGTCTGACTCCATTAAAACTGTGAATTTTAAGCTCTTTTAGTGGGGCTTGGAGCACGAGCAGCAGTTGTGCTCAGGTCTGTTTGCTCAGCAGTCTCTGTTTGTTCTGGGTACCAAAGGTTACAGGGGAATCCAACACGGGCTGAGCAGGCACGAGCTGGGAGCTGGCGGTGTCGGGAATTGACTCTCACCTTCCAAGGGAAGATCTGGTTTGATCCTTGCTCACTAATGAACTCAGTTTAATGGTGTCAGGGATAACATTACACAGCTGCACTGTATTGAGCTGAGTTTTACAGTCCTGCACCAAAGCCTGGCTTGCGCTGCCCTGAGGAGAGCGGCCGTGATGCCAAGCTGCTCACTGGGGAGTGACTTGGATGAAAAATATTGCACCATGCCTTCCATGAAAACATTAATCCTTTTCTTTGTAAAAATAATTAATCCTTCATCATAAATAAAGGGCGAGCCCAGGGAAAGAGAGCTCCTGCATCCTGGATCTTGCAGAGCTGCTGTGTTCCATCTCTCCCTCAGCCCTTGCTCCTTTTGGCCATCAGTTTGTGGTGCTGCTGCTCCCAGATTCCTGGCAGAAGGAATGAATAGGCCTGGGGGAGCCAGGGGTACCTCTGTCCGTGCTCATCAGCTCCCGCTCCGTGGCGGATCTTGGCCTGATGAGGTCAGTGTTTTGTGCCTTTTCAGTGCTCCTCCACGCCTGACACCTTTCCCCTTCCAGGGGAAGGGGGTTTTTAAAAATAAATTACAAAAAAAAAAAAAAGAAAAGAAAAGAAAAGATTTTATTGTGAAGGGCTGACCAGAACCCATCTGCAGTTGGGTGGCATCTGCTCCCCACATGTCACTTCCCTCATTAACAAGCAATTGAATTAATTAAATGCTACTCAGAACACGCATAACAAGCTACCGGCAGTGTCCAAATTAGCACTGATAATCAAGGATGATTTCCTTTATTATCCTGCTAAGTGGTGTGCAGGCTCTGATCTCCCTGTCTGCCCTCATCTATTTACATACCCCCAGCTTCTGCCTTTAGAAGCTGAGGTTATCTTACCTAGTTAATTTGCCACGATCACCAAGCATGGCGGATTGATATTCCTGCCTCTGCTGAAGCAAACCCCCTCCTTTCTCCCCCTTTTCCTTCCTCCCCAAGCCTGGTCCTTTGTATCTCAAGCTCACTGATAAATTAAAAGCCACCCCTGTGGTCTCTCAAGTGAGTAATAGAGGCAGAAATTTCATTTTGCAACTGGCTGATTTAATGATCCAAAGGGTAATTAATGGCCTGATTATCTTAATGTTAAATATGTCCGGCAGCAATTACTGTGACCTCCCGCTTGTCAAGGTCCAGGCTATGCTCTTCTTTCAATTAAGTTCTCTGGGGCTTAATGGTATGAATAAACTCCTCTGATTCTATCATTCCGGACTCTGAGATTTAAGCGAGCTGGGGGCTCGTTTGGAGTTTTAATCAGCCCGTCTTCTACTTGAGCGATCAGAGTTAACAATTATAACAAGGACAGTTTAACTTTCTTTCTTTCTTTCCCCCCCCTCCCCTTTCCACTTCTTTATATATTTTTTTTTATTATTTTTTTTTTCCTGAAGCGCTCGGAGGGGATTTTGTTGGCGGCAGCGGCAGCTTTGCCGGGCCAGTCTCTCCCGATATAAATTATCATGTGAATGCCGCTGTTTTTCCATTTGACAGGCTTAATTAATTGGCAGGAGCGCCCGAAAATGACAGTGCCACTAATTGCAACTCCAAGCCCATCTCTGTCACAGCGGCGCGCTTGTCAGCGGCCATGCCCCGCTCCTCGCCGCGGCCGGACTCTGTTGACGTTTCCCATTCCGGTTTTCACATCTCGTCGGGGAGCGTGATGGGATGTGATAGCCCAAGATGTGCCTTTGGCTCTTGCAGGCAGGCAGTTCGTGTGCAAGAATGACATTTGCTGCCAATAAAGTTTAGACAGCTGGGCTGCTGCCGGCCCAGCAGCTGCTCGGGGACCGCAGCTTTGACTCCAGGTTTGGCTTAAGGTTTCCAGCTTGGACTTTGGGAAGGGATCAATAAAAACTCGCTCCTGCTCTTCCTGGTGGCTGAACTCCACTGAGCAGCACGACTCCCAGCGAGCTGGAGTTCTATTAGCTCTGTTTTGGACAGCAGATATTTCATGGAGTTAATGAGGAAAATGGATAAATTATTAGTTACGGCGGCATCGCGTTCTCAAACGCAGACATAAATAAAGAGACTGATTCACTGCTGCCAGTAAACTCCAGGATACAGCTGGAGGAGTGAACCCTTCGTGTGCTCCCACATTGTGTTGGTTTGCAATTAAATTGAAGCAAAAAAAAAAAAATTGTCACTCACCAGTAGCTTCCAGGAAATGCATCTGACAGGAAGAGCTGAGTGAGGGGAGTGGAACGTCAGCTGGTCAGACTTCAGCCTTTTGGAGACCCTGGAAGCTCCAATGCAATACTCCAAAGATGAAAGGTGGTGGTAGGAGTTGTAATACTGTATTTTATTGTCCTTGCAGCTGCTTGGCAGCCCTTCTCACCCAGGAGCTGATCCGGTGGAACACCGGTGCCTGTGTGGCAGCCTGGGAGATGCCTGGATGATTAAAAATCAAAACAAAACAACCACAACACCCTCGACCCCGCTTGTCCAAGTTAATGAGTGCTTTAGATGAAATGCTCCCCAGCTCAGCTGCACCTTTCTTGTGTGCAAAGCTGCCTCTGATAAAAGCTCAGACTCTTGGTAAACAGGAGCCTGGTTTGCAATAATTATTGAAATGGTTATTTTCCTCGATGGTGGTGAAAGAGAAACCTGCAAAGGAAGTGCTTCTGTCTCTTTCTGGAGATCATGAAAGCGTTTATTAAAAAGCCACAGTGCTGTTCTTCTTTTCAATCTAAATCACTTCATTGAATCCCTGGCAGTGTCTAAGGCCAGGCTGGACAGGGCTTGGAGCAGCCTGGGACAGGGGATGGTGTCCCCTGGAGGCACAGTCAGCTCCTTTATTCTGGTGAGATTCTTGACAAATTTGGGTTCTCCTTCTCTGTGGATTTGGCTGCCACGCTGAAAAGTACCAAGTTAGGCTGAAATTCCCTAGAAAAAGAAGCTGTTAAACTTGTAGAAATCTAGGATTTGAGTTCAGGACTCAAACAAGGAGGACTTTTTGGGGAAAAGAGTGTTCATAAGTTGATAAAAAGCAACAGAAGAAGAGACTTTTTGTTTGTTTCTTTGCTGGAATAAGAACCCATCTAGTGGGTGGGTGAGTGCCTGTTCTGAAGGTCTCAAAATCTTGGCTTCAAACTTAACTATTGGTTAAGATACAGACTGGTTATTTCTCTTTTTGTATTCAGTTCCCTCCCAAACACCTAGCAGAGCTAGAGAGATTTGAAGGCCAATGTGTTTTCAGTGGACTTCTCATCTGCTTGGCCAAAACCTTCTTGAAAAGGTCAACTCAGAGCTCACTAACAGAGAGAAAACCATTGCTGTGTTTATTAGAAACTGCTTGGGCCAGTTTGGAACTACAACAGAGGAATGGAAGGGCAAATTAGAACAAAATTTTAATTTCATATGGGAAAAAAATGAATGGTGAATTTAAACTTGAGGGGAAGCATGGCTTGCATCAGGCTGATGGCCAAAGGCCAGGGTCACTGAAAAGGAGTCAGATGGAAACCACTGTGGGTTAGTTTTTCCTCAGAAAATTCCTTGGTATCATTAACACTGGAATTAAATTGCATGCCACATGTGTGGATGCACATATCTGCTACTGCAGAGCACCTGAGGAATACACATGGGGAGTTTCATCTTAAATACAGCAAGCTAAAAGCAACTGGAAAATGAAGTTTGCTGTCTAAAGCATTGGGCAGCTTTACCAAGGTGTTCTTTCACCAGTTATTCATCAGTTATTTCCAAAAGGTAAAGCAATGGACACTGATTTGTTCTCGAAATTCAGCTGTTTGCAAGGCTAAAACTTGTAATAATAATGAAAAAGCCAAAATAAAGACATGGAGTTAAAAAATGCTTAATGCCAAGCATCAGCTATTATGAGGTGCTCAGATCAGATCCAAAGGCTCATCTGTGAGTATTTTGGGCAGTACTGTGAGTCAAGCACTTGGGGGAACACCCAGCAGATTGAAAAATACCTATTCTGTTAGAAAGAAATCTTATGCAAAATATTTTCTTTTTATTTGCAGCTTTTCTGTGTAGTTGACGTTTAACCTGTTCCTTTCATTCCTCCTGCCCTGAGGTCACATCTGCCTCTCTGTACACGAAATCTGCCCCAGGCAGTTTAAACCAAACACAATTCAAATTGCTTTCTGGACATGGCTGAAAAGCCAGTTTTTTCCTGGTTTGTGCTGGGGGAGCTTTGCTGTATAAATTCCTTCTGCTGTTAAAGAGATGCACAAAGTGATTGTGGTTGAATCTGAGGACAGGGTGGGAGGTGGTCCCCAGGATTCTCTTTTCTTTGGGTGGGATGTCACGGGAAGGTTGTAGACCACAAGCTCTTGTCACCAGTGATGGTGGTTGTGTTCCTCCTGTGCTTTTTGCCCATTTCAGGATGTGTTTCAGCTCCTGGGACAGCAGAGCGTGGCTGAAGGCAGTGGTGGGAAGGCTTTGAAGGCAGGCAGTGCCTCTCCGTGCTCCTGGTGGCTTTGCTGGCCGGTGACACGAGGCACAGAAGCAGCAGCATCCCCTCGCTTTGGTCCTGGCTACAGAACCCGCAGGGCTCCCTAACAGTAACTGTGACCAACTTTCTTTTGTGCTTTTTTCCCTTTTTTCCCCCCTTTGTTTAGGACTAAGCTTTGTTTCTGGCTCTGCAGGAAGCTGGTAGCCTATGGCAAGGGACTGGGGAGATAAGACTTCAGTAAGATAACTAAATGAAAAGGGCAGCAGTGAAAAGATGGTGCCGGCTTTTGACTGGACTGAAACTTGATATACACAGCAGCCCAAATGCAGGTTCCCCACAGCTCTCAAATATTCTCTGTTCGTCTGGGATAATGCTCTTCCAGCTGGATTTTTCCATGGGTGGGTGCTGGAGTGGGGGACAGCAGCGAAGCCCCAGCAGAAACGCGTGACCAGAAGAAATCAGAGCGGCTCTCAAGTAATTAAACAGCGAGTGGAAATGTGCTGAGGGGAGCACAGGTGAGGGGTGAGAGGCAGGAATTGGAGGGAGATGAAATCCCTCCCCGTGCCTATTAACCAGATTGTGCAGACAGAGCAAAGTCCTGTCACTGAGGCATTTTTTGTGTAAGAATTTGGGGAGCAAGAAGTGTCTTGGTAATTGGTGAACCTCAAAAGGTGTGCATGGGCCGAGCTTCAAAAAGCCTTCATGCTGAACAGATGATTATGTCATGGCCTAGAAATCTTCCTGCTAACTTTGCTTTTCCTCCAAAAGATTTACATTTCCCTGGTTTCATCCAGGTCAGAATTTCCAAAGGGATGTTTTTATTGTATTTTCACTTGTCTCTACAGTACCAGCCAGGCTTGGGAAACCGAGGTGCTCACACAATTAAATCACAGCCCCAGGAATGCTTCTAAGAGCCCTCTATGAGTGGAAAGAACAGGGTTGTGTCACTGTGTGCTAAAACTGAAGGGTGTCTTAGGAAAAGATGATATTCAGAAGTTGATTTTTTTACTTTTTCATCTCAAGAAGCCAAAATTGGCAGCTCTAATCCTTTGCTAGTGACATGTGCGTGCTCCTGAACCTTTCCAGACCAGATCTGCTTTGGCCACTATCAGAAATAGATTCCTGAATTTCCATGGGTTCACCTTTTGCATTCAGGCTTCTGATCAAAGAGAAAAGTTAAAATACAATTATTTAAAACTATATTATTATTTTAAGTAGTGTTTAAAATAAATGTTATTATTTGAAATACTGCTGCAATTGCAATTTTGAGTGGTGGAACTCCAGTTTGGGTTGGTGTAGGTGCTCCCAGCTCTGGTTTCAGCTGTGGACACCATTACACAAAATTTATTTGGAGGCTGGATAAACTCAGCAACCAAAGGACCCTTTAAAATGCAGAGTTTTGTTTGTTAAAAATCAGTCACCACCATTTTTAAATGTCTTTTTAAGAACATGGTGTGTTTTACAAGGGGTCTTGGGGTGTTTGGAAGGGAGGTGTGAAGGAGCAGACAAGGTTTAGGGATGTGTGATGGGAAATTCTCCAAGTGAAATGAAAGATGAGAATGGCTCTTCTGACAAAGTTTTGGAACTTCTGAAACTGATAGATGTCCAAAGCTGATTTTTAGCTGGTGTTTCTTGCCACATTGACATTTTTGTGGGGTCACACAGCTCGTTTGATACCAATGTGTGTGCTAAGATGTGGAATAAGAGGATGAGGAGGACATGGGATGCCTCAGAAATAAAAGGAAAATAGCCTCCAACTTCAAGTGTGCTATTTTGTAAGAGGAAAATGCATTTGGCATCCTGGAGAGGAGAGGTTTGGTTTGTATTTTTTACAGCCAGACCATCTCACTGCCATAATGGGACACGCAGGAACCAGCCCAGCTTACAGGGAAGGCTCTCAGGACACCCCAAAAAGTTGTGTTGTCAGCCAGGAGTAATAAAGTAGCATAAAAAATGAGCTGGTTTTATGATTCCCCAGATTTTCAGAAAGAAGTGGCAAAGCAGAGCAGGACTTGTGTGTTCACAATTAAATATTTGTGCTGTTATTTTTTTGTGGAATTGTAATTTTTTTTGTACCAGGGGTGCCCTGATGAAGAGGCTTTGATGGCCAAGTAGGCGCCAATATCCACAGGAGTGTTTTTGCTGTGGAGCAGGAGAAGGCACAAATTTAGTTCATGGAATGATTCTGATCCACACAAAGTGAATTCCCTTTGGAGAAATGTATTTATCAATATAATATGGTCAAGTATATATTTTATTGAGCACATTTATCAAGAATTTATCAAGCATATATATAATATCCTTGACAAATTCAAGATCATGTATAACAATAAATTTAAATCCACAAAATATGAAGTACTGTTTATATGTGTATATAGTGCACTTTACTCAACACTCAGGAAAATTGGTTTAACTGCTTTAAAAAAAATGAAAATTAAACATTTTCTGGCTCATGCTCTTTGTGAAAGAGTACAATGGATAGCAGTTTGAGAAGCTGGAAATAAATCTTGGCTCATTTGGGGATTTGAGGGGTTGCATTTCAGGCCACAGTTAAAAAATCTGAGCTTTCTTTAAGCCAGAACTCACCAGCAGTGGAAGAGGGATAAGACTCACAGTAATCCAGCATGATTCAGGATTGAGGAGGGTACATGTTTTGACCATAACTTGCCAAAATAGAGAATTTTGGAGAAGAATGGTAAGAAATATTTCAAGTCTTCAGTGAGCAGCAGGAGATGCTTAAGGGGGTTAATGAAATGATAATGATTTAGAGGGGGGTGGAGGGGTTTTCAGGCATTTGGAGGTGATCTCCTTGGAAAAATGGGCTCTTGTAGTTTGAAAAAAATGCTCCTAAGAGCAGGAGTAGGGGATGGAGGATGTAGGGACAGGGAGGAGGGGTTTGGGCTGGTTATTTCTTCAGCTGTGCAGTCTTTTCCCAAGGAAAGCGGTGATTCCCACCCCTAGGAAACACAGGGTGTGGAGCAAGGCAAGGGATGGAATGATCTCAGTGGCCTTTGCTTTCCAGATTCACCAAATCTCTGGAAAGGAATCTCACAGCGTTCAGATTGTAAAATATTTCTCCCTGTTTCACGTTGAGTCCTCTTATCACTGCAGAAATCAGCTGAGATCAAGATCTAATTCCAGTGCTCTTTCCTCCCTGTCCCCTGCTCCCCTCCTGCATCCACTGGATGTCCATTTCTGTAAGTTTTCCCTTCAGAACAAACCTATCATTTTTCACCACAGGATATTTACAGCTTCAATCAGTGCCAAATTCAATTGGCTTCTGATCTCATCGCTGGAAGTTATAGATGCAGATATTATTTGCACTGTGGTTAATTATGAGGCAATCAAACTTTGGCTTTTCCACTGTAATTTCCTCTGCCAGCTAATTTAATTAATCACCCCCAGCTCAGCTCTTCCAGCTGCGACCGGCAGGGTCATTAATTAGACATGTGGTGGTAGCTCATAGACCAGTTCCTGTTAAGGGGCTGCTGCCCACTTGATCTCTGAGGGAGCTGCAGCTTTTTTTCCCAAGCATCCAGGCAGGATTGAAGGTTGGCTGCCAGGTTGTTGTATCCCTCAGAAGCCATTCCCAAAAGACAGACCAGAAGCAATCATCAGGATTGCTGGGACTGCTGGCACTCAGCTTGCAGGGACTGGGATCAGATGCCCACCAAGATGCAATTTAGGGTCTCACCCAGCAGTTCTCAGTGCTCCATCCATTCTCATCTCATCCAGGAGCTAAAAAACAAATGCTCAGGAATTCCATAGAGCTCCTTCTGACTGCTGGTGGGAGCTGACCGGTGTTTGTCAGATGGAAAATACTTTAATTGCCAGATCACATCAGCAATAGCAATTTTTATTTTTTTTTTCACTATAAAAGCTGTGCAAAATACCCAGCTAAGTCTGTCACATTGTTTAGATCTCAGAGTGATCATTAGGTCCTTTTCCTTCAGGGTGGAAGAATATTTTGCAGTGAACAATATGGGTTGATACAGCTTAGGAGTCTCATTCTATGCATTATCAGCAGAGGGCAAGTGGTTTGGGATGTGTGATGGCCCTGGAAAGTCCAAGCATTTTGCAGGGAAGGCAGCAGGTCCTTGCTCTTTGCTCTTGCATGGTCTCTTTGGATAGCTGGGAATACACACCCTGCCTTTGGGCTGCGCTTTGCATCTCAAATGTCATGGATTCATGGAATGGGTGAAGTTGGAAAAGCCCTCCAAGATGATGGAGTGTAACCCTTGGCCCAGCAGTGCCAGGTCCCTACATACCACATCAAAGAATCCTCCAAATCCATCATGTTCCCAGACTGAGAGGTTTAAGCATCCTTTGTTTTTCTACCAGGATCTTCTTTATCCTCCTTGGGAGTGCCACCAAAGCCACTGGTGTTCACCTGCTGTCTCTTGGAGTTGGAAAAGCTGAAAATCTTCAGGATCCTTGTAGCTCCTGGGCAGCTTTTCCAAACACACACAGACAGCCAGGCTAGTTTTACTGTACTTTGATTTCAAACCTGTTGCCAAGCTGTCGCGTCTAATCAGTGCCTGCGTCTGCCGGCGGTGGATTGCTGATGGATTGGTTGGAGTCTCCTCCACTTCTTTTCACAGTAGACAAACTCAGCTCAAGACAACTGTTTTAATCATCCTGGTTCACAAAGCCTCCTTTCAGCCTCTTCTGTCCAAAACATCCATCAACCCCGCCCAGAAATAGTAAACTGAAAATAAAAAAAAATCAGTTCTCACCGCTTAACTGCAAGCGCCTTTTTTAATAGCAAACCAGTGCTGTGGGCTCAAGTGAGCTCCCTTCTCTGAAGGAGAAGGTGCTTCTCATGCAACCCTCCTTTCAAATGCATCATGCTCTTCACTGGTGGCTTTTTTCCTCCCTTATATCTCTCAGAAGGTTCCCTCAGTCTGAACTGTTTTGGGGAAGATGCTTTTAATACAAAGTCCTTTCGCACTCAGGGGGAGCTTTAGGGATTCTCACAGAGACACAGCTCTGCAACTGTTTCACAGTGAAGGGGTCACATCTGCCTCTGGCAGCACGAGGAGATTGTTGACATGTTACTGCTGTGGAAGCCCTGAACAAGAGAGATTTGTAATTGAGGAGAGAGCAGTTCGTCCCTTCAGAGGAGCTGCACCTTGCTGTGGAGCAAAAGGCAGTGCTTGCACCGTGTCAGGGATGCTCCTTTGGGAATTCCTCTCAGTCTCAGAGCTGGAAAAGCTGCTGCTGGAAGGGAGTGGAGCCCAGGGAATGTGTTCATGGAGAAAGAGAGAAAATCATAGAATCATTAAGGTCCTCCAAGATCATCAAGTCCAACCTTATATATTTTACATGTATTATAGCTTTATGGGGTGGATGGATGGATGGATGGATGGATGGATGGATGGATGGATGGATGGATGGATGGATGGATGGATGGATGGATGGATAAAAATATATATAATATCATTTTATCTTATAAGGTACTGCTAAATAATTTGTCATCCAAAAGTAGAACAAGTGTCAGCATTAACTGGAAGATAATCCTCCATAAAGACCTGACTTTGGAACAGCCCCATTCCTCGTTGAAGAAAACCAGCATCCAAAATTCCCAAAGTAACCATCAGTGCTCTGTGGGCAAGCTGGAGAATTACTTTGGTTTTTTGCTCTGCAAAAAAAAATGGAATTGCACTTGGTCTTGATCAGCAGGTTGTAATCACCCGGTGCTACTTCACCTAGCCATGTCACTTGGTTTTGTTTTATTTGAGCAATAAATACCTTAAATCTCCTCAGAGTTATTGCATGTCTTCTGTGGGGACTCATCACAGTCCTGCCAGGCATTCATCAAGGCTCCCAATGAGCCACCACATGAAGTATTCCTCTGCTCCTTATCAATCAGTTTGCTTATAACTTTACTTTTTCCTCCTGAAGTAATCAAAATTTGATATTCCACAGATTGCAGAAAATTGTCACTGCTGTATTCTGTGCTAATCCATCACAGGAAACAGGCATAATTTGGGCATCAGAAGAGCATTAAATGTTTAAATAAGCAAGAGAGCCCATTTCCCTCTCCAGATGACAGGGCAGAAAAATGTTTGGATCCCAGGTATGTTGGGAATTGCAGCGCAGACCTTACAGAGCAATGGGGCATCCACACTTTTCAGCAGGCACCAGCTTTGCTCAATTCTTATATCACTCAAACAGTCAAAAGAAATGCTGAAGCCCAGAGAGTGAAATGAATTTTTTTTTCGGTTTAAGCTCTGTGGTGAAGCTCACTCAGCTCTTTGTGAAAGATATTCCACATGGTTAAAGTATCCATCACTTTCTTGTTGCCTCGTTTCTCTCTGTACAAACAACTCCTACTAATGATGAGAGGGGGAAAATGTCATTTTTGGGCTGTATGTTTGAGCAAAATATGCACCTTTGCCATCTTCAGGTCTTGAAATAACTGCTCTGATGGTAAATGGGACAGGCAGGCCCTGTGTGTGTGAGATGTTCAGTGAGGCTCTGAGCAACCTGGGATAGTGGAAGGTGTCCCTGCCCATGGCGGAGGGGTTGGAATGAGATGGTCTTGAAGGTCCCTTCCAAACTGTTCTGTTATTCAAAATGCAGAGGGTGGCTGCTCTTGTTTCTGTATGAAACAGCAATTCCAGTGGACTGGGGAGAAAATTCTCACAGAGAGGGTGGGATGTGCCTTCATTCAATAAAGTCTCCCAAAGTCTCCTTGGAGGAGCAATGATTGTTTTCTGGCAAGCTTCATCATCCTCTCAAAGCATCAGCAGAGCAGATGTTGAGTCAGGCTGGATCATGGTTTGTGTACTCACAACCCCCAGTTTTGTCCCCTACTTTTTGAGTCAAGTGGTGTTTTAAACTAATTTCCCCTTCTGGTAGTAGTTCTGTCTGTCCCATTTCTTTTTGCATCTCTTTGCATGGTGCCATAAAGCAGCACCTTGGTTTTCCGGGGGAATAAATGCCATGTCTAATCCATGGAGCTGGGCAGCACCAGGATGTTGTGCACCAACCCAGGGGCACATCTTCCCTCCACAAGAACAAGAGACTCCTTGACATTAGAGTGTGAACCTTCCTTTGAAAGGGTGACTGGCCAGGGGAAGTCACCAAGACTTGGGACACTCATGAGCCACTGCAAAGAGCAGATCAAGCTGTCCATGCCAGTATCCCAGAGGAAGGTGCCCCAGGAGCCACAGAAGGTGCTGATTGTGGTTGTCAGTTTTTCTGCCGTTTTCAGCTCTCCTGCTACAAACACAGCCCAGCCACCCTTGTCTTAAAAGGATCCTTAAGCTTTCCTTTTCTCCCCTTCCACCGCTTCAAAAACACAGCGGTTGACAGTCCAAATGTTTGAAATAATTGGATTCTGCATTCTAATTCATCTGTAAAGTATTCGTTGATTAAATTAGCCTAATAGATATTATTTCTTACATGACTGCATAATTTCATCCTGATTGGATCACTATGGCACTAACGAGTCCCCCCATTTACTATTGACTCGAGAATCACAGAAGGCTGGAGATAACTATCATCTTGTTTCCATTTTTTCCCCTCTCCCAGGCTAAAAGTTAAACTGATTTATACTAAAAAGGCACACAGCCAATGCCCAGGTACATCTGTATTTTAGTCTTCGAGACCAGTGTTAGAATAGGAAAAAAATCTTGGTTTATATAATCTTGAGCCCTCTTGTATTTATTCAGTGGGTTGTTTCTGAAGCAGAAAGATTAACTGACCATTTAAATTCCTTTGGGGGGCAGGGGGGGCAGAAATAGAGATATTTTTAAATAAAATGCATTTTATTATCTCATCAAAACAGATAGACTCATTGCAAATGAACCTCGTAAGGACTGCACACACTCAGGGAAATGGAAATTCTCCTCTCAAGATAATGTTCCAGCCAAAGTGGTTTTAGCCCCTGTTAGTGAGATTTTTTCTTTGAGCTGCAGTTTGAGTTGTATCCAAGAGAGAGGAAGAGGAAAACAAAATTGCCTTTAGTTTCATGCTAAATGAGAGCAGATCCTTGTTTTTAAGGAAGAGGGAGCTACCTCGGAGTCCCGCTTCCCTGCCCTGGGGATGACAGGCTCCGGGTCTCCGGGGTTGTGTCGGGAAGGGGTTAACAACAGGACTGGCTTCTCCCCCTGCCCCAGTGGCTGGAAACAGCTGGTGGGTTTTGTGTTGCGCCGGTGAACTGAGCAGCCCAAAGAAGTTTTGGCAAACACTCGGCCTGGCCAGGACAAGGAGAGGTGGGTCAGCTCAGGAAGCCGTTTCCATGAGCCAACAGGGGGAACAATGCCCCTCTCAGCAGGGACAGAAGGGACACCCGCTCCCACTGAATAGCTCCCCAAAAAAACCCGGCTCAAAAGGAGCAAGGCCCATTCGCTTCTGGGAATCCAATAAATTGTTTCAGGAAGTGAAAGTCTGTCCCGGCTAATGGAGCCGTGATTGACAGGAGGTTCTCATTACAGCGCCCATCAGGGGACAAAGTGAATTCCAATGTTATTTAAGAGGTTAAGTAGAAATAAGATGCAGGTGACAGCCCAAGGCTTGAGGCATCAGGCAGTGCTCTTCCTACATTGTGGGCTTTTTTTGTGAAGAGACTCCATAAAATTTAAAATGAGTGGGGGCAGGGGCAGTTTAGGAAGTAAAATTTGGTCCTGCCATGACTTGAGGGGACTTTACCTGGCTGAGAAGCAGGGAAGTGAAGGTTCCTTTGGGAATTCTTGCATTAGGAGGTCCTCGTTCTCTAAGTCTAACATGGATGTTACATTTGTAACCCCACCTAGGCTTGGGTCAGGTTGGGCTGGTCATGGCCCCAGGGCTGCTCCTGTAGCCCACAGAAGCTCAAGGAACATTTGGATATCATGCTCAGGGACGCCCAGGGTGGGATTATTGGGGTGTCCATGTAGGGCCAAGGGTTGGCCTTGATGATCCTTGTGGGTCCCTTCCAACTCAGGGTATTCTCTGATGGGTTTCTGTGTGTGCTCCTCCAAGGTCTGTACCTGCCTGGAGAAGCAAAAGAAACAGAAAATACATTCCTGGTGACTCAGGTCACCCTGTGTTCCTGAGCAGGAGGTGTCTGCGTGCTGCCATAGGTTACAAAGCTAAAACTAAAGGCTGTTTCTGGCCTTGTTCAGCAGAAACGAAGCAAAGAAAAGAATCCAAATTGCAGTGTTGCTTGCACAGAGGAAAAACTGTGATTTAAGCTGTGACCAGAGGTTTAGAGCAGATGCTAAACCTTACAGAGTATTTATTGCCATATTTTTCCATTTTTCTGAGCTCCCGAACAAGCAGTGTCTTGGCACTTGTGGATGTCACAGGGTGGGAAGCTGAGGGAGCTGCTGATTCCTGGTATTGACAGAGCCTTGCATGGTGCCTGGTCAGGTACAAGGATGTAATTTAAGCACGGGGTTCACGGCTGGCTTGCGAGTGACGGCGAAACTCCCGCATGTGACGCGTGTAATAAATCTGGTTGGGCGCAGGATTAATGTGGTATTCAAAATGATTATTTACCATTTGAAGTTGAGACGTGGCTGTGCACGAGGAGGAGCAAATACGGTGTACAAGGCATCAGGGAAGGGTGCTCAGAGGGGAGAAGGAAAATACCTGCCTGCATTGTTTCACCAGTGCAGTCCCTGCTAACGCTAATGAAAATTGCACTTGAAATGCAGGATTGATTTGTGATGAGCTCAGCCCTAAAGAGTACATTTGTGGAATGATAACCTGATTGGTGGTGCTGCCTCTTGAAGGGCTGAGGGGGTCTAATTGGCATATAACGCACTATAAATTTATTAGCAGCCTCTGCTTCCCCATTGGTGGGCCTTCTCCTGCTAACCACCAGGAAATTACCAATTTTCAGGAGTTACTCGCTCAAGTCGTGCCGCGTCTGGGTTTTACAAAGAAATTTCCATTGCTGCTCTCATAAATCCTGGCTCAGAATTCCTACAACTGGAAGGGGTCACCTGTGCAGTGGACAACTTGGACACCTTGTGTTGGCCACTCAACTTGGGCCTCCTTGGCTCATCCTGCCTCTCCACAAACCCAAGCTGCACAAAGACCATTAGGAGGGAACGAATCCGTTTGGCAGCCCCTGGGCTGCAGCTGCCAGGGAGCAGAAATTGCAGTTTTTTGGCAGTCCACATCCAGGGCTTTGATGGTTCTTATTGATACATTCAGCCCCAGGACATCTCAGGCAGTAGAGGACATACCCACTGTTAGGTTTTGGTTGGTTTGGGTTTTTTTTTCAGGAGCACAATAGGAATATTCAGGAGCCAGTGTAATTATTTCAGTGAGTTCACTTTTAAGATTGAGTCACAAATTAGAAAATAATATTCACATGTTTCTTCTAATTGGTAACAGATTAGGGATATTTTATCTTTTTTAAATAATTTCCAAATGTGGGCCAAAGAGGGATTTGCAGGGAAGTAGCTGGGAGAGAGAGAGAGACAGAGACAGAGAGCACTTACACACCAGGAACACTTGGGCAAGAGGCTTTAATTCCTCAATTCTGGCTTTAATTCAGCTTTTAAATCCCTGCAAAGGATCCCTGTCTGAGTTGCTCTCCAAGTGGAACTTGCTGTCACTTTTGGCAGGTGTCCCTGGTACGGATTTTCTTTGCTGCCAGGATTTCTGTGGGTTTCCCACTGTCAAACACCCACCTTATGGCTTGTAAATCATAAAAGCCTAAAGCTTTGCAGGTGATTAATAAGCAGAGGTGCATTGGAGAAGCCTCAGCAGGACCTGAGCACTTCCATGTCTTCTGAAAGCCACGTCCATCTCTAATCTCACCCTTTTGGGACACATTTGGGCAACCCCAGAGTTGTGCCATTGTTGGAAATGAACATCTAAACCCAAAAAAAAAGCGTTGAGATTTCAGTTTTTAGTCAGAGGAACCTCATGGATTTCTCTGGGTGTTAACTGCTGAGGATTCTCAAGTCTTCATCCTTTTTTATTCTACAGAAATTCTTCATCCACTTTGCTTTTGCAGAAATATGACCAGGTCTACCAACAGTCTTTCTTCAAGTAATTATGATTTATGGTTTGAGAAGGGCATCAAACACCTGCAACCCACTAAAACAGAGGCAAGTCTGAATAGAGGGAATACTTTGTGATCTCTAAGTTGCCAAAAAAGGCATCGTTTTTCCTAAATAAAAATAGCAGTTAATAAATGAGACTGATGGAAGAGTGATGACATCAACAATTTCTGTAGAGTCCTTGGCATCAGTGAGATGGTTCTGGTGGGATATTAGGGAAATTTCTTCACTGAGAGAGGGGTTAAGCATTGGAAGGGGCTGCCCAAGGAGGTGGAGGAGTCACCATCCCTCGAAGCATTCAAGGAATGAGTGGACACGGAAATAAGTGCCCTGGTGTTTGGTTGAAGGTTGGACTTGATCTTATAGGTATTTTCCAAACTTAAGGATTCTGTGATGCTTTATATGCAAATGAGGAGACATCAGAAGGTGAGGGGAGCAGAAGGGAGAGCTCCATGTCCCTTGGGAAGAGTTGGACAGCAGAGAGGTCCCTGCAGCATCTTTAGAATGTGGATCCCAGAAGTGCTGCCCACAGGGATCGTCCGGCTGCTCCTCAGCTGTTGGACCTTCCCCTCCAAACTCAACTGCCTCCCACTGCTGACTTGTACAAAGCAAGCAATTGGTTTTATTTGCTTGCTGCTCCAAATGTGTTTTTCTTCAGAGTCTGTGCTTTAACACAACATTTATTACTTGTATTTTCTCTTTTATGTCTTACATAAATTCAGTGTAATGGTTGGAGGGTGTTCTTTTTTCCCAAATATTCCAAAGAGCATCATCTTACTGCTTCTGCTGGAATTAAGATACCATTAAAGCTTTGTGAAAGAACTTTTGTTTTTCCTTGCAAACCAAATTGTAGGAGTTACTGTTAATGAAGGATCAAGAAACATTTCTGAAGGTCTTTGTGAGGCGTTGCCATTGGACCATCCTCTTCCAGTTTTTGATCCTCGGGTGAAGACCAGGTTCTCCTGCAGCCCATAGCGTGTTTTTTCCATTTTGGATTGGTTGGACTTGATGATCCTAGATTTCTTTTCCCACCTAATTGATCCTATGATGGAAGCCACAAACAAACTCTCAGTTGAGATCTCTTTTACTCTGGAAGTTTGTCATCCCCCTGTGAGGGGGTTTCTTTCCCCCCCCCCCATTATTTATGAGGCACTCACAGTTCTGCTGCTCCTCCACTTTCCAGCAGGGCGAGCAGAGGAGAAGCTCCATTTCTCTTCTGCGGCGTGTTTGCAGTGGGATCCGTTCCAAAGCAGCTCACATCAGCGACTGTTATGGTATCCCTAATGCGCTGTGATGGGAGGAGCACAGCCCTGCTCCACGCCACATTGCTCAGGGATGGGGGCACCTCACGCAGCCACCTCGCTCCGTCTCTCTCCTGCCACAGATTATTGAGATTTATGCCTTGCAATATTTGTGTGTTGCTCCCCACCCGCCACCTTGGAGAAGGGAATTTTCTTTTTTTTTTTTTTTCTTTTTTTTTTTCCCCTCCCTTTTCAAAAAAGTAAGTAATGGTTTTGTGAGCTCTACTTAAAACACTGCTGTGTTAAGCACGGCCTTGCTATAGGAGAAAATTAGTGTTAACAAATTGGAAATTAATGGAATCTTCTAACCCGAGTGACTGTATATCAAATGGCAAATTGAAATTTCCAGTCTGTCTTTAGGTGCTGGCACAATGCAGTTTGATTTATGCACTTAAGACATCAGGTTAAGTGTGGTTACACACGAGTAATGAAATGCATTAGGTACATGTTTCCAATTACTATTCCCTGCATATATATATATTTATTACTGAAAACAGGCAAGAAGCTAATATAGTCCTTGGTTTTAGCATTCCCATGCAACTGTTGCAGCTTTTGGCTTTTTTTAGGTAATATTTGTGGTGTGCCCAAGGGTTGAGGTTGCTCACCCAAGAAATGGAAGCAGTTCACTTGTCTGTCTAGAACCACACAGTGATAACTCATTTATCAGCCTTTTTTTTTTTTTTTGGGTAGCCAGTGCAGTGATATGGTTTGGGTTAAATTTTGCATGGATGTTTACCTTGATACCAATGTGCCAGCATATAAAAGGAACCAGATCCTGAACTCAGGAGCTTTCCTGTTGGTCAGCAGAGGCTGGGTGTAAGGGAGCTGTTGTTCCTGAGTTTTGCATTCCAGACTCTTGTAAAGTCTCTCCTTATGAACCTTGGGAGAAATCCATCTTCCTCCACTCTTCTCAGTGCTTTTTAAATTACTTTCACCAATCTGTGTGTTTAAAGTCACAGAGTCACAGAATGGTTTGGGTTGGAAAAGACTTTAAAGCTCATCCAGTGCCACCCCCTGCCATGGGCAGGGACACCTTCCGCTCTCCCAGGCTGCTTCAAGCCCCAGTGTCCAACTTGGCCTTGGACACTTCCAGGGATCCAGGAAGTGGATCTTCTCTGGGCACCCTGTGCCAGGGCCTCCCCACCCTCACAGTGAGAAATTTCTTCCCAATATCCCATCTAAACCTACTCTCTGTCAGTTTAAATCCATTCCCCCTTGTCCTGTCATTCCAGACCCTTGTAAATAGCTCTCCCTGTTTTTGTTGTTGACTCCCTTCAGGAACTGGAAGGCCACAATTGGGTCTCCCATGAGCCTTCTCTTTCCCAGGCTGAACATTCCCAATCCTCTCAGCCTTTCCTCATAGCAGAGGTGCTGCAGCCCCCTGATTGTCTTTGTGGTCTCCTCAGGACAGTGGTGAGCTCTGAATCCTTACGGTTTACCATTGTTAAGGTTTTTCCCTCTGAAATGTCGCTGGCAATGCTTTTTCAAAAAATTCCAGGGCTTTTGGGGTTAGAGGAAAAGAACAACTTACGGCATTCTTCAAGCTTTTTATTAAATCTCTAGGGACGGTTTTCATTTCACATAGTTGTACAGAACAAAGTAAAAACCTGGATTTTTATTGAGAAAAGACTTAAGCAACTTGCAGGGCTTAGAGCTGTCACCCTTAGGATCTTTCTTCTCAACTTAATAAGCCTTGTCTTAGTACCCACAGTATCCCCTGCTGTTGTATGTCACACAGTTTTTGCTTAACTTTGCACAGACTAAACCTCAGGTGTGATATATTTTATCTGGTAAACCTTAAAAATTATTAGATGGACTGTTGTGCAATGAAAACAGAAGTTGGATGCAATTTTCTGTGATAAATCAGAGCCCACAATTGAGGGGTATTTATCTGAAAAGCCTGAAGTCAGTAAACCTTGATGTCTCAGCCAGGCTGGTTGTTAATGTTGGGCAGCGATAAATCCTGGGGGTGTATTAGCGCTTCAAGGAGTGGTGCTGCTTACTCCATGGAGGGGTAACCTACAAGTGCAGAAACAGCAGCTGTTTGGGAGCTGTTTGGGAGCCCTCTGTCAGGAATGCTGTCAGGAGAGGGGGAAAAGGGTGGAGGAGCTCCAGCAAATCCAAATAATGATGATACTGGTAAGTGTCAGGCAAGACGTGATTAATTTGAGAAGCACGTTGAGCTCTGCACAAATGAGTGATCTCTGTCTCTCTCACACACAGCAGGGCTTTTTTTTTTCCCCTGAAACACACAGCTATGAAAGGAAAATTGCAAAATGGAATAGAAGAGTTAATGGTGGAGAAAGTCCAGAGCTGGGGGCTTCAGGAAACGAGTCCCTGAGAGCGAGAGGTGCTGCTGGTGGGAAACTGCCTTTATTTCATAGAATTCTGGAATGGTGCAGGTTGGAAAGGACCTTGAAGATCATTTAGTTCCAACCTCTGCCATGGGCAGGGACACCTTCCACTATCCCAGGTTACTCAGAACCAGCCTGGCCTTGAACACTTCCAGGGATTTGTGCTGGTTTGGTTTGGTTTGGTTTGGTTTGGTTTGGTTTGGTTTGGCTGAAAAGGACTGAGAGTAGGAGAAGTAACCTGAGTTTGGCATGATTTTGCAGCACTGAATTGTCTGTCTCTTGGACAAAATTTGAAGAGTGTTGGACACAGTCCTCAGGCAGATAAATTCCCAATCAGCCAGTATCTGAATCATTTCCAGGCTGTGCTACCACACTGCTCACTTGGACCAGAGTCCAAGGCAAGACGCAGGTTGGCTGATCCACGGCTCTCCTATGGGGCTGCCCTTCGTCCGTCAGGGATGTTTAACTTGTAACAAGTAATAAGCTTAATAGGTTGACTTTATTTAATTATTAATGATCCCTTTCTGTCCTTACAGCTCATAAAACACCCTGTAGGTTGGCAAAACACTCATAATATTGATCAGGAGCCAGAGAGATATTTATTTCCTCTTTACCCCAGTGCGCATAAATCGCGGTCCGTTCCCTTGGCAGGCGGGATTTACAGTGGGCCCATTTCTTCAAAGCTCTCTGTAATTAAGGAATAAATACCCATCGGTCTTTGTTTGCTGTCTGGAGCCCTCTTGTTTGCCAGGGACCTGGATATTCCCGGTGGGCTCGTGCCTTCCCCCTTAGCAACGTGGCCGGGCGGAGAAGGCATGCGGGGCGCGGAGCCGCTCAGCTGCTCAGCGCTGCCTTTGCAATGCGGCAGAGGGGTCTTCTCCTGCAGAGAGAGAGGAAGCCCCTGTGTTTTCTCAGCATATTGTTCCCAGCTCCTCTTCCATGCCTCTCCTCCCAGTTCCTGCTTTGCTTGGGGCAGGAAGGCACTTTGGAAATTCCTTGCTGCTAGCCCCTTTCTTCTCGCCCTCTCTTCTTCCCCCCTCCCTTTTGCTGTTGCAATTAAAAGCATCGTGAACCTTTCTCCAACATTTCAATCCTGTCCTCCCACCCCCCCACCCCCCCAATGTTTTCCTTTCACCCATCCCAACACTGCAGCACCAGCTCTGTCCAAAGCAGTGCCATTTATTGGGATCATCACAGTTTGTGATGTTGTTTAATGGGGAAGCCCCAGCACATCCAGCTGCCCTGCGCCAGTCATTAGGTGATGTGTGCTCCTTGTGTGCTGGACCACAAAGCTAATGACACATCCTGGGGCTCTTCCAGGAGTTTGGGAGGTGCAGTGGGTTAGATTTACTTCATTTTCTTGGAAGAGACACATTAACCTTGTCAGCTGGCCAACAGGAGAGGAAATTTGGCAGAGCTCTTGCTGAGCTGGCCAGGTTACCACGGCGTTAAAGGGTTGTACTTCAGTGAGCAACCAGAAATGGCAACACACGGGCACAGCACCTGCACAGCAACCGTGGAGACACCACTGAGAGGCCTCCTCTCTTATAGAATTAGTTCCTTTAGCAAGAGAGAAGAAAGGATGAAAAAAATTCAGGAGCTTTTCAGTGTTGTCAGAGGTGTGGAGGATAAAACTTCACTTCAAAGTACCTGAAAGAAGCCTGCTCTTATTTCTGGTGGTGGGGAATCAATGCTGTGCCATGGTAAATACCTGCTGTCCACCGTCTTTCTAATTCAGCCTTCAGAATTTGATCTTTTTTAGCAAGTGGTGAGTAACTCTGGATAACGACACAGCATTTTATTCATCCTTTTAGTCATGCTTTGGGAAGAGCAAGGCTGCTCTTGCTCCGGAGCTGTGGAATTCTGATGGCAAATTCCCAGGCTCTCCAGCCACGTGCTGTTGCCTACTCAGGCAGTTCTGGGTCACTGCATGAACACGATTTTTTTTCCCACCCTGCACGTCCTCTCCGTGTTTGCCTCCTGATGTTACTCCACGAGGTTATCTGTGAGGGACAGATGGAGCTGAAGGCAGAGGTGAATGGGAGCGAGGAGAAGTCAGGATGAAGGGTGGATACCAACAGGATGAGGCTTCTGATGGGATTTGCAGGGTGGAAAACCACATGATGGGGCTGAGCTGTGTAGGATGTGGGCTCCTCAAGGAGCATCTCCAGTGCAAACCCACAGCTGGGGAACACAGTGCAGCTCCTGGAGCGAGGCTGTGCTCAGAGGAAATCTGCTTTTTCTCTTCTCTGATGCTCCCTGCTTACCCTCCCCCCTTCCAGTGCCCAGTATTTATGTTTCCACATAATAATGATGTGATGTGGCTGGCAGAGTAATTTAAATAATTGGACATTATCTTGAGAAGCAAGAACCTAATTAGATCAAAATAAACTGAGAACTGAAATTTTCATCTGTTTCTAATAACCTTTTTACCTATGTACAGTGTTGCTGCTGCAGCAGGGATTTCATTATTCACACCACACTATGTTGGGGTTCATGAGTGATGGAGACTCCTGCAGGAGCAGAGAGCTTGGTGGCACTTTGTGGACAAGATTAGTGACTCATTCCTGGTTCTGTAGAGTGTTTTCCAGTGATCCTCTGCTGTATTTGTCCCTTGTGTAACCAGCAGATACAGATCAGGGTTCGAAGGCAGATATTTAAAGAGAAAAGGCTCAAAGAATGTCTGACCTTAGAGCTCTGTCATTCATTTCTCTAAGTTTGTCTAGGAGCTTACAATGTTTGTTTTGCTGCATATGAGGAAGAGGCAGCTCAGACCTTCTCCAGTGTTTGGTGTCATTGGGACCATCAGAGCACGTGAAGATGTTGCTTCTGCAGCACACCAGCTTTGATTTGGTCCTGAGACAAGGACTCCACTGTTGAAAGTTCACTGAAAGAGTCTTGGTTTGGCTTTGACAGCTACAGCTGGAGGTGTCTGGTGTGGAGAGGGTCATTTAGAATTGCCAGCATTGCAATTAAGGGAGGAAAAGAGGGAAATATTTACTAGCCTTTATTTTAGGAACTGGCTCAGTGTCTTTCTCCTGATGAGTTGCTCTCCCTCACACTTCCTCATACTCTTATTCAGTTGATTTATTTAAAGGTATGTCAGTGCTGGCTGAAATGAAACACTGTGCCTCCTCTTCCTGCTTATTGCTGACCGCTCCAATAATTCATTTTTTAGCTCATTAACTAACAGGGGATGTGAGCAGTGGTCCTCCGGGGAACTGCAGTGAGGTTAAGTGATCTACTGCTGACAACTCTGCTCTTGGACTGGCCTTCCTTGGGGGAAATGAAACCTCAACCAAGACAAGCTGTGGATCCCAGAAGTGAAATTGGGGCATCAGAGCAACAATTGCAGTATTTATGTCTTGTTGTCAGGGTTTCTGAGATGAATGCGAGCAGCAGAGCTGCAGCTGTCTCCCAGGAAAGTCCCCAGGACTTCCCATCCAAATTAAATGGTTTGTGCCAGAGATGGAGGGAGGATGTTTGTGGACATTGCCTTTCTAGATGCTCATTGGAAAGCAGTCCTTGTGTGTTGTGGCTGTCCATAAGGTGTAGTCCAGTGTGTTTTTCCTTCTACCTCTGATGAGGTTTTGTTTTCAACCCTAACATCCAAATCTTCCACGTGCCGAGTTTGTACTGTTGGAAAAGACCTGAATCCCACTGCATACTGATGTCAGTGATGTGCTGCCCCAAATGCCTGAGGCCTTTGAAGGCACTTTATTTTGATTTATAGTTCCACCACAGCCCTTGATGTGACTCCAAAGGTGGAACTGGATCTTCCTGAGTGAACTCATGGTGCCCAGCACTGAGGCAGGTGGGAGCACATTCTCCTTCCTGTGATACTGAATTTTAAAGAGTTTCCTGTTCTTTCAGTAGGACAAAACTGAGCAGGACTGGGGCATCCCTGTGTCTCTTCCTTGCATCCCTCCAGGAGCATCAGGATTGCCCACACAACACAGAGCAGATGTGAAATTTGTGCTGATAGATTTGTGAACCAGCAGACTCAATCTTTGAGAGCCTCTGCCTGATCTAAGCAGTTATTCTCTCTATTTAGTGTCACTATTACAGTTTAGGCTGAGAGGTAGGAAGTGGGAGACTTGTGTCAGACAGCTTTTTTTTCCTAAATAGAAAAGGACTTTTTCTTGAGCCCCGGCGATCACAGCAATTGGTGCTCTGATAGGAGCCAGAAGTTTCTCTCACTCCAAAGATGGTCTGGGGGAGAGGGGGATTCATTTGCAGACCCTTGACTAAGCTAAAAAAAATATTACTTACATATCTGAAGAATATTTTGCCTTTAGGATGTATGGACATACAAAAAATAAATCCCCAGAGCCCTGGTGTGTGTTACTGTGGGTGAACAGCACAGGTTGAATCACCTCATTTTCATGTTTTAAACGTGTTCTGGATGTGTTGGTTATACTCTCAATACCTCTGTGTGTGTTTAAAAATCATGTGAGGTTTTTGTTAACATCCTTGAAGATAATCTAGATGGATACTGGGAGTAGAACTGTTGCAAGAATGCCCCTTTTATTGTAGATAATTGTGTGTTACTTTATCCCTTTCATGGCACTGGTTCTAGTTTGGCTTCTTACCTTAAAAAATGTAATTAGAAAAACCATGAATTAAAGATTCTGATAACAGAACTCCTTTTCTTCCTCCTCTCCATCTGGAATACCTGCAGCAATACTCCATTTATCAGATCCTGCCATCAAAGGTTAATTTGCAACTGCCCAAATGGGTCGTGGAGGGTTTTTTTTTGGTGTGTCTTTTAGCTTGCAGGAGTCATTCAGAGGTTCGAGGCAAAAGAAGCACTCCCTGTGTTAATTTTCTGTTTGCACTTTTGCTCTGAAGAAAAGCCCTGGCCCTGTTTGTGGGGTAAACTGTGGCCAGGTCAGGGAAGCTGTGCCTGCTTTGGGAAGCTGTGCCTGAAAGCATCCGGGCAGGTCGCAGCAAGGTCACTCCACATGTCCCAGGAAATGATGCAAAACTAATCCAGATTTGCTGGTGGAAGGAGATGTTTACATAAGTATTTAAAAACAGATTAGGGCTAACCTGACACTAGATTACTGGGAGCAGTGTAAACACGACTGAAAGGCGTAAACAGAGCTTGGCCTTTTGTACTCCAGAGGAGAGAATCTGTCGCCAGGACCCAGTTGCCTGGCTCAGGTGATGTTTGTGGTTTTTCACAGGCTGAGCAGATTACCTGAGGGACCTCTAAATGGGGCTTTGTCTGGGGCTGGTGCTCTCAGATCATGCAATTGTATGGTAATTTTTGAAATGGCGAGTGGAGGGCCTTGTTTGTAGTCCTTGTTCTGCTGTAACCTGATAGCACCAGAAAGCTTCTGATGGTTCTTTGATATATCAGGAGGAAAAGGTGCTTCAAAGCACTGGTTTGAATTTTGGGAAGACAAGAGGGATCATCTTTATGCCTTTGGGAACATGACTCAGTTTGGAGGGGGACAGAGCCCCCATTTGGTTACTTCTGGTCTGGGATACAGAAATTGGGAGCACTTTATTTGCAGTGTATTTTCCAGCCTTAAAGTGGGACCTGGCAGCTTGTTGTGTCTTTGGTCTTTGTGACCGCGAGGGCTCTTGCCCTGACCTCTTGCTGGCCCAGGGTTTTTTAAGACCTCCTGGCTGTTGTGATCCTACAACCCCCTGGGCACAGCATCCATCAAGGAGGATCTTGAGCACTGCCTCAGGAACAGTAAGGTGGACAACACAAATATTGCTAAAAACACAAGGTTTGGGTGACCTGTTCCTAAGGTTTGGGTGAACTGTTCCCATGAGGGCTTCCTTGACGTGGATTTGAAAGGGGAAATAACCTCCTTCTGTTGGTTGAGCACTGTTGGCCGCGACACCAGGTGAGAATGACCTGTCCCCTCTGGCTTCCCTAGGGAGGAGAAAGAGCTCTGGATCCGCGCCAAGTACGAGCAGAAGCTCTTCCTCGCCCCGCTGCAGTGCCTGGAGCTGTCTCTGGGCCAGCATCTCCTGAGGGCCACGGCCGAGGAGGACGTGCGGACGGTGATCCTGCTGCTGGCCCACGGCACGCGGGAGGAGGTGAACGAGACCTGCGGGGACGGGGACGGGCGCACGGCCCTGCACCTGGCCTGCCGCAAAGGGAACGTGGTGCTGGTGCAGCTCCTCATCTGGGTAAGGATGCGCTGCCGTGCCCGGGGCTGGGCTGTGTCCCGCAGCAGGACGGCCCAGAGCCGCTCCTGCAGGGCTTCACACGGACCATGTCCTGAGGCTGGGTGTTCCTCACTGCAGGCTTTCAAAGGGTGGCACCGTGGCAGAAAAACATGTTTGTGCCTCTCTGCTGCTTGATGGAAAGGGAAGGAGAGCGTGGGAAATGAGGGAGGAGAGATTCCCTTAGCTTGGAATACCGCCGGGGCGTATTTTGTCCCACACGTGCGACTCCCTCCCTTGAGAAACCTTTTTCTCCGTACGTGTCTCAGTGTTGTCAGGCTGCCCTCCCACCTGCTCCCTCATCCTCCCTTAAACCCAATCCCAAACCCACTCCTGAAACTCGACCAGCACAGCTCCCAACAGCGCCCCTCTTCTCGCCCCGCAGTACGGCGTGGACGTGATGGCGCGCGACGCCCACGGGAACACGGCGCTGGCCTACGCCCGCCAGGCCTCCAGCCAGGAGTGCATCGACGTCCTGCTGCAGTACGGCTGCCCCGACGAGCGCTTCGCCCTCATGGCCACCCCAAACCTGTCCAGGAAGAACAACAACCGCAACAACGGCGGCGGGAGGATGCCCACCATCATCTGAGGGGAGCTCGCTCGCGTGTTCGCTGAGTCACATCCGCAGCCTCGCATTCCTCCATCCCCATCACCGCTCTGGGAGTCTGGTAACTCTCCATCTCCCTTTTCCCTTCAGTCCATCCCGAGTCCCAGCCGGCACGTGGAGAGCGCCAGGGGCCGAGGAGGAGCGCGGGGGGCTGCCGGGCAGGCCGTTGTTTCAGCGCCCGCCGGGCCGGGAGGGCGCGGGGGCCGCGCCGGCACCGCCCGGGGACACGCGACAGCCCCGGGGCGCCGAGGGACGGGCGGGGGGAGAGGTGAGCCGGAGCAGAAGGAAGGAGAGCCGGTGACTTTCCCGAACTGACAGTGAAGCACATCAGAACATTTCACCTCTACCGAACGCGGCGACGCCTGGATTTCCATTCTCTTCTCCTGAAGAGCTTGACGGCATAAATCAGAAGCAAGCACAGAGTTTGTCAGGTTTGAAGCTCCTATGATGGTATGTGTCAAATCAGTTGTAGCTAATCTGTCCGGGGAGAATACTGGCTTCATTACACTTGTATAGTTGAGTTCTTCCAGCATTACTGCTGTTTAATAGAACATGATTAGTCATCACGGAGAAAAAAGCATATTAGCTGAGGAGGTAGTTACATGGCACGCTTCGGTGATTGCTTGGATGTGATTGCAATATTCTTAGAAGCATCATATTATCTCAGACATGTTCTTTCGAGCCCTTGGAGCCCTCCTTTCTAAATTCACTGTCATAATTTAGTATCTGTTTAATTTTTCAGTCCAAAGAGAGGAAATGAGTTGCTGAGTGTTATTTGACTGCAGTCTCCTTGGTGTAAAAACAAAATGGAAAAAATAAATAAGAGTAAGCCTGAAACACAAAAAGGGATAATGAATACCGCTACGGAAAACAACATTTCAAGTACGTTTGGTGAAATTAATAAATGCATTAAAGGCTGATTTTTATTTTTTTTTTTTTTAATTTTTTTTTTTTTTAATGTTTTCAGCCAGCAGAAATAGGTTCTGTCATTTTGCCAAGGTAAATTGTGTTGAGTTTTTGGTCACTCCTATGATGCATTGCCTAACTTATACAGATTTTTGTATTGTGTCTCTAGATTCTATGTATTTAAAATCTATTTGAATAAAAAAAAGACCGTAAATATACATTGAATTTTTTTTTTTTTGTACAGCAAATGACATCTCTGTTAATTTATAAACTGTAATGGATGTGAGCTAAATAATGTGCAACTAGTTAGGGTCTGTGGCTTACAGATCATTATTGTCCATTGATAATATTCCCAGCAGTGAACTCTTCTTTCCAAAGCCTGTGAGGAGCAACATATCAGAAGGAGATCAGGGCACGTTTTGGCACAGGGAAGTTAAAAAACCATGTGAGACCTTTTAGAAAGGAGAAAAGAGGCTGTTCCTCAGCGCTGTAAATACATTTTACTCCAGAAGTCAGGAAGCTTTCACAAGCCAAGACAAAAAGGCCCATTCTGGCTGGGGGAAGATCAGATTTGATTAAGTTCAGAATTGATAGCCTTCACCACGGCGGGCAGCGCTCCCAGCCCGGCTGCTTTCGGCAAGAAGAATGGCTTGTGGAAGTAGCCTGGACAGTTCATTGCAATTCCAAGTTTTAATACTTGATTGGATTATTTTGGGTTTAGCGGGCACATCTCAGCTTCTCCTGCTTCCCACTAGCAGGATTCCGGTGTGGGGAAGGTTTTGGCAGGCAGAAAAGTGACTTTTATGTTTATTTTTTGAAATGGCATATGGCAATGTGGGGATGGGGGCAGGGTTTATCGTGGAGAGAGTTGAAAACTCAACTGAATTCTGATGGCAAAGGAGCAATTATGTGAAGGCAGTGAGGTGCACACAGCATAGCAATTTGAAAATCTACCTGGCTCCTGTGTATTTCCCAAGCTTTTGGTGGTGCCCTTCCTTGGGGCTCTGGGTTTCATTCAGCACACAAATGGGAGGAGCAGCTTCTAAATAAACAGAATGTGGGAAAATTGCAAAGGAAAAAATGCAATATGGTTATCTTAAGGGAAACAAAAAAAAACAAAAAGGAAAAATTACAGATTTGAGGTAAAATTCTGGGAGAAAAATGAGCATCAAGGTGGAAGCACAGGAATATTGACCAGCTTCTCTTCTTTGGTGGTGGTGTCCTTTTGTACTTTGTTGTTTTCTAGACCTTTGAGTATTTGGGGAGAGGGAATCTTTCTCCGGCCAACCTGACTGCTGATTGCACCAGACACAGCTGATTCCCTTCCCACTGGGATACTTCTAAATGTTTTATTATTTTTTTTTAATCCAGAAAAGGTGTCTGTTTGAACTGCCATTTCTCCACCATTCCTGATGTTCGGTACTTGGAGGTGGTCCCTCAGGGAGGGGATAGCCCAGCTGATGTGCAGCTGAAGGGGATGCTGTGGAACCCTCTGTGTGCCGGTGCTCAGCAGCTTTGCCACAGCAGGGATTCAGGAATGGCAATCCCAGAGGTGCTAGAGCTGCCTGCTGCTCCCCCCAAGGAGCATCCAGGGCATTTGTATCCCAAAAACCAAGTCCAGTGTTTCAAACCCACAGTGGGCAGAGTTCTCAATGCACGTTCTGTTTCAGAGTTTTAGGTTTAACCCTAATTTAAATCCTTTTCTCTACGTTGTTTAATGCTCTCTTTGGGCCACCTTCCTCAGGCTGAGGGTGATGTTTGAGAAACAAGGGCAGCAGGCAGATTCCAGGTTGACAAAGTACGTGGTCCTTTCCTAAAGATCTTCTGAGGGCAACCCTGGAAAAAGCACAGAATATTTTTAGGAGAGGAAATTCCAGTGTATTACAGGAAAAATTATGCATCCAGGCAAGCCAAGTAATACTTCTATTAAGTGGTAACACGGTTGCTTTTAACCTAAACATGGTTTTAAAAGTGTTGGCATTGAAGCAGTGTCGGTGTGGGGGTCTGTGGGGAGCATTCCCAGCCTTGCACGTGTCAGAGCTCCCAGGAAAAGTCAGGAGGTCCCAGAATGTCCTGAGTTGGAAAGGTCCCGATGGGTGAGGTCACCCAGGGCTGTTGTCACCAAGTCACTCCTTGCAGGGTGGAGGATGGCTCCCACCAAGGCAGGGATGGAGGAAGCTCTCCTTGGCTGGATCCTGGTGGGGCTTGGCTTTGAGAGCTCCCCAGGCTTTTCAGGGGATGTGTTTGCACTGTGCAGAGGCTGCTCTTGGAGCCCTCCAGGTGCAGAGTCAGGCAACATCTCCTTGGAGATCCCACAGGAATTGTTATTCCCGTTGTTCACTCCATTCTCCCACCCCTTTCCCGCTCCTTGTCTTGTGTTTAGCCACTCCTGTTGCTTTTTTACAAGCCCTAAGTGCGACCCAGTCCATGAAAAATCCCAGCAGCCAAAAAGCTGTTTTCTCTGGAGTCTGTGGCTGTGGTCATTGCTCTTCCCACTTAACCCTTCCCCTCATCTCAGATACCTTGAAATGCCCCTTCCTCTGCACTTTATCCATCACTAAAACACTAGAAGCGAGTCAGCCGTTGCTGTTTCTCTATTTCCTCCTATCTTTGTCCAATTGCTGTGGAATTTAGTTGGATGTGTCACACCTGAACCTGGGTATTGCCAGGAGGGTTCACTTCTCCTTTGTCTTTCTGAAGAAAAAAGACCCAACCTTGGGAAAACTCAGGGTCCTGCCCTGAATGCAGAGATTTGGCCAAGGGCTCCCATTACCAGATCTCCAATTTTGGTGGTAAAAAAGGAGCAGGATGGGGAAAAAAAAAGCAAAAAAATAAAAGCTTGGAGAACCTTGGTGCTGCTGGGAAAGCTGGGTGAGCTCCTGGGAGGGGGAGAGGATTTTGAAGCATTTGAGCGCAGTGTAAAATAACCGTGTAAACATTAGCATTGTTTAATTCACTGTCTCGTCCCCCTTCCCTTAAATTATGTGTGTTAGTGCAAAAAAGAAATAAAAGTAAAAAGCTTTAGCTGCACTTGGAGATTTCCCTGGGCCAGAGAAGGCCGAGTCACGTAGGGAGAGGAGTCGAGGTGGGAATGCAGATCCGGGTTTGGAAGTGATCTCCGGCACTGTAATGTAGAATAATTAGATTATATGGGGTTGGAATAGCTTCAGCTTTTATATTTGTACGGAGATCAGGAGAAATGAAGTAATTTGTAGTTTCTAGTGTAAAGTAGTGGTAGTGGAGACAAGCACAGATTTCACAAGGGGGTCCCCAAGGGGCCCGTCCCAAACGTCTCGGGGAGCCGCCTTTGCACCTTAACAGGGATGGTTATTGGGGTTCATTGTTGGTGAAAGGGTCATTTCATGTTTGGTTTAGTGGTTGTTGTCAGCAGGGGAACTCAAGGGGAAGGAGGAGAGCGTTGGGGACCAAACTTTGGGGCACCTGGGCGGGACAGGAGACAACTTCGCCATCCTCATCTCATCGTCGGGCGTCTTCCTTACCCCTCCAGAGTCTGCTCCACCAACCCTTAGGTGGGATCTCTGCCTGTTTGGCCTGGATCCTCAGTTCCACAATTCCCATTCCTGATGATTTGTGGGTAGAATCTACTGCGTAGAAAACCCAGGTTTGGATGTTCTTGTGTTTGCTGCACAATGGGGAAAAAAAACAAAGGCTCTGCAGTAAAGATCTTTTCAAGGTAGAAAAGAAACACTGAACTACCCCAAATTAAGAGGTTCTGCAATGAGTTTGGAGTTCTAAGCTACCAAAAAAAAAAAAGGTTGGCTTGAATGGTTTTATTGGAAAATAATTTCTTTTTTGGAAAAAAGTAATAGAGGTCATAGAGCAAAACATCCAGAGGTGTAGATGGGTGAATTTGTTGGTTTAGGATATTTGTAGGTTTTGCTTTCTTGTTTAGCATGGGCCGATGTTTAAAGTAAATATTGGGACAGTTTACCTTGAGTTGACTGAGTCTGTCCCATACTTCAGAGGGAGGTTTGAGGGGTTTTGGCCAGGATTGTCAGGAGCTGGGAATAGTTCATGTTTTGAGAGGGGAATTGCATGATTTCTGCAAAGTGAAAGGTCAGTCTGGGACATGTTTTTAGGGCCCCAAATTGGCTAGCCTGTTTGTGGCCCCATTTCATTTCAGGGTGACAGCAGGATGTGGGTGAATGAACTCCCATCACTTACTACCATCTTCAGGGAGGAGAATTTCACTTGTGGATGGATAAAATAAAGATGTCTTTGTGCATTTCAGCAGTTTTAACCTCTTCATCTCCCCATGCCTGCCTGGATCCCAAACCCCTGTGGCACATCCAGGCAGCAGCGGTCGGTTCTGCTGGTGGGCAGAGCCTCAGCCTTCCCTCAGCCATGGATTTTCTGGATGTGGTTTTTTCTTTTAGCTTCCAGTGCTAAGGACTGGCTGATTTGCAGTGCTTCAGAGCTACTCATTTTTACATCTGTGTGTTCTGTACAAAATGTGAAGGGGGGTGGGTGGGGGACGCTTCAGAGGTCTCATGGCATGCCGTGGGGATGGTGGCCACCTTGCTTGCTGGCAGTGAATAAACCTTCAGCTCTTCCCCACTTTTCCATTTGGGGTTTTTTGTTGTTCCTGAGAGCTGAAGTAGCTAAAAGCATTTCCCTGGTCCTCAGGAACTGCAGGGTATGATGGGGAGAACCCCTCACAGAGACAGCTCAAAGGCAAACCCCAAACTCCTGCAGGACCAAGGAAGGGTTTTGGTGCTGAGCGTGGGGATTTTGGGCATCTGCATCCCGAATGTAGGGGTTGAGCTGAGTTGAACCCGTGGGTGAAGTGCAGCCAGGGTGTCCTGAGCCCTCAGCTGTCACCTGGAGGTCACTTCTTGCTCTGTGTGTGTGCTGGTGCCTGCTCCTCACACTGCTGTCGGTATTTGTGGGAATCCCCTTGATCACCATCAGGAGCTGCAGCCAGGCTTTGGTTGGATGTTTCCAAATGGGCAAATTTCCCAGCTGGAGCCAGACCAGGACTTCCAAGGAGGCAGGATGGGGGAACACTGGCTTGAGGGATGGAGAGGTGCAGGGAGATGAGGCCCAGGCTTGCTGCAGACTCACAGGTTTTCCTAAAATCCAACTCCTTGAGGCAGCAACATCCAGCTTGTGAAAACCTTGAGTTTGGCCTCCAGGACTGGAGGGGAAAAATCCCTCCCTTGCTGGAGAGGAGAAATCCCAGCTCACCACTGCAGGTGGGAAGCTCCAGGGAAGGAGATTCTGAAGGTGGAAAGGACAGAGTCTTGCATTTCAGATTATTTCTTTTTAATATAAATTTGCTTGAGACTCATCTTTCTGGCTGGATCTGAGTGTGGGAGCAGCGAGCTGTCGGGGATTCAGCGACGCTTCGGGTCCCGCTGCCTTTTGGGGCTGTTGAGGATAACAGGGAGATGTTTCCAAGGGAGATGTTCCCAAGAGCTGCCTCCAGGTGGGTTCTTCCCCAAGGACAGCTCCTCATCCCTCCCTCCACGTGTTCTTGGTCATGACTGGCTCCAAAATTTTTGCTGTGGGGGGACCACGAGTCTCAGCTGCAGTGGGCTCGTGTGCCACAGTCTGGGAACACCTGACCTGGTGGTGTGGACACCATTTCTACCCTGGCTTTGGTTTCTTGTCCTTCCAGGGGCAGTCCCTAGGGAGAGGGCAGGTCTGGCAGGGCAGGAAGGAGCTGTGGAGGGCCATGGCCAGGGACTCAGCTGGATTCTCCACTGAATCTGCTGAGGAGAAGAGGATGTGCCCATCCTCTAAAAGCACCGTGCAAGTCCCAGCTTTCCAGGGTTTGGCCCAGCTTCCTTTTACTGTGTCACTGTCACAGGAGCACCTTTCACTTGTAGAGTGCATGTGGGGGCACAGACTGAGGGGTGTTTGGGGCAGGAGTGTCTCCTGAAACACCAGGGACTCCTTTTGAGATGGATTTGACTCAGCTTGGAATGGCCAAGAGCTCGGATCTGCAGCTCCTGCTGCCTTCACACCCCACAGCTCCAGCAGGATTTGAGCACATCTCAAATGCTTGGCCCACACCTGAGCAGCTCCAACCTGTGGCCACCTGCAAAGGCTGGATTTTGTGTTCAGCCCCCAAATCTTTCAGGTCTTTCTGCTTTTTGGTGTTTTGTCTTTCCAGTTGAAAGTAGGGGAGGGAGCCCAGGTGAGGAGGGGACACCTGCTCGGGGTAGAGGCAGGAGATACCGAGCACATGGCAGGCTTTACAGCAAGTTTTGGGTTGTTGGGGTTTGGTTTTTTGTTTTGTTTTCTGTTTCTGTAAATAATAATGTATAAATGATGACGAGACAGTGTGGAAATTCTAAAAAAGAAGAAAAAAAAAAAAGAAAAAAAAAAGTCTTTTGTTGTTGTTTTTATATTACCTCATCCAGCAAGTTTGTTTTACAATGACTCAATGATGCTTTATTTATATTGTTTGTACTGTAATTAAACTGATGGACAAACATTTCACTTTGCTTGTTGTTTCCTATGATTTGGGTTTGATTAAGTATGCCAGTTTGTATTATGTTCCCCTTTCCTCTCTCCCTCTCTCTCTACATGTCAAGATTTTTTGTGTCAGCTGTACAGTATTCTGAATAATTAAAAATAAAAATTAAAATTTAAAAAAAAACAAAAAGGAAACAAAAAAGCTGTAAAGTACTGCAGAGAGAGGCTGCTATATTGTATAGGTCTCTTTCTAATAAAGACAAGAAAACTTGTTGGTCGCAGCTCGTTCTTCCCTTGAGTCTTGGTGGTTTCATTGATCCCCAGCTGCTTCCTTCTCCTGTGACTGCTCAGATCCTGCCACTCTTTGCCAGCAATAAAGATGAAGGATTATCCAGGAGCTGGGATGCCAGAAGAGCCAGTAATTGATAAATTGATTGCAAATTGATAAATTAAAAAGCAGTAAGTCAGCCAGGCAGTAATGGGTGTGTATCTAAGAGTTCTGGAAGTGCCTGTGGAGTGAGTGACAGATCCCCTGGCCAAAAATATGGGAGCTTTCATTAAAAACAGTTCTTCCCCCTGAGGAGGGGAGCAGTAAACGTTGCACCTTGGCTTTAAGGCTCTCTGGAGGTGATCCAAGGAATTAGGCTGGTAACTGTTACATCTGTATCTGCTAAATTGGTCGAAATGATCATTTAAAGTAAGAATAATAAAACACCTTTAAGGTCAGGATGTGGCATGGCCTAATCACTTCTTTGGAGGGGAATGGTGGCTCTCCATTCGGCTCCTGTGAAGGAGCCAGCTCCAAGCCCTGAACAATGGCAGCTGATTGATGTTTATTTACAGTTTTAGAGGTCTTGGCCCGAGTACAACCCCAGGAGAAATCGGGAATCTGGGCAGGCTCAAGGAGAAGACAAAGAGAAGGTGCTGGAGAGGGAAGCAGGAGGTGATGGGTTTTCAGCAGGGCAAACTGGGAACTCACTGGGAAGGTCCCTGCAGGAAGAAATTGCATCATGTTGGGGGAGCTGTGTGGTCCGTGGAGAATAGCAGGTAAAATTCCATAAATTTGAATTGAATTGAGTGCATTGAATGGGGAGGGGGAAATGAAGATTTAAAGAAGATTTAAACAACCCTGGTGTGAAGGATGAAATGAGACATTTGAGATCTACAAGGACACCATGGAGAGAGAATCAATGCTGTGCTCATCTCACACACCACATTGAAATTGGGGGTGCTCAGAGATGAGGAAGGCTGGGAAAAGTGGGGGGTTTTCCTCCAAAAGAGGGAGAAGCAGCAGATTGGAGTTGTGTCTTTTCCTGGCACCTTGCCCCTGACACAGTCCTGATGACCCCAGAGCCACCAAGAAGGACAAGATACCCCACAGGGCATCAGTGCAGATCTTGCTCCAGAGAAAACCTAGCCAGGGCTGGAAAGGTGAAATTGTATCCTCATGGTCTGAGTGGGGCTGCCACAGGGTGGGATTTGGGGCTTTGGGATTTGTTTTCTCGGCCTGCTGTGCCTTGACCTGTCCATTCCTCGTTGCCCATCCAGTCTCCCACCTCTCCTGTCAGGTGGGGATTTGGGACAGCTTTCCTGCTCCTCATTTCCAAGTGCTCCAGGGAAGCTCCAGCAGCACCGTGGGGGATGAAACCCCGCAGGACTGCCTATGGCTGTTGTTTTCCCCCTTTCTTTGGGGGTCACATGGCTGGTTTGTCACACAGCAGCTGCACCCCTTTGTTCCTGCAAAGTTTCCCCACCCCGTTCAACCCCTCCAGCACCCAGGCAGGAGGTGGGTGCTTTGTGTTCTGGATTTGAAATGTGAACTCGCAGCGAGGGAGAACTCGCTTTGGATTCCCCCTGGGTGTAAAGCTGTAGTAGTGCTCCTTTTTTTTTAGGAACCATCCGTCCCTCCCCTCCTTTGCTCTCCTGAAGGCTTGAGGGTTTTGATTTTGTGATGGGCACAGCTGGCTGCTCTCTCTGCCTAACAACCCTCCTAAGATCTGGCTTCTCCTGGAAGATGCTGGTGCTCAGGGATGGTGGAGCAGATTTAAGGATGCCTTTCATGCCCACGTTCCTCACCTTACCCCGAGCCCACCCCTGTGTACCCCTGAAACGCTCCCAGCTGGTGGCATCCACTGATGCCTTGGGAATAAAGAAAATATCCTACGGCAAAGCAACGGAGGTCAGGAGGAGGTTTTGAAGGAAAACTCTTGATTCCCATAATGGGAGTAGGGGAAACATCCCATTTTTTTCCTTTTTTTTTCCCTTCTTTTTTAAGAGAAAAAGTAATTCCTAAGAAGCCCAAACTGTTGCTCTGCCATAAAGGCTTTGCTGTGCATTTCCACCCTGGTGTCCAGAGGATTCATTCTGATGGATGCTGGGAGCACCAGCTCAAGGAAGCTTCTCCAGAGCCCAGAAGATTCTCACTCCATAGGTACCACCTACTTTCAGTCCCCACCCAGGACATTCCCTGGGCACTTCTGCCCATTTTTATTTGGTTTTTTCAACACAAATCCAAACCGGTGTGAAGGGAGTGATGGGACAAGCCCAGGAAGCTCAGAGGTGGTGGGATGGGGCTGACCCTTCCTGATAAACAGCTTTGTTTTCCACAAGAGACCCAGATCCATCTGGTTTCTAAACAAAAGAAAACATTTCATGCTTCTTGGAGGTCAGGTAAGAGCAACCTTATAGAGCCAGGTCTTTATTTCTCCACCTGTGGCCAAAAGCCAGAGCTGGAGCTGTCTGAAATCTGATTTTATGGGGTTTGTGCTGTGGATTTCCCCTGCCTGGAACTTGAAAATTCAGGGACTCCCGAGCCACCTGCTTTCAGTGAGTGAAGTAATCCTCAGTGGATTTCTCTTCCACCAGTTTGGCTGATCCCCAGAATCCCTGGAAGGCTCTGAGCACCCACAGCATCCCACATCAAGGCCATAGGATGCTCTGGGTTGGAAGGGACCTGGAAGCTCCTCTTGTTCCTGTTGGAGTCAGAGGCGCAGAGAGAGTGCCCTTATCTCTGATACCTGGCTCTGACATCCAGGAAAACACTGAATTTCATATAACACCCTGAAAACAACTATTAAATAGAAAAGCTAAAAGTGTGAATGTGTAAATTAGAGAGTTTTCTTGAGTCACTAATGAAAAAGTTAAAGTTTAAACTAGTTTAGAGAGCAGAAGACAAGATGGAGGATTCAGGGTGTTGTCTCTTGTCCTTCATGTTCTTCTAGAGGATTTTGGGTAGCAGTAGGTGATTGGATAGGAAATGTCACAGTGCAGCAGACAGGTGTTGGGTCATTGGGTCATTAAGGAAAATAATTGATGTGTCTATAGTTAATTGGGTGAGAATAAATATAAAGATAAAAAGCTGTGTATTTTGGGGCCATTTTGTGCTTTTCCAGCCAACTTGAGCCAGGCCATGGTGGGTTGAACTTGAGCAGAAAATCTGGGGAAGAGCTGCAAAGCCTTTTTACAATATATGAATAAACACAAGAAACAAGAAGCTAAAGAGCCTTTGGAGAATCCTTCCTGAAACAGAAGTGAGATAAAGGAGCCTCTCCATGAGGGAGTATCCCAAAATCCCCAGCAACAGTTCCCACCTCCTGCATGAGCAGGAACACCTCCCACTGGATCCTGGTGCTACCCCGGCTGGGAGAAGTCCCACACCGAGCTCCTCTGAGCCTTGGAGCCCATCCCTGTTCTCCCTCTCTGGGATGGGTCTCAGGCAGGTGACACTCGCAGGAATTGCGCTTTTTCCGTGATGAAATGGAATTCATTTCGCAATTCCCACCTGGGCAAGGCCCAGAACGTGACTTTGGAGAACCATTTTGGTTGGGAAAGACCTTCCAGCTCCTCAAATCCAAGCCTAAAGGGAGGGCACAGCCTGCGGGAGTGACCAAGAGGGAAACCACTCCAAGTGCAGTGGGAAAACCAGGGCCCAGGCGGGCTGGGAATCCCACCAGGCACTCATTGATCTCTCCTAAAGCCCAGTAAAGCCTTTAATTGCCCAATAAATGCGCTGCTGTAACCATTTGAAGCCCAGCACCAGCAATTAGCACTTATTTATTTGCGTTCTGCCCCCTCCATCTCCCCAGATCTGTTTGTTGGGAACCGGGGAGACTCCTTGGGGTCACCAGAGTGAGGATGAGGAGCCCTGGAGCGCTGGGAGAGGAGAAGTGATGCTGTTCCATGGAGCAGGAGGGATGTGGAGCTTTCCTGGTGCTCAGGGATTGACCTTGGGTTTCCAGGGAATGCATAAAAACCCCTGGAGTTTGCTCCAGCCTTTCAGGAATTGCTGCTGATGCCACCGAGGGCTGCTCATAGCTCAGCTGAAGAGAATCTCCTGATCACTTTTTGCAGTAAAAAATGAACATTTCTTGCTGTTTTGGTGCAGGAGCAAAGGATTCACATCGTTTGGGAGGATTAGTGGGAATGGAAGGCCGGGAATGTCGATCCAACGAAGCAAAGGCTGGGATCTGAAGCAGCCTCAAGCTGCCAGGGACAGGGAGAGGACGAGAAGGAGAGAAGAGCTCCCTGCCTGGTGCCCACCGGCAGCAGGAGGGAGAAAAGGGGTCCCCAAATGCCAAAACAGCTCCTCCTGCCACCCTGCCAGCACTGGATGGACACCGGCTCGGGAATCCCACCTGGAGCTCCCTGGGAGGCCAAAGGAGCCCCCCCAGAGGCCGTGGCTGCTGTGCTGGGATGAAGAAGCCCCTCAGCATCCTCGTGTGGGTCCCCAGGTGCTGCCGGAGGGAGGGGACAGAGCTGCAAATGCCGTGGGACACAGCGGGGTCCCAGCCAAAAACCAACTCCAGCCTCCCAGCCCTGTTTTTACCTTTTTCTCTGGGGGCAGCAGCAGTTCTGGGGAGCTGCTGGGGATCCCCACGGATGGATCAGCCTCTCTGACTGCTGCTGGGGAAATTCAGCACCACCTTCCTCCTCTTCCTCCTCCTCCTCCTCCTCCTCCTCCTCCTCCTCCTCCTCTTCCCAGCAGAGATGCAGCATCCTCATCTCCCGCTCTGCAGATCCAACTGGTAATGGCCGGGCTGATTGACTGCAGATTTCCCCGTAACTGAGCTTAATTAGCAAGCTAATCAGGTCTGGAGTTGGTTCCAATTTATTTATTGGCTGGTGGCTGCCGCTAATCGGCCTGGCCAGTTAATTCTGGCAGTGCCAGGTGAACAAATAATTCGGGATTTCATTCTCTGCCGCACTCCCTGGAGCTGGGATGCAGAATTCCCTCCCTGCGAGCTGAGGGAAGCTCTGAGCTCCGTGCCCTGCTCAGAGCAGCTCTGGCTCACCAGGGGGATGATTTCTGCAGGCAGGGAGAGAAAAGGAGCTTGTTCTTTGCAGAGTGGAAGAGCTCAAACACCCAAAATAGCCCTTGGAGCAGGGAGGAGGCGTCCAAAGGCAGCGTTGTCCGTGGGTCACCTCTTCTGAAGATGACCCAGAGCAAGGCTCTTACAACTTGTGCTTCTTCATTCCCTCCAGCAGTGCAAGGAGGGATTTAAAAGAGATTTTTTTTTTTTTTTTAATTTATTTTAATTTTTTTAAAAAAATACAGTGAATTTTTCTGTCTTTTTCTTTCCCCTTGGAATTACTGGGAAAGAGGCATTAGTGTTCCCTGGGTGCTGGGGCATCTCTGAGCTGATGTTCTTTGGGTGGAGGCAAAGGAGAAAGGGGAGCACTGCTGGTGTGGCACAGAGGATCTCCCCCAAGTGCTGGGGGGCCAGGGAACAGGATTTGAAGCATGGGGAAAAAATTCCCACTCTCAGCTCCAGGCCCTCCAGATGTCCCAGCAATCTCTGGATGGGGGACAGAGATGACAACAAGAAAAGGAGGGAAGGGAATGAGATTTCCACATTCCCTGCTGTAGGGAGGAAGCAAAGGGAAGAGAGGCAGGATGCAAAGGGAGAAGAAGAACAGCTGGAGAAGGCACTTGCAATGGCAGGAACCACTCTTGGCTGAAACATCGATTCCCTGAGGGCATCCAGTCTCCAGCTGAAGACCTGGAGAAGGAGAGACCCCCCACACCTTGTTAGTTGGCTCTGATCTGTAATGGATCCGTATTTTAAGGCCAAAAATTAAGGAAAAAAGGCCTTGCTCCTCACTGGAGCCTGCCTGGCTCGAGCTGCCAGATCCATTCCCGAGCTGCTGCCCCCCTGTTGATTCCAGGGCCTCCAGTGCTGGAGTTTTCTCCTGTGATGGCACTTTTTGGGTGATAATTGAGTCATTTCCCCTCTCTCTGACAAGAAGGCAGGAGGTGGGTGGGGGTCAGGACCTGGCACCCTGGGGACAAGGGGTGACAACACCAGCCTGGGACCTCCCCATTCCCCTCTATCCATGGACAGCCTTTCCCTGGATGCAGAGCTCACCTCATCCATGGAAGTGTCCCAGGCCAGGTGGGACAGGAGGACCTGGAGAAAGCTGGGACAATTGGAAGGGTGAAATGAGATGAGCTTTGAGGTCTCTCCCAACCCAAAGCCTCCAGGACAGGCAGGCAGGGAGGTGGGGGATTGGGAGCTGGGTGAATCCAGAGCTCCCCTGGAAGCAGGGAATGCTCCCAGCACCAGGGGAGCAGAGGATTCCTGGCTGAGGCTCTGAAATCTCTCCTGGAGAGGATTATTAGAGGGAGTAATTGGGATCACCTCACTTTACAAATGTTACTTTGCAGAACGAGGCGGGAAGACAGATCGATCTCAACTATTATTCATTAAGGAAAGTCCTTTATAAATCCCAAATTAACAATTTCTCTCGGAGAGAGCCTTCCCATTACCCTCCTTTTGCAGGGACTTATTGCCGCTCTGGAAATGGGGAAATATGAAAATAATTGGGGAGGGGGGGAGAAATAGCAGCCGTGGGCTTAGGAGCCCAGCATCTGGTTTTAAAAAAAAATACAGATGTGTGTCTTAAAAATGACCAGGAGCCTAATTCAGAGGGGCAATGTTTCTGACAGATGCTGGGAGCCCACAGCCCTAATGAGGCTCAGAAAAGCCCGAGTGGCTTCTTAGCAACTGAGGGATTATTTGTAAATGTTCAGGGCTCCAGGCACAGCTCCAGGTTGGCAGAAGGTCTCTGCTGCCATCCATCCCCTGCAGGCAAGGAGGGAACTGGGACAGAGCTGCTCTCACTGGTGGCACTGGGGAACCCTCTGCTCTGCTCTGTGACACCGGGGCTGGGCAGAGATAAAATTATCCGGGCTGTGCTGCTGCAATCTGAGGGTCTGGCTCGGTGTTTGGGGTGGGGAGAGACAATTTCAACCCGAATCCTTTGGCTGAAAAGCACTAAGACAATTTTTTGGGGTTTTTTTTCCCTCCAAGCACTGGAGGAAAACCACAGTTCTTGCTCCTTAAAAACTTCCAGGTTGGGTGCAGGGCATGGAGTTCAGGCAGGAGGGTGACCTGGTGGTTTTTATATGGGAATTGTGTGTTTGATAAGGTGTCTTACCCCCAGCTGCCACATTTGGGGCGATGGGCAAGCCCCAAGGATGCCTTGGGGGTGTGTGCAGAAGGATTTGTTGTAAAGAGATGTTGCTGTTGCCCAAAGAAGCTGACAGGTTTGCTTTGAGTCAAGGCTGCCAGCAAGAAAAATAACAATTCCTTAATCCATGGCTTCTTTTGGCTGTTCTGGGTATGCCAACAAGGGGGACAGATGTTTCTTAAAGGGCTTTTGGGGCCAAACCCATCTCCTCCCACAGCCTTTCTGAGTATGGATGCTTTGGTAGCAGAACCAGAAATCCTGAAGAAGATCAAAACAGGGAAGAAAACAGCAAAGATTTCTGTTTATACTCAGGCAGTTGCAATTTTTATCACTGCAGGGAGTACCAGGACATGCTAAGTCTAAAAAAAAAAAAAAAAAATAAAATCACTGCTAATGACCCTTTTGGGGGGGGAGAGCATTTTTGGGATATTGGCGCCTTTTAGAGAAGCTCCGGAGCTCCAGGCACTTGGCAGCTCCTCGCTGTTGGTAACACTCTCCTGGAAAATGATAAGTGGGAATCCCCGGTTTGTCTTTTGCTCCGTTAATTAACAGGATCTGAGCATTAAAAGCGCTCCCCCGGAGCCTGCGATGGGCCCTTTGCCACTCATCCTGGCAGGCCAGGGGTAAACACCCCATATTTCACTGCATTTTCACTCCATCCCCCTGCCTCGGAATGATTTTCCCGGGGCTCGGATGGAGGGGATGAATTCCCGTTCCCCGGGGATGGAGGGGATGAATTCCCTTTCCACTCTGAGGATGGAGGGGATGAATTCCCTTTCCACTCTGAGGATGGAGGGGATGAATTCCCGTTCCCCCGCGGATGCTGGAGCGGAGGACCCGGCTCGGAGCATCCTCATCCCCCGGCGGCAGCGCCGCCGCTCCCGGGGCTCTCCGAGCAGCAAAACCTGGAGCTGCGGCCGCTCCTGGATCCTCCTCCGCTCCTGTGAAAAACCAAAGGGACTCGGGAGTCGGCACGGAGCGCTGTGGATTCCCGGGGGGTTTTTTTTGGGTTGTCTGTAAAAGGTGGAACGCGGTCCGAGGTTCACCAGCATCCCCCCTCAGCGGAGGGTTTTGCTGGTGGCTCAAATCTCTACAAATTCTGCGGGATTCTGTGGCCATTCTGTTTGGCTTTTAGCTAAAATACCCCTTCTCCGCGTGGTTTTAGGGATTTGACTCCATCTCCTGCCAGAGCTGGCAGTCAGGGCACCGAGGAAACGCCGCCTTTTGATTCGGAGCCGAGACTCTGGGAGATGAAACAGAGCTTTAAAATCCACGTGCCTCCATTAAAAAAAAAATAAATAAAAAGAAATAAATAAAAAAAAGCAACAAACCAAGAAAACAAAAGTAACCTCCATCCCTCCATCCTTCCTTCCTTTCTCCATCGGGCCTGCTCGGAAAGGAGCCCTGGGACTTCTCCCTCTTCCCAGGCTGAGCCCTGGGGAAAGTTGGGCGAGTAAGTTGGAGGGAGGGCGGCACAGATCGATTGGCGAGTTTAATAGGATCAGGTCAGTGTAATCCTGTTTCAGCCATTGTCATTCAGGCAGCCAAGGAGACCTCAAACTATAGGGGAAGGGGCTTTTAAAACCTCAGCGGTGCTGCCACAAAGCCAGAGGCTGGGGCCGGGACAAAAGCGGGAGAGAGGATGAAGTGGCTTGAAATAAATAGATTAAGGCTCTCTATGGTCCAGGCGTAGCGGGAGGGAGAAAAGAGCAAGCGAGGGGCGGGCGAGCATCCCGAGGCGACGGGAGGGGACGGGAAGGAGCCGGCACCCAGCGGGGACGAGGGGTGGCCGGGCCCAGCGCCTCCCCTGCCCGCGGTCCCCAAGGCTCGGGATGAGCGATCCATTTTTATGGTGCGATTTATAATTCATACAGGTTGTCTTGGCGCATATGGTGTTGCTTTTGTGTGTCGGGGTGCCGGGGGCTTTCCGGCGGTGCCGGCCCCATCGCGCTCCGAGATGGACACGGGGGAGCCGGGGAGGGGGGGACGCGACCTCGGGGGACACCCCAGGGCTGGGTGGGCAAATCCCACCCATCGGGGGACGGGGAGGACGCTCAGCCCCTCGGGAGGACATTCCCAAGGGAGTGCAGACCCTCTCTGGGGGTGTTGGGGTCAGCCCCGCTCCGGGGGATGCTCGGACCCCGCTCGGGCACGGAAAGCTCCTCGTCACATCCCCGGGACCAGCAGGAACAGGTAAAAGGCACAAAATACCCCTGTCCGAGCAGGTAAAAGGCACAAAAAGCCCCAGCCCGGCCCGTCCCGGCTGAAAGAATGAACCCAATTAAAGCAATGCGAACAGAAGCGGGGCCGGGCTGGGTTTGCGGGGTCTCTGCGGGGACTTTGCCGGGTCACTGCGGCCGGAGGGTGACGGAGGGGGGGATTTAAAGGCGCTGATGTCTTATTTAAACAGCGAGGCAGCGCCAGCCCGGCCCCGCCGAGGAGGGGTCGCCTCCTCCGGCCGCCGCATCCCGGGGCTGCCGAGCCTTAAAAAGCCGCATTTGTGGATAAATCTAAAGCCGGGTTTTGCTAAACCCGCCGGGGGTGAGGAGGAGAGGAGCGGGCGGTTCTCCATCCCCTCCGACTTTGGGTTTGCCGGCATCGCTCCCCGAGCAGCTCAATTATTTGATCTGCAGATGTAAGAGGAATTTATTGTAACAACAAATATAGTGATGTCAAACCCCAACCTTGGATTAAAGCCGGCAGCCAAAGGGGAAGTGTATTAATTTCAAACAGCATCAGAGGCCAGTGCCTATTAGGACGAGCTATTCTTCAGGCCCCCCCATCAGAATTAATCATTGGGAGTTAATTTGAAGCTCAGACAAGTTGCTGTTAATTTAGTGCAGGGAGGACGGGATGGAATAAAAAGCTGAGGTGCTGGCCGGGCCTCCTGGGTCTCATTAATCAGCGAGCTGAGACGGCCTGGCTTGATTACAATTTGCAAAAAAATTCATTAGAGCCTGGGCGATTGACAATTTTTCTCTCTGCCTGTGATGTGACTCATTAGGCAGCCAAATGAAAGCCATGATGATGGTGATGATGACAGCTATCAACCCCCTCGCTTGTTTATCTCCTTCTCCTCCGGCCCCCGGCCCGGGGCTTCCCTCCGCAGCCTCACCCGGGCCATGGCGGGGGGGCAGCGGGGACCCCAACCCCGGGCAGTGCCCAGGCAGGGATGCCCCGGGCTGGGGACGGGGGTGAGGAGCAGCTGCTCCTCCCTAAAACACACAACTCCCATCCCCGGGGGAGGATTCGGGAAGGGGGCACAGCCCGAGGCTCAGCGCTGGCCGCCCCAAAGAAATCCGAGCACTTCCAGAAATTATTATTTTTTGGGTTTTTTTTTTTTTTTTAGCAGCAGCAGCTCCGGGGGTGGCCCGGGGTGTTTTTGTCCCACGCGTGTCCCGCGGCTCCCGGCGAACCCCCCCGCGCACACCAAACCCAAAATTATTCTCATCGTTAGTAGGAATATTCCGAGGTTTTTTTAAGCAGAAAAAGCTGGAACTGCGCGTGTTTTTCTCGCAGGGGTTGTGCCTTTTTGGGGAGCGGCTGGTGGGGATTGGGGACCCCCCCCGGCACCGCCGCCGACCCCCTCCGACCCAAACAAAATAATATTAACAACATGAATTATCATAATTATAATAAATAAACGACGAAGAGCGAGCGATGTGACCCGGCCGAGCCTGGGAACCTGTCCCGGGACCGAATGACCCCTCCGGTTTAATTATTTGATTTTAATAGGATTCCCCCCCTCCCCACACACACACAGACCCTCCCCCCCCCCCCCGCACTGCGCTCCGTTTTCCTCGGGAAAATTTCATTTTTAATTCCAAATCGCCGCCGATGTCACGGTGGCACCGGCACGGATGGAGCCGGGATGCGGATAATGGGGATGAAAAAAAAAAAGAAAAAGAAAAAAAAGGAGGGATGAAAAGGATGCGGGAAGGGAAGGGGGGGACGCGGGACCCTCCGGCCCCGACCCCTCCCCACCCCCCGCTCCGGCCCCGACGCAACGAGAACGGGAGCGGGGCTGGGGGGGAGCGGTGCACCCCCAAAAACGGGGCTGGGGGAGCGGCAGAACCCCCAAAAACGGGGCTGGGAGAGGCGGCACCCCCAGTAAAACACGGGGCTAGGGGGCTCTGGACCCCCAAACAGGGGCTGGGGACCCGCGGGATGCTGGGGGAGGATGCGGGGGTGCTCCTGCCCCCCAACCCCGCGGCCATCCCCGTTTAATCACAGCTAAACAGCTTTGGTTTTTTTTGCTTTTTTTCTTTTTTTCCCAGCTTTTTCATCCCTCAAATAAAGGGGAAAAAGGAAAAAAAAAAAACAAGAGAAAGTTTTCCACCCGGCTCCCCCCTCCCCGGCAATAAACGTGGCTTCGCAAAAGGAAAAAACAAAACCAAAACACAACAAAAAAAACAAAAACACGGGCGAGAGCAGCATCGCTCCGGCAGCGCAGGAGGGGAAAAGAAAATCAGCTCAACGCCAAATCCTGGACAGAACAGCCGGGGGCTGGAGGGCTTTTTTTTTTTTGGCTTTTTTTTTTTAAAGTCTTTTTTGTTTCTTTGTCGGTTTTTATTCACAAGACTTAGTTTGCTTTTAAATTTTCATAACTTATAAGGAAATAAGCTACATTGAAATAAATTAAACACAATAGTGAAGATCGTGCTGCTTTTTCTTTTTTTTGTTTGCTTTTTTTTTTTTTGCCTTTTTCCCCCCCTCCCTCTGTTTCTCTCCTTTAAACATGGCTTGGTAGAATAGGCAAATCGACAGAAAGCCAGGCGAAAAAAAAAAAAAAAATTAAAAAAAAATTAGATTTCAAAACTCATTCCCCAGTGCCTGCCACTCAGCCATCGGCAATAAAACCAAACAATAAAAAAAAAAGGCATGAAATGAAACTCTGAGTTTTCTTTCGTTTTTTTTTTTTTGTTCATTTGTTTGTTCTCTCGTCTTTTTTGTTGTTTTTCTTTTACCTTTCGCCCCCGAATAAGAAAGAAAACCCCAAAGATGGGTTAAAGGCGCCGCGGGTTTCGCTGGGGATGCTCCAGCGCCGGCTCCGCATCCGCCGTGCCAGCCAAGGGTGTCCAAAGCGGGGCAGCCTCGCAATAAATATCTGTGTGTGTGTGTGTGTGTGTGTGGGAGGGGTGTGTGGGGGTCTCTTCCAGCCTGGGATATCCCTGCTCCGAACCCAAACAGTTTCCAAGCCTCTTCCCTCGGCGGCGAGTGGAAAGTTTCGCTTTAAAGTTCGCTCGTGGTGGGGATTTGCCATGCGCTCGCGAGGGGTTTTGTTTGATTTTCGTGTTGGTTTAGGTTTGGTGGGGTTTGTTTTGTCGTGGTTGTCGTTGTTGGGGGTTTTGGGGTTTGTTTCTTTTTTTTTTTTTTTTTTTTTGCTTCTCTCCATTCTGTTTTTATTCGGGTGGGTCGCCTTCAAACCCCGGGTTGGAAACTTTTTTCCCTTTTTTAAAAAAAAAACCCTTGTGGCTGTGAGCGTAGGAGGAGGAGGAGGGAGAGATCAGGGTCGGGCTTGCTCCAGCTGCTGGTGCTGACTCCTGATCGCGAACCTGCTGACGTGCACCGGGATGGGCACCACGATCTTGGGGTTTCGGGAAGGTTCCCCTGTCTTGGAGTTGGCGTTGCCCGCCTTGACCCGTTTCCATTTGGCCCGCCTGTTCTGGAACCAGATTTTCACCTGCACCTCGCTGAGTTTGAGGGCGTGAGCGATCTGGGACCTCTCTGTCAGGGACAGGTACTTTTTGCAGTGAAACTCCTTCTCCAGCTCCAGCAGCTGCTCGCTGGTGAAGGCTGTTCGCCTCCGCCGGTTTTTGCCCGTGGACGTGGTGTTGGCGGAATTTTGGGGGTTCTGGGGGTTTTCCTCGAGCGCGTTGCCAGAGTCCTCTTCCTTGTGAGCCGCCTGGCCGGGGATGTTGTCGTCCGAGCTATAATCGAGATCGCTGTCCATGGAGAAACTTTCCTCCTTGCCTTTCGCGTCCTCCTCTGCTTTGGGATCCTCCTTGCCCTGGCCCCGGAGAGCCCCGGCTGGGAAGGAAGCAGAGGCCTCTCGTTAGCATCCCGCACCCTCCGAGCCGCGGCGCCCCCGGCCCTGCGGCTCCAGCACCCCAAAATTGATGGCTCGGGGGATTTTTTTTTTTTTTTTTTTTTTTTAATTTTTAGTTTGTTTTTTTTTTTGCCGGAGCATCTTTGGGTCGCGTTGATTTTGTCGAGAGCTTCCCGAGCGGCGGCGGCGGGAGCTCAACCCTTCCCTTCCCCTCGGAGCCCCCCGGGGCCAGCCCCATCTCCTCCCGGGGCTTTCCCCCGCATCTCCCGACCCCCCCATCCCGGGCAGCGGCGCTCACTCACCGAGGGAAGCCTGGACGGCGTCGGCGGCGGGGAAGGGCAGGAGCGCCCCGTCCTTGCCCAGGAAGCCTTTCCCATCCTCGCCGCCGCCGTCCGGGGGTATCCCCTCGGCTTTCTCGAAGTTCCCGGGGGGCGCGAACTTCCTGGCGGCCTCCTGGTGCTGCGGGGAGGCGGGGAAGGTGCCGGGCAGCGTGGCCATGAGCGTGGAGGTGAGCGCCATGCCCTGGGCCAGGCTGGAGCAGAAGCCGGAGGGCAGGCTGGGCAGCTGGTGGTGGTGCGGGTGCGCGGGGGGCAGCGCGGGGGGCAGCGCTCCCTGCGGCAGCGCGGGCGGCGGCGGCGGCGGCGGCGGCAGCACCACGGGCCGGTAGGGCATGAACATGGGGTAGCCGGTGTACACGAAGTGCCCGGGGGCGGGCGGAGGGGGGCTGCCGATCAGCGAGTCGATGCTGAAGGCCGTGCTGCTTCCCAGCGGGCGCTGCATCATCATCAGCGAGGGCTGGAAAGCCGCGCTCATGCCGGAGCGGCGGCGGGAGCGAGCGAGCGAGCGAGCGCCTTCCTCCTCCTCCTCTTCCTCCTGCTGCTGCTCGGCGGCGGCGGCGGCGGCGTCCTCGCTGCCCTCAGCGCGGGGCAGAGCCGGGGCGGAGCGGGGCCGAGGCCCGAGAGCTCGGCGGCCGGCCGCACATCGGGGCCGCCCCGCCCGCGCCCTGCGCCCCCGCGGAGCCGCCGCCGCCGCTCTGCCCGCCCGCGCTCCCCCGCGCCCATTCACATTTTGGCCGCCTGGGAACCCGGCCCGCCCCACGTGGCCGCCGCCGCCGCCGCCCATTGGTCGAGACGGGGAAAGGGGCGGGGCTACGCGCCGAGGCCACGCCCCCAGCCCCCGCCCCATTCACGGCGCCCCGGACGGGGCGGCCCACGCGTGATCCCCGTGCGGTGCCTGCAGACCCCCGCAACAGCCCTTTCCCCCCGAGCCTGCTCCTCTCCTCCGTGTCTTCTATATGCGCGCCCCCCCTCTCTTTTTTCCCCCCTCCCTTCTTTATTTTCCCCCCTTCTTTTTTTTTTTTCCCCCCTTTTTTTTCCCTTCTTTTTCTTCTTCTTCCTCTTCTTTTTTTTTTTTTTTTTTTTTTTTTGAAAAGCCCCCAAATAGGCTCCATGTGGTTCTGGGTAAAGTCAGCCCCTGGCTTGGCTTTGAAATTGCTTCTGCAATTATGTAAAAGAGCCATTCAGCAACACGGCGGAATTAAAAGCGATGGAGGGGCTGCTCCCTTTTCTCCGGCGAGCTTCTCATGTTGGCCGGCTCAAAGCCTTTTCCAACACGATGTCTTTGGCGAGGACAAAAGCTGGAACAAAAAAAAAAAAAAAAAAAAAAAAAGGGGAAAAAGAGAAAAAAAAAAAAGCCCCCAAACTTGTAAATTGAACGTCAAGGGAACTTTACACAATTTCAAAGGCCATAAATAATGATAAAGGGACCAGGCGAAGAGGCAAACCCAGGCAATTAATGGAGGTTCCCAAGCAAAGATCAAGTGGTTTGGAAAATAAAATTAAATGCAAAAAAAAAAAAAAAAAAGGAAAAAAAAAGGAGAGGGGTAAAAAAAAAAAAAGGAAAGGAGGGGAACTGACTGGGGGTGGGATCCCTCCTGCCTTTGGGAAGTTGAAGTCTTCCCGGGACAATGGTGCTGGCTGTGCCCCTGGGCTTGGCTTTGGGGGGGTTCTGCAGACAAACTCTGCCTCAAAGCGGCTTTTGGCCGGGGGGAGGGTCCCCCAAAACCCAAGGATCCGCAGGAGATCCCGCTCCTGCCTGGCCTGAAGCTCTTAATGAGCCGCGGCTCTTTGCCAGCTAATTGATGCCCGTGTTTTCCAGGGGAGGATGGCACATGTGGGCCCGTGCTGGGTGCCAGGACCGTGCTCTGTCCCCCAAATCCGACCCCTCTTGGCCTCACACCCTGCAGACCCCCAAAACTCTGCTCATTCCCCAGGACATCCCTCTCCACAAGCTTTTACCTCCCCAAAAAGGAGCCTTGTGGGATTGGGGTCCCAACCTCCCCCCCAGCCCTCGGCGAGCGGCATTTTCAGCACCCCCCCTCCCCAAAATACCCTTTCCCTGCTAATTCCCACTCCCAAAGCTCGTTGTGTTCCCGAGCGGGGGGCTGGGAGCTGCCCCCCGCCCGTGCCCGGATATCTGGGTCAGTTTATCCCCCAGCCACCATCTGAAAACGTTCTTTTCTCTGCAGAAACAATTACAGGGGAGGGGGGCAGCTTATTACTTTTGGGTCTCGGCGCACTTTTCGCTGCCCATCATCCCCGGCTGGATGAAGTTTTTGGGGTGCTGAGCCCTGTTGGTCCCCCGCAGCAGGGATTTCGGGCTTTCCCCGGCTGGAGGAAGGATTTTTCCCGGAGGTGCTGCCCGGGGGGGTGGATGGCTCTGGAAGCAGCTGCCGCTGGGGATGGGGAGGGGGGGGTTGTGTGATGTGTGTGCACAAACACTTTTGGGGCCCATCTCCGACTTCAAGGGACTGGGAAAAGTTTACTTATCCAGCTCATTTCCATATGTCCTGGCTCCGTCTTGCGGAGGCCACCATATGTGCAGCAGCGCGGCGCTCGGGATTTTTCCCAGCCCCGGAGAGGGTGGGATTTTCCCCGTGGATTCTTCGTGGCCGCTGTTCCTCTCCCGTATTTTTCCCTTTCCCCCTTTTCCCGTGCTCCAGCAGGCGATCGCAGCCTTCTCCTGCCTCCCTCCCCTCCTTGTGCAGCACGGACGGAACCGAGCTAAACCCAAAATCCCTCCAGCATCATTCCCAAACCGAGCGGACGGGGAGCAAAGTGAGCGAAAAGGGGGAAAAATTCTTTTAAAAATCCCTCTTTTTTTTGTTGTTTTTTTTCCAGGAAAACCCTTCTGGATTGCGGGAAGGGCAGAGATAATTAGGCACGGTAATCCGGCGGGGCATGGAAATGTGTACCAACACCCCGCTCCTGCAGCTGTTTTTATTGTCAGCCCCCTTCAAAATTTGCCCACAAACAAGTGCCTTTGCAGGACGGGAGTATTATTTCGGGCAAGAATGGCCTTTTTGTTCGGCACATAATTAGCTGATTTTTCTCCCGGAGGGGAAAAAGAAAAAATCCCAACCCCCCCCAAAAAAACCCCTGTGCGATCCCTGATTGTGGCAGGAGCAAGCGGAGCGTGATCGCGCCTGGGAAGTGGAACAGGAACGAGGGGAGCCCCACGGAGGGACCCCCACACCTCAAGAGCCGTTCCCAGGGGGGCTAAACCTGGAGATCTCGTGGAAAACAAAGCTCCAGAGGGTCAGGATTGGTGAGGGGAGCAGCTTTCCCCCCTCGGCTGGAGCCGGTTTGAGATGTGGCACCGAAACGCCGCTCCAGAGTCACCCGGAGCGGGGAGTGCTGAGGAGCAGGTGGCTTCTGGCAGCTTCTGTCCCCAAAAAACCTCAGCAGGGGAGGAGGAGCAGGGATGCTGGGGCAGGTTTTGTAGGGTGGGTGTGACTCTGGGTTAAAGAACTCCCCAAATCAAGGCAGGGAGGGGACGCATCTTTCCGGAGCGAGGAACAGAAAGGAGCAGTGAAGGAAGGCTGGGATGCGCTCCAGCCTTTCCAGGTGGGAATCCACAGGGCACAGCATCCCTCCAGCTGGGCCTGGGAGCTGCTTCGGGCACCTCCAGGCTGGATTCCCTCGGGATCGGTGCCCATCCTCCCAGAGGGGACAGCTCTGATTTCCAGCAGCCCATAAAACCCAGGGACTTTCTCCAATGAAAAAACTCAGCCTTCCCCAGGCTCTCTCGAGCTGATTCTTGCATTTACCGGGGAAATTTTAATTACGTGGGAAACGTCACCGAAATCGCCTCACCCTGCAGTGCTTTTAAAGTCTTTTTTATTTTCTTTTTAGGAAAGGGTGGTGAGACCCTGAGCAGAGTTACCCCCCCCCTCCTCCCCCCCCAAAAAAAATCAGTGAGTTCTTAATGATGCAGGCATCAGGTGCGAGCCAAAATCAGGGATGCAGCCGGGGGGAAGGGGGAGACAGTTCCGTGCATGGCTCCAGGATTTTGGGAGGTGTGGGAAGGCAGGGTTTGCCCCCTGGCTGTGCACCGAGGGATGCACCCCCGCCCCACGCGTGCCCGAGGGGAAGCTCCTCCCTCCTCCCCGCTTCCCTTCACAGAGGGGGGAAAAAAAAGCATAAAAAAAGCAAAAAAGCAAACAAAAAAACAATCCCCAAACCTCTCATTCGCCGCTTAATCCCATTAACTCCTTCGCGTGTTCCCGTTTGAACTCCTTCCAGCCCTCCCCGGAGGATCCCCCCACTTCCACTCCACGCTTCTTATTTTTTTTTCTGTGCTTTTTAATTTTTTTTCCCCCTTTCATCCTCCCTTATTCCCCCTTTTTCCTCCCTTTTCTCCTCCCTCCGCCACCGCCCTTTTAACAAACTTGAAGGTGCTCGGGATTTTCGGGTAAGGAAAAAAAAAAAAAGAAGCTAAAAGGGTAAAAAAATAACACGGTGCAGAGTGAAAAAATAAAAAAAAATAAAAATTGACTTCCATAATCCCAGCTCTTATCCCGAAATTCGTTCGGATAATGGGAAATTGGCTATTTCAAAAATTATTTTAAATGGAGACATATTTAAACAACCGGAGTCCGAGTATTTTAAGAGCCTTATAGGAGACCTCAATCAAACACATCGCCACGGAGAGTTTAGTAGTGACAGACCCTCTCTCATTCCCGGCTTTTTCTGGAAGCGAGTTGAGACATGCACCGGTTTAAAAAAAATAAAATAATAATAAAAAAAAATTAAAAAAATTCCCGAATAAAAGTCTAAAATATTCCCAGGTCAGAGGGGCACCGTCTCATTAAAACCAGCGCGGTCCTGAAACTGCACTGCAGACATTAAAGTGCAGTATTTTTCAATTAGAGCTGACGAATTCAATCAAAATTCCATAGATTAGGATGAAATGAGGCATGGGTCATTTACAGGGGAATTTAATTGCAGAGCCATTAGACAAATAGTATATTTGCCATTCTCACATTATCCATCATTTTAGACATCAATAGAAGGAGCAGCATCTTTACTAATACAGCAGCACTTCCCAATCTCTGCCTGTAAACACTCCCTTTCCCCACAGCTCCTGATTATATCTGATTTCATTTAAAGCCATGGGGGATTATAAATGTTCCTGCAATCAGGTTCATTAGGACTTCAAAAATCTCATTTCTGATTCGTATCGCTTTGCGGATCGCCCAGCGCTTTTAAAAAAAAAAAAAAAATATATATATATAAATTAAATAAATAAATAGATTAAAAACTAAAAAAAAAAAAAAAAAAAAAATATTTCAAACGCTGTTTCATTACCGGGGCCACTTCGGGTTTGATTATCACCCGAGGAGCCCCTGCTCAGATGGTGAGAGGCAAGCTCGGCTTCCCACTGGGATCATCACCCCCCTGCATCCCGGGAGGGCTCGATCCTGCTCCAGAGGGTCCCCGAGTAGGGAAAAAACACCAGACGGGACAGCAAAACCTGGTTAAAAATATTTTTCTTTATTTTTTTTTTAATTTTTTTTGCTGTGGAGGGTGCGCATCACTCCTTAACTCTCCCCAGCTCCTCGCAATCAGAGAGGTGTGTGCAGCAGGGCGGGGAATTCCCATTATTTGGAAATTGTTTTGCAGCTGGACCATCGGTGCTTTAATACCGCAGGGTGGGAAAACGAGCAGGAGCAGCCCAACCACACACACACACACGCACAAAAAAAATAAAAAATCCTCGAGGAGAGAGAGAAGGTCCCTGACATTTTTTTCCTTAATAGCAGCTTAATATTAAACGCCTTTCATAAAACACGCACATCCAGATCTACTTAAAAAAAATAAAAGAGGGAGGAAAAATAAAGAGAAAAAGCCTTCATTTCCCCCAAATGTATGGCGTGTGCAGCGCTGTGTTAGCTGCCTCAGTAATTTAATTGGAATGAAACGTGAAAAATGTGTCATTTTTTGAAGAATTTATGCATCGCTTCCTGGAAATCTCATTGTCTTAACTAGCAGCCTACTGTGTTCTGTTTAGCAGGCATAATCGCATTTTTATGTGTCTCCGTATTAGAAGTTAATGTGACCTCCCGTCTTTAGCTGCTGGAAAATAATAATAATAATAACAACAACAAAAAAACCCGAACAAAACAACAACGACAACAAAACCCAAAAAAACCAAAACACAAAAAAATCCCGAGCCTTTCCCCAGAACATCTGCATCAAAACAAGGAAAAAAATTAAATATATATATATATATATATTTGGGATGTGTATATATATATATATATATATATAAACCGCCCACCAAACTTATCAACCCCAGCCCGGAGCATCATCCCACTCGGAGCATCATCATCATCATCATCATCATCATCATCGCGCCCGGAGGATCATCAGCATCATCCCACCCGGAGCATCATCATCATCATCACCACCACCACCATCCCGCCCGGAGCATCATCCCTCCGCCGCCGGCAAGCCGAAGGAAGAACACCCCCCCCACACCCCCCTCCGCCTCCCAAAAGGCTCGGAGTGGATTTTTTTGGAGCTTTTTTTTGCCTTTAAATCTCGTTTTTCGGGGCGGTTTTGGGGGGTCCCGGCTGCCCCCGACGGCCGAGCAAAGGGCGCCCCCTGCCGGCCGCGGGGCGCCGCGCATTCCCCTCCCCCCCACGCGTGTCCCCCTCCCACGGACACCCCTTGACCCCCCCTGTCCCCCCCAGCACCCACCCACAGCGCTGCTCTGCCCCCTCCCGTGTGCATTCCTGCCCTCCACCCGCTCGGATTTGGGATTTTGGGAGGTTTTGGGTGGGACTCGCCCTCTCTCTCTGCCGCCGCGTACGGAGGTAAAAGCCAAAATTTAATTTGGGTGGGTTCAAAGGAGCGGGATGGCTCAGCCAGGATGGATTTTCCCTGAATCCTCATCAGTTCCCACCAAAAAAAGAGAAAAAGCACGGAGTCAAACAGCCACGGGAGTCACTGAGGTTTGGGATGGGGCACCCCCTGAGCGGGAGGCACAAAATATTGGGAATTTGGGGCAGGATTGGCAGTGCTCTTGGTCCATGGAGGGCGAGGGAAGTCGTGGGAGCAGCAGGTGGAAGCTGGGAGAGAGGGAGAATTATTTTTCCTCCCCATTTCCGTCTCCACAGGCAGCAGCCCTGGGAGCCAGGGCTGCAAAGTCCAGCCAAACATGAAAAATGAGATCTATATATCTATATCTATATCTATATCTATATCTATATCTATATCTATATCTATATCTATATCTATATCTATATCTATATCTATATCTATATCTATATCCATAAATATTTGTATCTATATATTTATATCTATATCTATATCTATATCTATCTATATCTGTATATCTATATCCATAAGTATCTATCTATATCTATATATCTATATATCTATATATCTATATATCTGTATCATCTATATCTATATCCATATCTATATCTATATCTATATCTATATCTATATCTATATCTATATCTATATCTATATCTATCTATATACATATCTATATCAATATCTATATATCTATAAATATCTATATCTCTCTATATCTCTCTATATATCTATGTCTATAGCCATATCCATATCTATATCTTATATCTATATCTATATCCATAAATATCTATATCTATATCTCTATATATCTATATATCTATGTCTATATCCATATCCACATCTATATCTTATATCTATATCCATAAATATATATCTATATATTTATATCTATATCTATATCTATATCTATATCTATATCTATATCTATATCTATATCTATATCTATATCTATATCTATATCTATATATCTATCTATATCTCTACCTATCTATCTATCTCTATCTCTATCTCTATCTCTATCTCTATCTATCTAAACATAAATATATATACAAAATTATGAATCATATATAGATTTATATACAACATTCTTGGTGGCTCCTATTTTAAAAAAAAATTTAAAAAATGAATTTTAAATCTGACTTTAATTTTAGATTTTTATTTTAATTTTAAATATTTATCTTTTGAATCTAAATCTATCTTTAAATCTATTTTAGGGTGTCTATCAATGCCAGTGGATTTTGCATGCTGTTGAGGGCTTCCAAGCAGGGCTTCCTCTGCTTGTGCCACTGCCAGGTGAGATTTATCCCAGGGGATTTGGGGCTCCCCTGGGCTGCTTTGAGTCACCTGCCCTTGGCACACCTGAGGAGCCCCCGCTGCTTTGCAGGGATCCTTGGAAAAGAGCATTATTCCTATCAGCCACCAATCATTTTATTACTCTTTATAATCTATTGCAAGCACAATTAGAAGGAAGGAGGGGGGAAAAATTAAAAAAAAGAATAAAAAAAAGAAAATCTATCCAAATTTCCAGCCGAAAGCACATTTTAGTCCTGCTGTAAATCCCTGGACAGCAGCCATCCATCACGGACAGCGGCTCCCCTGACAGAAACGGATGCTCCCGCGCTCCATGGAAGGGCTGGAATTTGCACCTGGATCTCACAGCACGACTCCTTGGGGCTCCAGCAGGAGGAAGTCACGGAGAGCCTTGGGCAGGGGCAGCAGAGGGATGAGGGAATGGCACCTGCTCCCAAAATTTGCGCGGATGGCGGAGCGGCACAAGTGCTGCAGGCAGCGAGCTGTGCCCGCCAGCCCGAGAATGGACTCGTAGAAAGGCTGGTGCTGCTGCAGAGAGAGGGGCAAGGGCAGCATCACCCACCTGGGCTGGGTCTTTTCCCGACTGCCAGAGGAGCTGGAGGTGTTTAGGGATGAAGAGCTAAGGGAAGCAGGGAAGAAGCCCAGGTGGGTGAGGCATCCGGGCACTGACACTGCTCTGCAGGGAAAGGGTGGGTGTGGAATTCTGGAATTCTCCTGTGGGGAACTGCAGCTCCTTGTGGAGCATCCCACAGACATAGAAGAGACCCTGCTCCTGAGGCAGAGAAACAAAGCAAGATTGGGCTGTGCAGCCTCAGCCTTTCCTGCATTTGGGTGGGGGGGGGAAATATTTTCTTCCATTCCCTAGAAAAAGCTGAAGGCTTTATTTGTATTCCAGCCATCCCTCACAACCTGTGGGGCCAGCAGCCATCCCAAATCATCCCAGAGAGGCATAGCTGGAAATGTTGCATGTCTGAGGATGAGCTCTTCCCAACTAAAACGAGGGCTGTGGGCTCCTGCTGGGAAGTGCTCTGGCTCCAGGGTCACTCCCAGAGGCTGAGAGTGGATTCTATGGCAGATTGGGGCAGGGATGTGGGGTCTGAGGATGGAGGAGCTGAACCTGGAGGGTGGTGCTGCTCTAGGGGAATATTCCTTGTTTTTTCTCCATCCAAGTGAAGTCTGGGTGGGGGAAAATAAACCCCTGTTCTGTGGGGAAAATAAAAGGAATCCTTGTTCTGTGGGAACATAAAATGAACCCTTGTTCTGTGGGGAAAATCTCCTCCTTGGGTCTCAGCCAGCCCTGCCAAGCCGCGCTGCCTCACCTGGAACACCTCCTGTGGCACGGCCTCGGCCCACTCCTGGGAGACTGGGATTTGGGAGTAGGAATTGAAGAGGACTTCGATGACCTCTGGCACAGCAGCGCAGGATTTCAGCACCTGTGCAGGGACGGTGTGAGGGCTCAGACAGAGGGGGTAAACATCCACCTGCTGCAGCCAGGGTTTGTCCCACCCCACCACGCTCCAGGCTGGAACAGCTCCGTGTCAGGATCAGGCAGGAATAGGGTTTGTCTGGCACCTTTTGGAGCTCTTGCTCCATCTGTGGAGCAGTGGGAAGTCCCACCCTGCTGAGGCACTTCTTCCTCTGGATGCAGCCCACGCTCCTTATTTACATTTTTGGCTTGTGCCTGACAAGGCAGGATAATATTTTCTTTATGGTTTGATGTAAAATCAATGGAACGCAGAGCCACGAGGCAGCTCGTGCACCAAGCCTGTCTCTGATATTCCCTGTGATGCCTTAAGTTTTAGCTTTCATATTTTTCAGATTCTGCACTGCCTACATGTGTAGTTTTGAGCTTCATATTAAGTGTTGGTGAGCTCTCTTCACAGAGCAGGTAGACAAAACAATTCCTTTTCTAGCTCAATACCAAGGAGAAGTGTTACAAGTTCCAGGCCCAAAAGCATAAACAAGGGTGGACTGAAGAGAGAAAACAAGAAGGACGAGACTTCATAATCTGAAGCAATAAATCCTGATATACAGATGGACCAAAACTTATAAAAATGTGAGACCTCATGACCTGTCATCGATTTTGTGACCATTTTGGGTCCATCTTGGGTGTAGCCCTGGCCAGGCTCTTGCACTGCCCAAGGTGTGTCCTTTAAGGCCTTTCAATAAATACCTGCTTGATTCTTAACTCTGTCCAGCCTCTGTTCCAGGTCAGCCTCCTCAAGGCATCACCTTGGCAGGGAAAAACCCCTCTGAGCCATGCTGGCTCCATCCTGCCCTTCTGCTGGGCCTTCACTTCCATCACTCCCAACCCCACAGTCCCCTCTCCCTGCCCAGACTGTGAAGCTCTCCCAAATTCTCCCACCCCACCACCTTTACATTTCCCCAAGCTCCCAACCACCGCGGTGCGAGAGGATCCCCGGGCGCCGTTTTGGGGCCGGTACCTTGACGAAGGCAGGGGGCCATATCTTCTGGGAGCCGTGGTTGAGCAGCAGCTGGACGGTGAGGTGTGGACGCAGATCCCTGTGGGAGGCAGCGCCCTGCAGGGCCCAGCCCAGCGGGGACACCCCGTCGTAGTCGGCGGCGTTGGCGTCGGCCCCGCGCCGCAGCAGGAGCCGCACCAGCTCGGCGTTGGCCGCGCCACACGCCCGGTGCAAGGGGCTCCTCCAGCTCTCGTCCCGGGCGTCCACGTCGGCGCCGTGGGCATCCAGCAGCTGGAAAAGCTGCAGGGAATCGTCGCCCGCGCCCGGGGCCCGCCCGCAGAGGATGCCCAGGGCCGTCTCCTCCAGTGCGTTGCGGGCGTCGACGCGCGCCCGGCGTCGCAGGTAGAGGCGGGCGTGGTCGCAGAGGCCGTGCCTGGCGGCCACGTGCAGGGCCGTGTCCCCCGTGGCCTCGCTCGGCAGCTCCACGGCGGCCCCGTGTCTCAGCAGGAGCCTGGCACACCTGCAGGAAGGGGGGATGAACCTCCAGGACGAGGCTTTAGGGGTGGTGTGGGCACACGAGGGGTGATGGGGTGGGAGGTGGTGCGGGGTGGGGTGTGAGGCTGGAGCTGGGGTTGTGGCACTCAGGGATTTGGGGAGGGAGCAGCAGAGGCTGGGCCGGGTGGTGCTGTGTCCTGGTGCCCTCCACAGTGAGGGCAATGGTGGTTTGGGCAATATCTCCCTCTGCCCCTTGACCAGCACCATTCATGGATGGTCATCCTTGGCCGTCCTGGACTGTCCTTAGCCATCTTGACATCCTTGACCATCCCTGAATATCTTGACCATTCTCAACCATCCTTGACCATCCTTGACCCTCCTTGAGTGTCCCAGACCATCCTTGACCACCTGGACTGTCCCAGACCATTCTTGACCATCCCTGACCATTCCTGAACACTTTGACCATCCTAGGCCCACTTGCTTGGATATAAAAATGGATTTTCCTTTGAGGGACCCCAACACCTGAGTTGTGCTCACTAAAGGATTGTGTTTTCATGGAATATCCCGAGCTGGGAGGGACCCATGAGGATCATGGAGTCCAAAGGAGGAGCACCAACCTTTAACTCACCCCTGCCTCTCCAATTTTCCTCTAATCACTTTTCTTCCAGCTCAGGTGTCACTGCAGCCCTGGCTCAGGGTCTGGGCTGACACAGAAGCAGCACAGAGAAGTCCCAGCCCAATCCTTCCAGCAGCAGGGATGGGGAAGAGAAGAAACCTCAGGGAGGAAGGACAGCACCAAGACATTGCTTGTTTTTCCTGGCCCAGGGGAAGGCTAACATATGTGGGAAAAATATCAATAATTAAAAAAAAGATAAAATAATAATAATAATAATAATAATAATAATAATAATAATAATAATAATAATAATAATAATAATAATAATAATAATAATAATAATAATGTTGTGCTTGACTTTTTGTGGGCCTGCCTCATCACCTCCCCATGGATTTGCTGTGAGGTGGGATGAGATTTTCACTGTCCTTGGCTGGGCTGCTTTTCCCATGCATCTCAAGCCTGAGTTTGCCAGGAAAAAAAACCCTGCAGGATCTTTTCCTGCAGCCTGGGAAGATGTAATGGTCCCAGAGGTGCCAGCCCTCACCAGAGGCATCCACCACTGTCCTGGGCTGACAATGCTCTGCTTGGGGTGGGGTTGTGCCATTCCCAAAATCCTCAGGTCCTTACTTTCCAATTTCCTTTTTTGCTCTAGGATGCTGAATCCCTTTCTTGAGGAATGTTTTGTCTCCCTGAGGCTTTTTTGGGGTTTGCTGGCCGCTGTTGGAGGGCATCACTCAGACACTCAGTCTCTTTTTTTCATCTTGTCCATCCTTGTCAGCAGAGAATTTGTAGCCCTGGTTATAATTATTCTCTTGGGATCTCTCTGGATTAGTTTAATCCTGATGTCACAGGTAGCTCTGGCACCCTAAAATAACATATTCAGGGCAAACCAAGGGATGGTTCTGCAGGGAAAAAATGGGGCAAAAAAAATATTGCTGACTTGGCTGCAAAAATGCAACAGCCTAGCCTGTGAGAAAAATCCCCTTTTGTTCTGTTTTTCTTCTTTTTTGGGGGTAGATCATGCTTAAAGCATTCCTAGGCAAGGGGGCAGCTGTGCCCAGAGACTTTGGGCACAAACATTGCCCTGGTTTGGGTGAGAGTGCCCAGGCTGAAGATTTCCACCTGCACAGGCAGCACAGAGGGATTATTCCTCAGCAAAGCCGGGAGCTGCATCCAGCCCAGCATCCTCGCCCTGATGTGGGGTTTTCACTTTACAGAGAATTCAACCCTGGGAGCTCAGTTCCTCTTGATCTAGACATCCCAAATATTCTCCTGTGGAAATGCCATCCTTCCCAGAGGCTTCATCACATTTTTGGTTACCAAGTTCAAAGGCTCACTTGCTGGAAGAGAGCCAAGCAGATTTATACTGAATTTTCCCCCTTGATACTCCTCCCTTGGCACAGAGGGAATGTTGGCAAGGAGTTATGGATAAGGGATGGTCTCTTCCAGTCAAGGGAAAAGGTGGGAGCCTGGGAGGAGCATTTGACTCCTTTTTTGGGTATCTGGGCATCAGCAGGTTTTGGGTAGATGCTCTCGTTAACCTTTGAAATCTCTGTTCATGAATTCACGAGCTCCAAGACTTTCAGCAGCATTTCTGGCTTCCTGTATTTTCATCCACACCCTGGTTGTTGCCACCAGATTAGACTAAAATCCAATTAAATAAGGCCCAGTGATGGCTTGCTGCTTTATAAAGGGCTCCTCTCCAAGCTTCTGGGAATACCAAAAGAGTATTCTGAGTTCAGCTTTCTGTTTATCTCAGCAGAAATTCCGTGGCAAAACAAATAAGTTTGTTTTCCATCCAGCCTGGCACCTAATTTTGACTAATTTAACTCACTTCCAAGCCATTTCCAACCCATTTGCAGGTGGTGGGTGATGTCTCCTTGCTGTCACTTCTTAGGGTAAAGGAAATTTGGGGTGAGTGGTGCTAATGCTCCACCTTCACTCTGCCCTGCCCTCCTGGATCAAATGGAATGGGTGAAAATTATTTGGGATTGACTTTTTTGTTAGTTCTTCACTCATCAGAGAGTCAGGGGAAGGTGTGCCCACTGCCCTCCTTATGCCAGGATGGCTCCCACTGGCTGGGGTGAAAAATACCCAGGCTGGGAAAGTGGGATTTATTAGAAATGGGATGCGATGAACAACCAGCAGGAGGAGCAGGAGATTGGGGCAGCGGAGGCTGCAGGAAAATTCCCATCCCAAAATCCCACTCGGGCCCCAGTTTCCTTAAGGAAAAACCTCCTGTTTGCTTTTTCCTCCCGTCCCCGGGGTTGGAGCGAGGTTTATCTGTGAAAGCCCTCATTTTGTCACGTCTCAGAGAGCAGGGCCAGGCCTTGGGCTGCTTTTGGGCTCTTTATTTCTCGCTCAGGACCCATTAAGGAGCTGCTCTTCCCCAGCTTCCCAAAACAATGGCTCCAAATGCTCTGAGTGTTGTGTTTAGCAAGGCTAAACAGAGCAGAGGATGAGGTCTAGCACTAGATGATGCTAAATGCTGCCTTTTCAAATCCCTGGGCTTTTCTTTTTGCCTTGCAGTGCTGCTCATTTCCCACAGCCACGGGGGCAGAGTGCCCAGGCTGGAATAGCTGGAGGGTGCTTGGGGCTGGCTCCACTGGGCCCAGATCCATCTCCCAACCACTTGGGAGCCTTGTTTTGACCATGGTGCCTTTTTAGGCACCTTTCTTCTTGCTCAGCTCCTGTTCCTTGCTCATCCCTCCCACCCTGTCCCTGGCAGCCCTGGTGCTTGCTTGGAGCCCCTTGGATGCTGCCTGAGCTCCTGCATTGACTCATCCCACCTTTTATCCCCCATCTCTCAGCTCTAGGGGGGCTTGGAGGAGGTGGATAACTCTGCTTCCATGCTCCCAGGGTGGAGGGAAGGCTTGGAGAAGGGAATTGCTCAGCTGAGTTGCGTGGAAGCGGGGGTGACATCTTCTTGTCCCATCCCTTGGCTTCACAGAGCCCTCCTGAGCAAGGCTGGAGAAGGGAAATTCCTCTCCAGGCAGGCTCTCCCTGATCACGAGGGAAGCCTGGGATGCTCGGGGAGACCTGCAGGAGGACTCTACAGATGTTCAGCATCCCTTCCTCCCATGATGGGAGGCAGGAGCCGCGTCCTGCATCCCTGCCAGGCGCCTTCCCACCGCCCCACGCCTGCTCGCTCCTCCCTGCCGCCGCCGAGGCTCTTCCTCTCCCCCTCAATTATTTTTATTTTATTTTTTTTCGGGGTGCCAATAAAGGCAGGCTCCTTTAATCATCCCCAGCTTTAAGAGGGAAAAGGGAGAGCGCCAGGGAGAGAGTGCAGTGAATTTAGAGACTCATCTTACCCCACCATGTTAATTATCTCGGCTGTAAAAAAGAGGTCAAGGAGAGGAACTCTACTAAATAGGCCGACGTTGGCATGAACAGCTCCTAAAGTGAAGAAGGTAAGACTGAACTTTACTGGAACTTTTTTTTTTCCACCTCTTCAAAAAGCTCCTAGATTAAAGCTCTGATATCCTTTTTGTTGAAATCTCATGGATTCTGAAGCTCAAATGGCTGGAAGGAAGCCCAGATAATTTTTTTTTATCCCAGTCACTGAGAGGCTCAAAGGTTTTAAGTCCTGCCCCCATGGTGAATTGCCGAGTATATGGGAATACAGAAGAACCTGGCACATAGGTGTTCTGGCCATTGTTATCGAGAGGGAGAAAAATAAAATAGCTCTCTATGTAGGTCAATGACCTGCTCTTTGTTGTCACTAAAAAATTAAGGATGACCTAAAATCTACTACTCAACGAAAAAAATAATAAAATAAAAAAAAAGGAGGCGAGGTAAAGTAGTCTCCCCCTAATCAAAGAGGAAATGTTTGTGTTGCCCAAAGCTTGACCTCCTCAGTCTCTAACTTTAGCAAAGTCTTTGCGATTGAAAAAGCAGTGGTCGAAACCTCAAACCCTGTCTGAAATGTCTATTAATTTTTGATCTTTCAAGGGAGTTGGCTTAGTTATTGTAGAAGCCCCCGTAGCGCCAGGAGCCGTAGTTAAGGGGCTCTCAGCATTTCCATTATAAAGCCCCAATATTCCAGGGCTTACAACTCAGCTGTTGCCACGTTGGGACTGTCTGATCCCCTTGGTGGCTGTGCTGGCTCACCTGCCATCCCCCTCTGCCTTCCAAGGGAATGGGACATGCAAATCAGTGGGAACAGCTCTGGTTTTTAATAGATACATACAAAAAATCCTAATTTTTTCCAAGCTTGGAAGCAAAACCGGGCCACCCGGACCTCTGTGGTCCAGGAGATCCTCTGCATGCCCCGGGTTGGTTTGGTCTCCCCACCTCTTCAGGGGGAGAAGCCTAAAATCAGGAAATCACTGGGGGTTTAGGATGGGGCTGGAGGATGAAGTTTAAGGTGTAAAGGGAGCTCAGGTGAAGAAATTAAAGCCAGCTCTTGTTAATCATAGAGTTGCTTGTAGCATCCTCCCTTTCCCATCCCACTCCTTTCAGCCCTCATGGCACCAAGGATGCATTGGATTTATCCCTAGATTTTTGGCTGGACCAGAAGTTGATTAATGTTTGATTTCTGGACATCTTGCAGAGACTCTTATTTATGAACTGGGATCAAGTCTTTCCTTCTCTGGCTGCTTCCCTTCTCCAGAACTCTCTCCCTGTGTCGTGGTCCATGATATAACCTTGCTTTCACCACCAACTTCCAGTTAATCTTGCCTGCCTGGATTGAAGCCAGGCTGGCTTTTCAGGGAAGCTGGGAGGTGATGGAATTCACTACAGCCTTAAGCAGTTTTATCAGGATAATATCAAGTGGCTGAGCTCTTTATAAAAAAAAAAAAAAAAAAAAAAAGAAAATATCTTGATTCTGTGTGTCTAACAATCCAGGCACCTAAAGTCCTATGGAAACATATTTTTCTGTGTTTTTCCAGGCATTTTTTGTGCTCATCTGTGTGACGGTGATCCAGGGGGAGATGTGGATGCACACGGATGAGCCTCAGCCCTGACTATGAACCGAGGTGAATCCATACGTGGCTTGTGTGGGGTGAGGGTGTGGGAGCACTGCTGCACATCCCATAAACCCATCCTGAGCATCTCCTGGGGGAAATGTGCTGGATTGGGGATGCAGATTTTAGGAGAATTAGTCAGGAAAGAGGAGGAAGGAAAAACAGAGGCTGGGTTCATCCTGCCCATGGGAAGAAGACTTAGGATGTGCAATGTGCCTGGCACTAAAATGCCCTTTTTTTTTTTTTCTTTTGTCTGCTGTGGCAGCTGGGAGGTGTGGGAGTGTGTGGGAAGCCTTGCCATGGATCATGGCATCTTTTTCGCTTCCCACAGGCAAAACTCCTGGGCTCTTCCCACAGGGGATGCACAGTGAGGGTATCACGGAATCCCAGAGTGCTTTGGGTTGGGAGGAACCTCAAAGCCCATCTCCTTCCACCCTCTGCTGTGGGCAGGGACACCCCCCACTATCTCAAGGTTGCTCCAAACCCCATCCAACCCGACCCTGGGCACTTCCAGGGGCAGCCCAGCAGTGGGATGCTGATGGGGCTCCTCTCCTCACCGCAGGGAGCCCCGGCTGGTGCAGAGGTGCAGCGGGGCCGTGCCCTCGTCGCTCCGCAGGTTGGGGTCGGCCCTGTACTCCAGCAGCAGCTCCAGGCAGTGGCTGTGTCCCCCCTGGCAGGCCTCGTGCAGGGGTCCCCGTCCCCCAGGGGCCAGGTTGGGGTCGGCCCCGTGGCGCAGGAGGTGGCGCAGGCAGTCGGGGTGCCCGTGGCGGGTGGCGAGGCACAGCGGGGTGCTCAGCTCCCGCTTCTCCTCCAGCGCCCACAGCCCTGTGGGACACAGGAACGGGATCAGCCCCTGGATTGCCAACCCCTGCCCACCAGCCCGGTGCCTGAACCAGCTCCAGACGCTGCTTTTCCCATCTTCTCTCTGGTGGGCCACAGTTGGCAAGAGGGGAAACGAAACTCCCTCGGTGTGTGCTCGTCCAGGAGCAGGATTTCGTGTGGAATCAGGAGGGCGAGCCAATGCCCCGCTGGCCACCAGTCCTGTGGGTAAGTGGGTGGCAGGAGCTAAAAGGCAGCTCATGAATTCCTCAGGAAAGGAAAAGCTATCTTTGGTGGGAGTGAAGGCACCCAAGCCAGGTGGGAGCGTGTTGGGTGGGTGATGGAAGGCTGGGCTTGGGATGTGCTGGGTTTGGGATCAGCCAGAGCGAGGAATTGCGTTTCCCAGCAGCTCCAGGAACTCCTGGACCATCTCCTGGGCATGGTGCTCCATGAGCACCTGGGACCATGGGGAGCATCACCTCAGGAGGTACCACCATCCTGAGGGGCATCTTTTCCCTCCCAGACAGGAGGACCATGAGGAATTTGGGCTGTGAGCCCTCCTGAAAGCATTCCCAAGCTACAGAATCCCAGCCTGAAGAAATCATGTGGATGCACAGATTTTTACACCTCCACTGGGTTAGTACATGCAGAAGAGAATATTAAAAGTGATGAATATTAATGGCCAGAACTATGGACTAACCAGACACCTTGGGAACACTTAAGGCACCTAAATCCACTTCACCTCTCCTGTTTAGGGTTAGTAGATACCCATTTATTTCATTTTCCTGGCTTGGCCTTTAAAGGAAAAGTACCTGAGAGTCCATAAGAGGCTTGGCTTTTCACCTGCCACTCCAGCTCGTTTTTACTGATCTCAAAGACCAGGTTGACATCTAGGTGGTATCGCTCAGTCAGGACCTGGAGGCTCCTCAGGTCTCCCGTGACCAGGGCTGTGTAAAACCTGGAGATGGGAGCACGAGGTGCTAAGGGATGCTCCGGGTCCAATTTGGAGGAAATCCTCAGCTTTCCCGTCACAGCTCCCGGTGACTCGCTCATTCCAGTGCTTCCTGGTGTGCAGATCCTGACTGGGGGGATAGCCAGGCTTTTATAGTTCATTGTTTCCATCCTCTTGGCTCATTGTCTAATTATAATCCAGTCCAGGCTCTATTGTGGAGTATTTATAATTCCAGAGGGGTTTAGATGGGCATGGAGGTACAATGAGGGTCAGGCAGTCACCAGGCTGTGCTGCAGCAGCACCTCTTGGATTAAATTGCTGGATTATTTGGAGGCTCCAGTTTGGGACAGGTGTGTTTAGGCTGGGAGGAAAATGGTGCCTAGTGTTTAGGAAATTTAAAAAAAAAAGAAAAGCAAAAAGAAATTTAGTCAGCTGCTGTTGTTATCCATTCCCAATAACCTTATTTGTGTCCTCTGAGCTCTGGGAGGTTTTCCTCTATTTTCTTTTTTTTATGAAGGTGCTCCTTCCTACGAGATTCCAGTCTTGTGGCTGCTCTCTGGAAAAATCTGGGCTCTGTGTTACTGGCCCAGCCTGGAATGTTGGGATGTCCCTGCACAGAGCAGCGAGGTCCAAGTCCTTCTGGGGCTTTGGCAGGGGAAGCTGCTCTCCCCAACAGTGCCTTGTATAGGAGAGAGAAAGCACCCAGACACTGCTGACATTGGATGCCAGCAGAGCTCTCCCTGTTCCCACTTCCCTGAGGCGCCTTTCCTCAAGGTCACCGGAGAAATCCATGGTGGGGACGAGAATAGAGATTGGCACCTCGTGACTTGGAGGCTCTGGGTGACAAAGCCTCCCCTTCCCATCCACCTCCTGGGGGAATAAACCTGGTCAAAGCAGATTTTGGGATGTTAAACCAGAACTGGGATGCTGCGTGGTTCCTGCTGGTGTGGAGTCAACCTGAGGCTGGGAGAAAATTTTGGGACCTTCCTGGGGATCCTGAGCATCCCTGGACCATGCTGCCAGAGCCACCAGAGGTTCCTCTGTGTGTGTCCTCAGCATGGCTGTGGTGACATTCACCTCTGGCCCTGCAGACCATGGGAAGGGCATGGAGCCCCAAAAACTCCAGGCTGTGTCCATGCAGGATGGGGTTTGCTGAGCTAAGGGGCTCTTGGTGAAGGACCACCCTTAAGGTCCCTATCCATGGCAAGCAGCATTGGGAGTTAATTCGAGGCCATCCTAGGTAGTCTTCACTGTTTTCTCCTTCTTTTCCCCTTTGTCTCAGGGCTGGCATTCCCACCTGGCTGTCCACAACCTCTCCGTTGGTTTGGAGCCTCCAAACCCCCTCGTTTTTCTCTCTGCTTGTTCACTTGTTGCTGTTCTGCTCCCACCCAGCCCTTCTGTGCCCATTTTCCCCTCTGGTACTAACGGAACCACCTCCTCCAAGCACTGTTCTGGTATGAAAAACACCCTCATTATCCCCTGGAGTCCTTCAGCCAGCACAGGAGAAGGTTTGGAGATCCAGGGAGCGGCACAGACAGGGATCATTTACCTCAGGAACTTGTCCTGGGTCACGTTCCTGGAGCCCTGGCTTGCTTTTCCTCTCCTCCCATTAGCAACCCTGTAATATTTTTGTGGTGATGTGGAGGAATCCTGCCTTCACATGTCCTTGCTCACGCCAAAGGGATCACCTTCCCCAGGCAGGGATTACCTCCCTGGGTAAATTTAGCAGGGAGTCCAGACCTTCTGGGTCAGAGCTGGGCTGATTTTGTTAGTGGGGGGGTGTGTGTCTGGCACTGAATTGCCCTTGAGACGTGACCCTTCTCAATCAGCACCTATTTGCATATAAACCCTCGAGGATTAACTCATGGCTGAGGAAGGGGGTTAAGAATAGCCTGGGACAGGGAGAGTAGAAAGAAAAGGTCCCCTTGGCACACAAAACCCTGAAGTCTGAGCTCCTGCCAGCCAAGTCAAGTGCTGTTACCACCCAGGAGTGGAGAGTGATGTCGGGATGAAGTGATGTGGACTTAAGGGGAATGTGGCTGCACAGGCAGGTGGGATTTACTGCAGAGAGGTGCCAGGACAACTGTGAAACATCCTGGGGCTGGCCAGGAGCAGGGGGAGAACCCCCCTGGTGGGGTTTAGAAAGACAATGAGGGTGCTTCAACTGCTTGTAAAGCACTTGTTGCCTTCAGGCAGCAAGTTTGGGTGGTGGAGGGAACCCCACAAGCCTCTCTACCACTGCTGTGCTGCAGGGCCTTGGGCACATCACCCATCATCACAGCCTTGTGATTCCTTAGGATCTGAGGGATCCTGCAAAAATTAAACCTAGGATCATCCCGCTGTGTCCTTACTTCAGCAGGGATGCCCCTGCACAGACCAGAGCCCCAGAAAGCGGTGAGAGTGAGCACTTGTAGCCTCACCCTCATCAATCTCCAACGCGAGGGGAGCATCTTCACCTTCTCCCGGTGCCCGACTGTTTGCAGAGCACACCTCATTGAACAAAACATTAAGCATTTCCCTTCCTCAGATCAAGTGTCTATTAATAACAGCTTAAATTGCCTGCTCCAGCTTCCCATTACCGGGAAAACTCACTCCTGGCACAGGCAGGAGCACAACACGCAGCAGCAAAAAGGTTTAGAGACAGCTTGTCCCCCAAGTTCAGCTGCCACATAACTCAGTCCTCACTCTGGGGAGATCTCCTGGTTCCAAAAACCCGCCAGGCGCTGTTAAAACATCCAGATGTGCAGGCGTGCAGAGCTCCTGGCACCACCACCCTGATTTACAGCTGCCCTCTGGCAGCAGGGAACAGCATTATTATCATTATTATTTTTCCAGGGAAATTTCCAGTGCGGTGCAGGAGCCTGCAGCACTGCCTCCTCCAGAGTGGCTGATTTAAACCCTTCCTAGCCCCCCCAAAATAACTCAGACAGGGTCCCTGTGATGGCAGCAGGACTGAGGGGTGGGCAGGTGGGGTGGCAATGCCACCACGCTACAGGACAAGCCACCACTGCCCCAAACCTACCTTGGAGCAATGTGAGGGTGGCTCTCCTGGGTGGTGGTCACTCATCCCCCCTGGATCACTCTCCCTGTCCAGGCAAAGTGAGGAGTAAGGTTCAGTGCCTCTCTGGGAGCCAGGTGCCACCCTGCAAAGAGCCCCACATGTCCCCACATTTATATTTGCAGCTCTCCATGTGACAGCACTGCCCAGTTATGTGGCTGGGTCGGGCTGTGGGATGAGCCCCTGCCAACACACATGTCCCTGTGCCTGGGGAGGGGGTCATGCCTTTAACCCCCCCCAAAAAATACTTTGGCAGATGTTGCTGCTGCTGCTCAGCCTTCTTTAAAAGCTGTGAAATATAAACTTGTCCCGAGGCTGCATTGATTTTGTCCAGGTTTTATTGGAAATTAGATGATATTTAAGCATTTCCCTTTAACAGCTCTATATAATATGGAAAGGTCCTGTGCTACCCTTAGTTTATAGGGGCCCATCTTTGTCAGATGTAAATAATTCAATAAACCCCTCCTCAAACTCTTTCCAGTTATACCAGCACTATTTTCCTTTTTTTCCCTCTTTTCCCATCAATTATAAGAATAATAATAAAGAAAAAGCTCTCAGCTTAAGTAAAAATTCAAGGGTTCCCTTCTCCCCACCTCTCTGCTGAAGAGCTGCAGCTGTGTTAATTATCCTCTGGGAATTCAGTCCTAGGGCACATCCTCTTTTAAAGGTGGAGCCCTCCCAGTTATTTAACCCCTGAGTTATGTGTTTGGGGAATGTCACCCTGTGTGCCAGGCTGGAAAACCAGCTTGGGCTGACTCTCCATCACATGTGTCCTCTACAGGGATTAGAGGCTCCTTGTAGGGTCTGTAATGTGGGATTTCCTCCTGGGATGGGACACACCAATCTTTGATTTGCTTTGTGTCACACCACCACTCACAGACTGCCACCTAGAAAGGGTTTTATAAAGGATTATAAGGTGAGGACCCATCACTGGGCATTTCAGAACTCAGATCCCAGTCCTTTTCCCCTGACTTGTGGAATCTGAAGCAGATTCACCCCATTCCCTAGCTGGAATTCCAGCACTGTCATTGCTATGGGAGATGGAAACAGGAGCTGGATGGCCACCAGGAGCTCCAACAAGTGACTTGGTTTCATGTCAAACCCAGTTATTTTGCTCCTGAGCACAATCAGCTTTTGACACCTGAAAGCGCCGGGTAGTTGTGGAAGTTATTTATGGATTGGAGGATGTGCTTCCCGAACACACCCTACCTAAAATGTTATAGAGATAATTGCTTGCCCTCTGGGATGCAGAAGAACAAACCCAGCTCTCCCTTGCTGCCCACACCCATTTCTGCGGGATTGATTTATCCTTTTCCACTGGGCACATCAGAGCTCAGCCTGACAGTGTTAATTAGCGGGGCCTTGGCCCGGTTCATCACGGCCTCCATCTCCCCTCAGAGCAGCTGCCCTTGCAGGAGGGACCCACCTGGTTTGTGCTCTGCCTCCTCTTCCCATCACCCGTGGGGTAAGGGCTCCAAATTACAGGTTGTGAGGTGGGAAGAGCAGCTGGCTCCGGCCAGGCCCCGCACGTTGTCCCCGACACGGAGGAGCGGGGCCCGGGCCTTTGGGGCGCCCCTGAGGGGAGAAAGGCGGCGGCAGCGGCGGGGCAGCGGCTTCCCGGGACTGCGACATCTGAGGGAGCAAGGCTGGCTTTGTAAATATAAAATGGAACGGCGGCTCAGGGCAGAGCCTGCCTTAGGGTGCTGGGTGGGTCACTGTGAGGATGGGGCAGGTTTTGGGACCGGGTGTAACAACAGCAGCCCACCCTGAGGGGAGAGGAGGGGCTGCTCCCCTCGGGGGGATGTGGGGGGCACCACAACGCGTTCCCACCGGGCTTGGAAACCCCCAAATTACACCAAACCCCCACATTTCAGCCGAGCCTGATGCCTTTTAGCATTTCTCTCTGCCCAGCACCCCCTCCCCTCCCTGAGAAGCTTTTTGGGAGCAGAGTGGTGGCATTTGGGATGGAGCTGTGTGAGTAATTAGAGTAATTATGGGAGTAACTTCCCAAACTTTGTGCTGAGTGGTGCTAAGGGCTCGTTTGCATGATTCCCATCTCCTGCTGATCTCCCAGCCCTTTCCCTGTTCCAGTTATTCCTGAAGGGAGGACAGGATTGCACCCAGGCCTTAACCTCTGCTCAAACTTTCACTGGGGTTTAGAGCCCACCATGCCCAGTCCAGTCTTAATAGCTGATCATTTCCCTTGCTGTCCAAATAGTATTTCTTGGCTTTGTTCCTCATTTCACCCCATTCTTTTTCCCCTCCTTTATTTATTTAAATTTAAATTTAATTTTTTTTTTAGATTCCCGGAGTTTGAACTCAAGTTATTTTTACTCAGAAAGCCAAAATTCCCCTTTGTTGGTGGGCAGGCACAGTGGCTTCTCCTCACTCCACAGAATCCCACAAATAATGCTGTGTCCTTGCCATGCTGTGAGGACCAGCAAGTGATTTGGCTTTCCCATTTGCACGTGTCCCACTGAGCGGATAAAAGCCTTGGATGCAGAATTCCTTGGTTTTTGATGGTTTTCTAGTGGCCAAAGCAGCACTGGAAATCCTTTTCCTTCCTGCCAGCCACAGAACAGCTCTATCCATGCAGAAGCTGTGGCCCTTCTAGAACATGAAGGTGAGTTCCTTGAGTTTGTTTTTCCACTTTGCTAGGACCTGGCTGTCTTCTCCAGGCTCTCCTTGGTGCCTGTTGCTTGTGTTGTGCTCTGGTGCTGCCGTGGGTCCCTTCGCCCCTTCCCATGTTTCCATTAATCCTGGGTGCCAGTCCCAGTTGGGAAAATGCAGCAGGGTAAAACCTAAAGCGAGGAAGCTGGAAAAGGAAATGCTGCTCTGGAGGTGCCCTCCTGGGAAGGGAACAGCTTTATTTTGGGCTTCTCTCTCCCTTTGCTTCTGCCTGCATTTAATGATGCTTTTCTTGCTAATTTGAGCAACTTAAAACATCAAGACTTGTAACAAGAGGCGGCTCTGAGCTGTGGGATGCTGAGTGGTTTTGTTTGGAGAGGAAATTAGGGATGGGATAAGTAAGTTTCCAGAGGATTGGGAAAAGCTGGAAAGCATATGGCATTGACATTTGCATCCTTTGGTTTTAGGGCAGGTGGGTGCAGAGCCTGGCAGTGCCCTGCCCCAGAGTGGCACCTGGTTTGGGGGGGTTTGGGGTGGGATGTGGTTCTCTCTGTCCTGGCACATCCCCCGGCGTTTTCCCTGCTGTGCCAAGAAAAGGGATTTCAGCCCAGGGCTGTAACAGCCCCACAGGCACTGCCCAAACCCTAACAAGAGCCCCGAATGATTTGGGGATTTTATGCAGCTTGTTATCTTAGGTGTAGGTTTTTTTATTTTATTTTATTTTTTATTTGAAATCCCAGCACGAAATAATCCTCTTTTTCTGGTCGGAATAGAAATGGCTTGATGCCACGAGGCAAAAAAAAAAATAAAAGGCAGCTCTACCCAGTAGCTGTGCTGATTTGCAAGGCTAGTGAGAGACTACAGAAGGCGTTTTCAAATAGACTCCGATATTTTCAGTGCTTGAAGAGGGCCCGACTACATGACACCTTTTTTGAAGCCCTGATTTACAATGGCCCCAGGCTGAGTGCATTATAATTTGCTGCCAGAAGTTCCAAAGTCGCAGTACTTTCAATAATGAGGAGAGAAACCCTAATACGAGAAGACTTTTTCCCTTTTTCCTTTTTTTTTTCTTTTTTTTTTTTCTTTTTTGGCATTGTGTTTAATGAAAAGCTAAAAATGTGCTAATTTGTGAGTCCTGTTGTGGTAGTGGCATCGGAGGCTTTTGAAATGCGTTACTGACTTGGGGAGTATTAAGGAAAAATGACATTTTGCTACTAGCAGAAAAGTCAATTATAATGTTTCCACACTTTAGAAAATTGCTGATGCAGGATGGGAGTTAATAGAACAGTCAGCTTCACTTTGTGTTACCGGATTTGGGGGGTTTTGCTGGGAAACGTCGGCTTGTGTTTTAATTCTCATGGCAACTTCAATAACGGACTGCCACAGGTGCTGTGCGCTTGGGACTGGTCTCAGGGAGGGTGTGGTGTATTCCATGGGGTTGTTCCCACCTGGAGCTGGTCCCTGTGCCTGCCTGGCGTGCTGCAGACTGCACAGGAGCAGGGAAAATGAGCGTCGATAAAGATTTAGCGTTTTGCAGTCACTTTGATCCCTCCCTGGTGGTGCAGGAGCACTGAGCCTGCTGCACTCTGCAGAAGAGCTCTGCTCACTTAGTTAAAAACATTTAAAGCCTGGAACAGGAGGAAAGAGCTGTCCTTCCCCACTGTGCTCTCGATGGAGTTTCCCCCTCCCTCTCCTGGAGAAGAAAACAGCAGAAAACTTTATGTGAGCTCTTGGGGAAAGGAGGGTGGGAGCTCTGGGGGCCTCACAGTGGTTGCCAGAGAGTTTTCATGCTGCTGGGAAAAACGCCAGTGCTGGAGCAGTCGGTTTTCAGGCAGGCAGGGGCAATCCCAATAGTCCCACTTTCTGGATTGGTACAGGTGAAGAGGCAGGACAGCTCACACTCATCGATTTCCCACCCCATGCCACGGGCAGGGACACCTTCCACTATCCCAGGGTGCTCCAAGCCCCATCCAGCCCGGCCTGCAACACTTCCAGGGATCCAGGGGCAGCCACAGCTTCTCTGGGAACTCCAGGGCCTCCCCACCCTCACAGGAAATAATTCCTTCCCAGTATCCCATCTATCCCTATCCTCTGGCTGTGGGAAGCTGTTCCCTGTGTCCTGTTCCCAAGTGTGGCCTTGGGGGCTGTATTTAAAACACGTTAAAACCCACAGGGCAGGGAAATGCCAAGGGTTTATTTCTTCTGCTTCCCCTTCCAGGTGTTCCAGAGAGGGGTTCCTGCTTGGTGTGGTTTAAACTGGAGGATGGGGGAGTGAGAATGAAGACTTTTACAAAAGTCATGTCATATGTGGTTCTCATGGGTTTGCAGGAAGCAATTAAGCCAATTAATTTATTGGTAAATTATCTGATGATGAAGTACAAAATAACTGCAATGAAACGCTGACATTCACATTAATACCAAATTAGTTACTGTATTATGACTATTCTTACAATGAATGCCCAGTAATTTAATAGTAATGGGACATTTAAATAATTTAGCTGATAATTCTCTAGATCACTTATATATATAAATGAGCATGACAGCTTCTTCTCTCAACTTTGCTGCTGCTGCTGCTGGATTGCCTGCCACCTCCAGAGCAGGAGGCAGAGCTGTGGCCCCTGTCTTTGCTGTCCCTCAAAGCTCACCTTTGGCTGGCTGGAGGAAGCAGGATTTTCCTCCTCCATCAGACTGTGGGAATGCCGTGGCTGGAAAGCAGAGTGCAGCTGTGCTGGGCTTAACAAAGCCACAACCTTCTTTCCTCTTTCCATGGAAGATGTCTGGGTGGAGGTGTTGGAGGAGCATTTCTAGAGGTGTTCCTGTGAGAGCCTCCCAGCAGGAAGGATCTTGGAGATCCAGGCAGGGCCACTTCCTTTAATAGTTCAGCCACTGACACTGAAATTACTCTGTGTGTTGTCTCTGCTTGATGCAGCTGCTTCATTCCTTTTTCAAACAGCTGCACTCTCTTTAATAATAATAATTATAAACAGCATTAAAATTGCTCCTCATTCTGTCCCCACAAGAAGCTGAGGAGAGCAAGGGCTCGGCAGCCCCACAGGGCAGAGGTTTTCTCTTTTATGGGGTGGTTTGGGTTGAAGGGACCCTAAATCTCACCAGTTCCACCTTGTGCCATGGGCAGGGACACCTTCCAGTGTCCCACATTGCTCCCAGCCCTGTCCAACCTGGCCTGGGATGCTCCACCACCTCTTTGTCACCTCCTGCACCCACTGAGATGTTTGTAGCTAAACTAGCTGTGGCTTCTAGAGCCTCACAGAAAGAAATAAATGCAAGCAGCCCCCAGTGCAAGCTACACCTAAAGGATAATTTCCCTGGTGTTTTTTTCCCCTGTGAACTGGTGAATACTGGGGAAAACCTGCAGGTTTGTGGAAGTTCAGCATCCCCCCTGCACGGGGTCGGCGCTGTGCCCTGGAGATGGATGTTGCCAGTCAGCTGCTCTTACTTTGCTATTGAGATTGCAGTGAAGCTGCTGAAATATGAGTTAATGGGCTTGCTTACATCCTCCCGAAATGTGGTCCTTTCATCACATCACGCCGTGCTGTCAAACCTGGTGTGGAGAGGAGGGTTCCGCTGTCAGCAAGATTGAGGGCAGAATTATCCAAATTAGTTTCCTTGTGGATGAGAGCAGAGATGAGGGGTTTTTAGACACAAACCCTGTCACCTCTTTGGAGAGCCTGGCTTTTCTCCCCTAGGATGAAGTTAGAAGTACCTTATTTGATAAAACTGGGGTGTGCTGTTGAGTTTGGGGAGCAGCCTGCTCCAGAGAAAAAGGGATGGAAAGGTAACATTTGTAGCAATGGATTGAACCCAGGGGTTCAGGGCAGCTCATGGGGTCTCTTGTGTGGGTCATGTGGAGATTCCAGCAGCTGGATTACTGCTGGGGGAAGGGCTGGTGTCCATCAGGAATGTCCTGAGGGGTTGCACAGGGGAGATGTAACAAGAATTTCCTCTCTTACTGCTTGGATCTCTTTGTCAGGGCTGGAGGTGCAGGCATGAGGTTGGAAGGGTGAAATTACGGGGAGCCCTGTACCAGGCAGTAAAACATAGCTAGAAAGGACCACAAAAATCCCAGACTGGCCTAGCCTATGTGCTGGGATATCCTACAGGGAGAAAATTCCCTTTATTAACCAGACCCATCCCATTCCTTCCACTGTGCACAGTGCTACAATTGCTTGAATAATTTTCTGTGCAGTTAGTTACACCCAGGAATCTTCCCAGGCCTTTTTTCTCAGGCATTCCTGTTCCCAGGAGTGCCTTTTCCCATTTGATTTCTTTTTAGGAGCAGGAGTGGCACAATACCATCCCGTTCCCAGCAGCTTCTTCCAGCAGTGCTGCCCAGCTTGTACCTCTCAGGCTGTTGATACAGGCACAGAGAGGTTCCTCAGCTCCCTGGGGATGGTGGGCCATGTATTTCCAGTTACCTGTTGTCAAGTCCACACAGGAATTCTGTGATCAGAGGGGAAAACAGGTGTTTGTGGCTCTTATTTATACAAGACCTTGGTCAATATGATCCTGTTCCTGACATGAAGGTGGTGCTGGCTCCGTCAGTGTAGGATGGCCCAAAGCTTTACAGTGTTCTAAGCACTCCTTATAAATCCTTTGCCCTCAAAATTGCTGATTTGTAAATAAACAAGCTGCATTAAGCAACAAACACATTGCTGTTTGTGCAAACAAGCTAATTAGGCATTCTTTTCTACAGCAAAATAGATTAAAGAGATTTTGGTGGACATCCACTCGAATTAGCACGTAGCTGCTTTGCTTTTTTCTGCTGACACCCACATGTATGAATTTGTCCATGCTAAGGCCTCAAAAGGTGCAATTTCTCCTGCAGCTGTGTAAATATTCAACTTGTGGTGGATTGCACAAAGTGCCTCCTAATCCATCCCAATTAAAAAGCAGTCTTTATAGCTGTAATAGTTTTATTGAGGACTGTAATGCTTTAGACCCACAGATACATAAAGCAGTTAGTTTTATAAAGCATATAGGATATTAAAGTAATGAAAGACATTAAACTGACATCAATTTTTAAGGAGAGTTACTTGCCGAAATAAATGAGTATAGCCTAAAAGTTGATGGCATGTTACAGGCCTGAGTAATGAACCCTTCTGCCCCCTAAAATGTCTTAGAATAAATAATGCTTGAGCAAGTCAGTGGTCATTAACTCTTCATCCTCTGAGAGCTACATGTTACATCTTACCTAATTTTTTTTTTTTTTTTTTTTTAACTCTTAAAAATTAATTTGGAGAGGAATTCTCTTCCCTGGAATATCTATAACTTGAGGAGCATTAATCTGCCATGCCTTCCCAGTGAAGCAAAGTTGTGAACTGGGTAGGGCCAGGTGAAAAATCCTCAAGGAAGTTACTTTTTCCCTTTTCCTTTCTTTCCTTTTTCTTTTTCTTCTTCCTTTGCTTCCTGTGCTGCGCTCCATGCTTTCCCAATCGGTGTCTTGGCATACCAGGCCTGGAGAATTGAAAAAGCATTTGTATGTTTTAATAAATTTTTAAAAAACAAACAAAAAAACCCAAGGCAAGACAGACCACTTAAGCCTTTTACTACTATTACAGAGCATTCTTTAAAAAAACCAAAACTCTTTAAATCCAGGCTGGCTGCTGGACAAGCCAAAATGAAACCCTCAGATCTCTTGAGAACATTTTTATACCAAGAAGTGCAGCAATTGATCGAGCTGAGTCTCGTTAACAGCAATACTTAGCTGGGCCATTTGTGTTGCTATAGTTATGGAAATGTTAAATTCCATGATCAACCCTATTTCCAGAGAATATAGCTCTTGTCAGAGCTCCCTGTGCTCCAGACTTGGCAACAGACAAATCATCCCCTTCTCGTGCCTCTGCAAATCGATGCAGACAGCTTTGATTTCGATGAGGGAGCTTAGGAAGCAAAACAAACCCCGAACATTAAGAACCTGTTTATTGCTTTCAGATGCCTGTTCACAGGCCTGTGACTTGTGAATGATTCTGGTGGAGTTGCTCTGCAGACTTGCCCAGCTCCTGGGCTGTGTGAGAATAATGTGAAGTGAAGGAGAAGGGGAGGCTTTAGAGTCAGCACTGGGTAGGAATTACTCCTTCCCTGTATGTACAAGAACCTTTCTCAACAAAGTCCTGCCTAAACCAGAGATTCAAATTCTGCCAGGCATTGATCATGACTGATAAAATGCCTCCCTTTTTCACCATGGGCTGCTATTCAATGCCACATCTCTGCCTCCTCTGACTATGTCATCTCCAGCCTCCCTCTCAACATGGGATCCTGCATAGTTGGCCTTTTCCATCTGATCCATCCCAAATCCTGCTTCCACCTTCAGCCTCTTAAGGCATCCCTGGAGAATTTGCCTTGTCCGGTTGCCCAGTGTGTGTGACAGGAAGAGAAGCTGGGAGAAGAGGTATTGGAAGGGTATAGGGAAGGAAAACTCAGCATCTCCTCTCCTGACCCTGAATGGTCCCGCTTGGTGTCATCTTCTCAAGAGCTTCTTTTGGGCCTCAGGAAGGGCTGATGATGACAGGCACCCTGCAGATAAACACTGTCAGCAGGTGGCTGACAGGGATCAAATGTCCAGCTGCCTGCTGGACACTGCAGTTCTGCTTTAATCATCTGAATTAGCAGAGCACCTCCCCACCAAAAACCCTGTTCTCACTGATAAAAACATCCTCCAGCCTCCTGTGTGCCCACATCTAGGCAGGGCGTGGGTGGTGGTGGGCAGGAACCCTGTGGCTCTCAGTGAAGTTGAATTTTGCTGCCTTAGTCCCAGGCCAAACTGTTCCTGGTTTGGGGAGAACAACAGAGCTGGGATGTGTTGCTGCTTCTGGCCCTTCCCATGAGTGGGATGTGAGGGATGAGGGTGATTGTGAGTTTGAGCTCCAGCAGGAATTGCCCTTCCCTGGCCAGGAGAACCCAGTGATGTCTCTGGCCCTGGATGAGACCCCACCAGGCCACAGGCATTTTATTTTCCCCTCAGTTTTGTGTCCTGGCTGTAACACCCTCTAGACCTTAAATGGGAGGTGGGGAGAGTAGGAAAACCTTGCCAAGAGCTTTTTGTGAGCTTGGTGGGGTGGAAAGAGCTCTTTGGTGGGGTGAGCATCTCCCTGCCAGCTCTGGGTCTGGCAAAGGACTCAGAGATATTTGGCAGGAGAAGCCAAGAGACTTGGGATGTCTCTTTCTGTTCTCTTCCCAGTCCTTTGTGCAAATATTTCAGTGCACAACAGTAACTTTTTGTCTCTTTAACTGGTGTAACTGTTCCATAGATGAGTGAAGTCAGCTCCTCAGACACAGCTAAAATAAAATCCATAATAAATAATTAGACAATAAAATTTTATCACCAGCATCTGAACTGGGGATGGAAGTTACTGGCAGCAGTGACTCATCAGAGTTAAAATATTTGGTTTTTGGAGGAATGATGTCCACAGGCTTTGGACATTTGGTGTTTCTGTGGCTGCCACATCCCTGGAAATGCTCAAGGCCAGGCTGGATGGGGTTTGGAGCAACCTGGTCTAGTGGAAGGTGTCCCTGCCCATGGAATGGAGTGGAACAAGGTAAGATTTAAGGTCTCTTCCAATACAAACCATTCCAGGATTTTTGTCCAGTCACTACCAGGCAGAACTGGTGGGGTTAGCTGGCTTTGCCTCTCCAGAAATCATTTCTGTATAAGGATTTGTAACAACCACCCTGGTGCACTAATTTATAATTTCAAAAAATGTGGACATGTAATTGGGGCAGAAATTTGAGTAAATGGAAGGGAGAAATCACATTGTCACAAATTCTGCATTATTTATAATCATTTTGGAACACTGGCAGAATATAAATGTCAGACTGGGAGATTCATGCTTTCAGGGAAGAAAAATCAAAGATTCATCACAGGGCTAATCTTCACTTTGATCACAGTGTTTTAGCTGCCCCACTTCCACAAGGGACAAAGCAAAGCAAGGGAAAAGGTCCAGAAATGGCAGTGATTGGAAGCTTGGGAAGAGGGGCTTCTGTGTGAGGAGAGATGGGGATTACTGGAGTTAATTAATGCACAAGGCTATTTTGACAATCCTCTTCCCCTGTGCCATATCACAGGTGCTGCAGCAAGGCTCCATGACATTTAAGGGAAACAAAATTCCAACAGATAAAAGGAAATACTTTTGTAAGGGCTGTAATTAATGCAAGGAGATGATTGCCATGGGATGCTGAGGACAGGATCATTTGAGCTGTGTTCCAGATGAAGTGCTGCCTGGGCACTTTGTGCTGCACAAAACAGGCACGTTTTATAGTGACTGGGATAATATTTTCAGGTTAAACTCCCACTAAATACTTCCTCTCGTGTTTCAGGGTACAAATGGATTACTACTTGGAGCTGGGAAAGATGGAGTATTTCTTTTCCCCTTTGCTGTAAGACTGAACCATTAGCCTTTCCCTGAGGAGAGATATTGGTTTAGTGAGGAAGCATGAGGTAAAAATAAAAAAAAAAAAAAGAGTAATTTGCCAAATATTGCAAATGCTGCCTGTGTTGAGCGAGCCAAATGGAAATGGGGAAGTACTCAGCAGGGCTGGGAGAAATATCCACTTCCATTAGGTCAGCAGTGGAAGGAAGAAGCCTTGGAGAAAGTTGTGAGAATCAGCATCCTGTTTGTGGTGGGAGGTGCTGGGGGACTCAAAGAGCAAGACAAGGAAACCTCTCAGCCAGGAGGAGTGGGGGGTTTGTAAGCAGCAGAAATTGCCGGGGGTATGGGATGCAGAAAACTCTTTTGGGGTCTCCTGGAGCAGTACACAGGTCTTACCTCATTTGGAGCCCCTGGTGTGGGCTGCCTGCAGCTCCCTGGGGCACAGCAGGGCTCTCTGCCCAGTGGCCAAGGATTTTGTAGCATTTCTCAGGCTTGGAGGTGATCCGTGGATATTTGAGGCACGTGTAGAAACACAGAACCACAGAGTGGTTTGGGTTGGGAGGAACCTTAAAGCTCATCCCATTCCACCCCCTGCTGTGGGCAGGGACACGTTCCACTATCCCAGGTTGCTCCAAGCCCCTTCCAACCTGGCCTTGGACATTTCCACAGAGCAGCCACAGCTTTCCTGGACACCCTGTGCCAGTGAATCAAATACACCTCAAATGCTCTCAGTTTTGCCCTCAGGATTTTATAAGTCTCAAGGGCAGGAAGAGAAGCGGGATGGAGCTTAGGGCAGAAACTCATTTATTTTAAAGCCTGAAGTGAAAACTTTTCAAGAAATTCTTGTTTGAAATGATTTAAGAGAAGGGTTTAGATCTTGATCCCTGTGTGGACATTGAATGGCCAGGTGCTTTGCCTTCTCAAGGTGATATGTCCAGGCTTGCTGGAAGGAAAAGGACAAATGTATGGAATTAATGGCCCCTGTGTGTTTCATCCGTGCACGTGGAGGCCACTCTGCCCAACATGAGCAGCAGCAGGTTCACAGGTTCACCAAAGCACTCTGCCAGCTGTGCTGCCAAAATAAGGACTGGTTTGGCACATCCCCAGATTGGGAGAAATGGGTTTTGGTGGTGTTGAGCACATCATTCAAATTGTGAGGTGCCAAGCCACCAGCACAGTGAGCACGGCCCTACATCAAGTGTGGCTGGACCTGGCAGGGAATGATAAAAGACAACAGAGCTCTGGAAGTCACCTGAAACATTTCCTCCTCCTCTTTGTACACTGGGTCGTGTCTGGCCAGAGAAGTGACAAACTCAGCAGTCCTCAGTGGCTTCCTGGCCATCTGCAGCAGCCTCAGCTCGGTGAGCACAGTGTGCACCACGTCCACAACGTGTCCCTGGGTGAAGCCATCCGACACCTGGGCCAGGCAGTTGAGGTTCACCTGCTGGCTGAGGGCCCCACCAGCCTGCAGGATGTAGTGCTTCCAGAGTGCTGAGCATCAGGACATGGAAAAGAGACAATGTCAAGGCAGGGATTTAAAGGAAAGCAGGAGAAAGAGATTTTATTATTGTTTACTTTGAAACTGAAACAAGAAAATAAGGGCTATCGATTGGGAAAGCAAATATTCCAAATTTTTTTGTGTGTGCTTTACTTGACCTTCAGATTTGCAGCACAGAGGCCTTTAGGCACGTGTGTTTTTAAACCCTTACTGATAATTTTTGGCCACCACTCAGTACTTTTCAGCAAGTCATTAAGGGCACATAAAGTGAGGTGGGCATGAAAGAGCTACTTTTCTACACAGAAGCTGTCCAGCATTCCCATTTGGATGTGCAGAGTTAAGTGCCTTTACCAACAGCCTGTTTTTATTTCTCTGACCCTCCTCACAGTTTATTCCTGCTGAACTGAGGGCTGCTGGGGGGCCTCCATGTCCCAAAGGCTTCCAGCTACGCAGGCATGTGCTGCAAGGTGCAAATTTTCTGTGATTGGGGTTTTGCTTGTTATTTAAATGGTGAACCTGGTCGTATCTTTCAGCTGTGAACTCTGTGCCATGATTGTTTCCTTTGGGGTTGTGAAGCAGCTGAGATTTTGCTTCCAAAAAATAGGAATAATACCAATATTTTGATTTATGTTAAGTAAGGATCTGTTTCAGAGAAATTTAGGAGAATTTTGATGTTGTCTCCTCAGGCTTTGCTTTAAAGGATTGCATAGAAACACTTGGACAAATTGGGAGAATTGTGGATGAGAGGTTAAAAAGTCCCTTGAATGAGACATTTTGAGTGTGGTGTGCTCGGATTTAGCATGAAGATGTTGGGAGAAGGTTGATGCTGCTGGAAAAGCTGCCTTCCTCTTCCTTGGATTGCGGTGTCGATACCACGGGCTCCAGCCCATAACTATTGACAGCTCTGCACTGCATTTCTCACTCCAGCAAATTGTGGTCTCCCACTTGAATTGCACTTGTGCTCAATAAATATTGGCTGCATCACTAATTCATAAAAGAGGAATTGATGCACACAAGAGCAAGCACACTCATATATTGTGTGCTGCAGCTCCTGGTGCAGGTGTGTAACACAAGGCACTGCCTTGCCTGGGTGATTAATGGCAAGAAATCAGTATGGGATTGTGAATCTTCCAGTTTAATGATTTCCATTGTATATTTACTGTTCCCACTGAGCACAGATTGGAATACTCTGGTCTGTAAGCAGAGGGAGGGCTGCAGCAGACAGGTAGCTGTGCATTGTGGCTTACAAGTATTTGTTATGTCGTTATTTTTCTGTTAAAACGAGTTTCTTTCCTTCTCAAATGGGTTGGCACAGAAAACTGACAGGATGGGGAGGTGAAGATCCTATTTCCACAGAACTTGAGGGAAGGTTGGAGCTGAAGAACAAGCCAGGCACTGTCTGAATTGGGGCAGGGTCAAAGAATTAAAACTACAAGTTTGTTCTGCTTTAAAATGCCACTTTTTGGACATTCTTAAGTGTGCAGTTGAAATCTCTTGAGCTGGCCATTTTTTTGGACTCCAAGTTAGTGGTGAGTGTCCTAGAATGTGACAGTTCAACCCCCAGAAGTGAGCACAGCTAAATTCAGCTGCTGTCACCTCCTTTCTCTAGGTTTTGCTCATGCCTCCTTATCTCTCAGCAATTCCTCAGAGCTGTAACCTAACATGAAACACATGTTCCCTTGCTTGGTGACCAATTCCCATCCCCACCAGGAAAATTACAGAACGTGGGAGAGATTTACAATGTGCTAGGCAGCCAAACTCTGTCTTGGGCTTGCCCAGATGTGCATCACCTGGGTACCTTGGCTGCCCCTGAGGGATGCAGGATGAAACTGGACTGCACAACGTGTTTGTAAGAGTTTTGTGACAAGGTGACCCTGTGGACAGAGCAAAGGTGTGGCAAGGTCCCTGAGCTGAAAGTGTTTTCTTTTATTGCTCTTTATTGCAGACTTCAGGATGCTTAAAATCTCAAATCATTGGAAGTTTGTTTTATTAGACCAATTTACATGGCTAGGAGAAAAAAAATCCCTGTTTTCCTTACAAGCTTAGAGTCTCAGTACATGGAATATTCAGTGAATTTGTCAGAATTTAGGAGGGTCTGTCTATCACTGTAAACATTTGATAGACCAGGCATGCAAAATCCTGGATGCCTGTACAATTTCTCTTGTGGAGCACAAAAAGTGAAATTTGTGTGAGAGAAAATTTAATCTTCCTGACATGGTTTTGGAGAGGCTGAGAAGTTGTGTTGTTGAGAATATGGAGACTGGAAATTCAGAACTACAAACTCGAACCAGAAATTCAGAATACCTGTGTTAAAAATAAAAATAAAAGCTTAAAATAGAAAATGTGTATTGAAATAGGATTTTGTGTTTCATACAGGGGGGAAAAACCAGCTCAGGCTGAGCTTGGTGCACACTAAACTCATGGAAAAATGTGAATTGATGGTGAAAAGTATTTTAAACTCTTCTCCCAACTTCCACTTTTATTATTTGGCCTTTGGAGTAGCCTGTATTGATTTAAGCAAAATTTGAAGGATTTGAGATACACCAGGGGCATGGCTTGAGCTGAAGGGCAGTTCTGAGGATAAGCAGCTAACGAGCAGGAATTTTAAACACTGGGATAACGAGAACGACCTGAAATACTTGCCAAATCTTGTCAGGTAGTCAGGCTTCGGAAGGAGAATGATTTTCTGGTAAACTTTGAAGAAAGGTCCCATATTGGCACTGTAGGGCTTGCTGGTGGTCCCCACGAGCAGCACCCTGTGGTTGGGCTTCAGAGCCCTCAGGAACTGGGGCAGGAACTTTGCCAGGCGTTTGGCACTCACCTGCAGCACGTGGGAACACGACAAGGAAAGAGTTGTTAAGGATGCTGACAGCTCAGAGTTAATGAGCTGGAGCTGGACCTGCTGTCTGCAACAGGATTTGGGGTTTTTGTTGGTTTTTTTTTTAGTGGTCTGGTTGTATTTGGTATGAGCAGATGAGGTAGCACAAGTAGGAAGATACTGCTTCCTCAAATTCAGGTAAACACTTAATTTCTGCTTCTGTTTCTGTGCCAGCTCCTTTCACTACTGAATTTACTGGTCTGGTTATTGAAAGGCAGGAAGGAAACAACTAATTCAAAGAAGGAAATCCTTATTTTCAGCTCAAGGAGAAATATTGCAGGGACCTGCACACCTGATGAACCTCACAGGTGGAAAATTGTAACCCAGCTGGGAATCTTCCCAGCTCTTGGAGGTTATGATTTTCTGACTTCTGAGTGTGAAAAATACACTCCCTGTTTATTGCTGTATTTTGTAACTTGCTGAGGCTCTGAGAACAAAGGTTCTGGGAGCTCAAGGTTCATTTCTTTGCAATAATTTACTGCTTGACTTTGTAACACATATTTACAGATGAGTATTGAGCAAAACCTTTTATTGGAGGGTTATATTTGATAATGTTCAAGTGAATATTGGCTGGAGAAGCCTAATCATGTTGTTGTGGTGTCATTACTGCTAATCAATAAGCTTTCCCACAAGTTTTGGGGTAGTGTAGCACCTTTTTTTTCCCCCTAAATAAGCTTGTCTTAGCACAATACATCTGGTGGATCATTCCTTTTCTTCTCATAGTCATGCAGTGCATTTTTCCAAGTGTGCCAATTGCTTAGTCAAGATAATGAGTTGAGCATGTCTCAGCCCCGGGGCTGAGGGTCCCCTTTGGGGCTGGCCAGGGTGAGCCAGCTCATGGTTTTACTCCTGGTGGCAGAAGTGTCACCTGGGGATGAGCACCATGACTGATACTTACTTTGGCTTCTGAAGGCTGAGCTTAGCTCATCTTTTAGGCTGGGGCTTGGAGTAGCCTGGTCTAGTGAAAGATGTCCCTGCCCCATGGCAGGAGGTGGAACAAGATGACCTTTAAGGCCTCTTTCAACCCAGACCATTCCATGATTCTCCAAAATTCCAGCACTCCTAAGAGACTTCCCCTGACCTCTGTCAGTCCCTCCAGGTTCCTGCTCTCTCCTCTAAACGTTGGATGTGCTGTGAACAGTTTGGGATGTGTGGGATTCCAAGCCTGGAGCCAATAGGCTCCCACCAAGGGACTCTGAAGTGGGCAGGACAAGAAATTTTCCCACAGTGATGGCTAAGCAAGCAAGGATCGTGAGTAATCCAGGCTGGTTTTGGCCCCTAATTGTAATTTTAATCCCCATCTGCACTTTCTTCCAGGGTTTGAACCCAAGAGAAAAGTTCCTTCTCACTGTGGGGACCACTAAGGGCATCGACCACTGCACACCCATCACCTCACCCAGCCCTGGCAGAAGGAACAGCTCCAGCCAAGGTTGGGCTGCCTTGAGTTGCCTTTCCAAAATACAGTCTTGTCACCCCACAGACACTCTAAAAAAAAAGGTTTAATTTTTCACATAAAGCTCCAAAAGCAAAATATTTTGCAGGCAACAGGAACTGGGGCAAATTGCTCCCTGCTGTGGTGGTGTTGCTGTGACTGTGGGGCAGTCTTTTAATTTTCTTTCCAATGGGGAAGCCACACAGGAGAGGAAGAAATGGAAGCAGTGGCATTAGGACTCCTGGGAGCCCAAAGAAAATAATCTGTAATTGTAACTATTCAACACAGGCTCTTTGTTTTTGCAGTGGAAATTTATCCTTGTTACTTTATTGTTCACTTTGGTTCCATCCAATTTCTCAAATTAATAGAGCTGAACAATTTAAGCTCATCTCAACTTTTAGCTCCTTGCCTCATATTTTGAAATTCTCTATTATTCCCTTTTACTTTCCAGTGCACTGATGAGCAGTGACTGGACTATTTTTAAATAAAGCAAGGATAGGTGGAAGAGAGAAATGTGACCTCTTGGGGGCTCTTAAGAAGTCACAAGACTCTCTTAAAAGCTTAATAAAAAAAAAGTTAGCGAGACAAGCTATTATCAAGCAAGCTTTGGCAGGTCTGGTCATAGAGGTATGTGCTAAGCTAAGGAATACACTTGTTCCTTTGTGTGGGCTCTAGTGCAACAGGAGAAATTATCTGCACTGAAATAAAGAAGAATTCACCTCTTCTTCTCCCTTCGGTGCCCCTTTGGGAAACATTTTCTCTGTGTCTCCAATCCACACGACTGAAGGCTGCAGTTCCTTGCCCACCTAGGAGAAAATGGGGGAGAAAAGGCAAGGAGTTGATTAAAACAGCTGCAGTTTCATACCTGGGAGCCTGTTGCTGTGCTTTTGAATCCAGATTTCAGCAGCTCAATTAGCCTGGCTTATTTTTTATCCCCAGGAATGTGCAGCAATCATGGATAACATTTGCTCAGCAGCCTTGGCAAATCCAACTCTTTCTAGTCAGGAATTGAGCATCAAGAGCCCACCCCAAGCTGGATCATTTTGTCTGCTATGCTTATCTTTAACTTCTCAGCAGAAATTCAGTTGTGATCTTGCAAAATGAAGCCTGGATTTGGTGTTCAGTGGAAAATTATAGTCCAAGAGCAGCTTTAGGCTGAGGCTGGGATCCCACCCTGGATTTCTGGATGGGGAGACAGGCAAGGCATGTCATGCTGTTGCATGAGAGGGAGGGCACTAATCATTAAGCAAAAGAGTTTGTCAATTTTCTGATTGAAACTCCAGTATTTAATTTGCAGTGAGCCCAAGAATGAAATTTGAAAAGGTGGGGGGGGGCATTGTCCAAAAATGGATTTTCTTGCTCCAAAGTCAGAGGCACCATACCTCTGGTTCACAGCAGGATGGCAGCAATGCTACAGGCTTTTCCCACATCCTGCACTCTTCCCCATTGCTATAGAAACGCCAGAGGTTGAGCTGTTCCAGAGGTTTAGACATTCTGCTGCCAAATTTTAATCACTTTCCAGTGGCTCTCAGAGTTTGCTCAGCAACAAAAGTGATGGCTCGAGTAGTCAGCGGTAACGAGAGAGAGGCACAGCATCCTTCTATCCTGCCTTTTCTTTTCCCCCCTTTATTTCCCCCTAGTTGAAACTGCTGCTTCCAGGAAGGCAGCTTACAAAATCCATGGCCTGTGTACATCACAAGCTCCTGTCTGATTGACAGCCAGGCAGGAAGAATTAAGTTGTGAGCATTGTCGCTCGCAGCACCGCCGTTGATTTTTGCTGTGTTTCAAAGAGTGAGTGTGTCTGTGCAGGAGGGATGGGCTGGGGATGGGGAAGGAGGGCAGGAAATGAGGGATGTGCAGTTTGTTTGCTGTGCTGCTGCTGGGGTGAAGTGGAAGCAATGCCACCTTCAGCGTGTGACACCTTTATGGATGGCAACTGGTCAGTCCTAGAATGTGTCCAGTGATACCTCCAAGTCCAGAACAGTTGGATTGTAAATCCTGGAATGGTTTGGGCTGGAAGGGACCTTAAAGCTCATCCCATTCCACCCCCTGCCATGGGCAGGGACACCTCCCACTGTCCCAGATTGCTCCAAGCCCTGTCCAACCTGGCCTTGGACTCGTCCAGGGATCCAGGGGCAACTACAGCTTCTCTGTGCCAGGGCCTGCCCACCCTCACATATTTCTTCCCAGTATTACATCTAAACCTATTCTCTGTCAGTTTAAACCCCTTCTCCCTCATCCTGTCCTTGCAGGCCTTTGTGAATAGCCTCTCTCCATCTTTCTTGCAGTCCTTTCAGGCACTGGAAGGGGCTCTAAGGCGACTCCAAAACCTTTTCTAGGCTGAACAATCCCAACTGTCTCAGCCTTTCCCTGTAGGAGGGGTGCTCCATCCCTCTAATTAGATTGGTGGCCTCCTCTGGACTCACTCCAACAGATCAGTGTCCTTCCTGAGCTTTTTCCTTTGTTGGTGGCAGGAACTCAAATATTTAGTGTTAATAGTGAAGACTAAAAACAATAAAAACAACATACCAGAAAAGGTATCACGTCCTTGGGGAGCCTGTTCAGTGCCTGAGGCTGCAGTGGGATGTGACAAGGAAATAAGGGTAGGGGGAAGGTTACAGGGGCTACAAAAGCTGTTGGCAAAGGTTGAACACTGCTGGTGTCTTGTCCTTTTGGTGGGGTCACCACAGGCTGGGAGCTGCAGATATTCCTTGTTTGGTTTGGAGATGGTTTCTGTGGTGAGCAGCCCCCTCAAACGCAGCCTGAAGGCTGAAATCAGATTATATCTTCATTTTAACTTTTAACTCTCACAGGAGAGCGCTTACTGTTGTCATACCTTTCATTTTCTTTGCCCCTTTTATTTCCTCACTAAGTGGAAATATCAATATATAACCTCAGTTTTGGCTCTTAAAGGGAGAACTTCCTTCCTAATTTCTGTTTTGAGGCAAAGAGATGAATGTGGAGAATGCCCTGCATGTATTTTTTGCCCAGAAAAGCTGTGGATGTGACATCCCTGGAAGTGTCCAAGGCCAGGTTGGATGGGGCTTGGAGCAGTCTGGGATAATAGAAGGTGTCTCTGCCCATGGCACACTGGATGAGGTTTAAGATCCCTTCCAACCCAAACCATTCCATGATTTTTCAGGTGAAAAAATTACAATTCAATTCAACACACTGTGTTTGGGCAGGTGTTTCTTCTTGTAAATCCACATCAGACACCCAGAATCCATTGGAATCTAATTTAAATTGTTGGCAGATCTGTAGATCTGTATATCCCCCTGTGAAAATGCTCCATCTGAATTATCCATGGACAGTTTGAATCCGTGGATAATTAAATGCACTGTACATAATTAATTTGTAATTGAAATTTTATTAGCTTTGCTGCAATTCCACAATTTGTTGGAGCTGCCAGCAGATGGCCCCTTAACCCTTCTAATACCACACTGAGATTTGCTCTTCGGGAAAATCATTATGGGGGGGAAAAAAATAAAATAAAAATCCCTCTCATCCTGCTGTCAACAGTCATCAAAGATCAAACAGCACTTTTGAGAGCCTTGGGTTCAGCTTCTCAAACCTGGGAGCCAGAGTTTAGCAGTTAAATTGTTACACTTGAAAATGCAGAAATGTGATTCTTGCCCAGCACATGTTGCACAAGGCTCCTCCAAACTTGAAGGGTTTGATGGAATTTTCTTTTTTTTTTTAAAGGCCCAAGATTTTTTTGGAAGCTCAAGTTATTGCTGCAAACTGCTTAGTGCTCTGTATTTTATACACCCAGAGATGCTGCACTGAAACCTGGGATTAGACCTTATCAGTGGGAGCAGGTAAATATTCCCGTGCTACAGTGATGATGCCACTGTGTTCTGGTTTGTGAGGCAGAAAATGACTTGCAACAGGATAAATTTAATTTTTAACCTTAGGGTAACACAAGTTCAAGCTGCT